>NC_084734.1:89351338-89671338 GCF_033978785.1 Entelurus aequoreus | reverse complement strand
TTGTGCAATCATGTTCACACATCTGAAAACACTTTAGCTCGTTACAGAAGCTACAAAACTGACCTTCCTTGGAGCAGATTGAGTTTCTGGAGCATCACATTTGTGGGGTCAATTAAACGCTCAAAATGGCCAGAAAAAGAGAACTTTCATCTGAGACTCGACAGTCTATTCTTGTTCTTAGAAATGAAGGCTATTCCACAAAATTTTTTGGGTGACCCCAAACTTTTGAACGGTAGTGTATATGTATTTGTATATATTATATACACATACATACACATGTACCGTATTTTTTGGACTATAAGTCGCAATTTTTTTCATAGTTTGGCCGGGGGTGCGACTTATAATCAGGAGCGACTTATGTGTGAAATTATTAACACATTACCGTAAAATATCAATAATATTATTGATGTCATTCACGTAAGAGACTAGACGTATAAGATTTCATGGGATTTAGCGATTAGGAGTGACAGATTGTTTGGTAAACGTATAGCATGTTCTATATGTTAATAGTTATTTGAATGACTCTTACCATAATATGTTACGTTAACATACCAGGCACGTTCTCAGTTGGTTATTTATGCCTCATATAACGCACACTTTTTCAGCCTGTTGTTCACTATTCTTTATTTATTTTAAATTACCTTTCAAATGTCTATTCTTGGTGTTGGCTTTTATCAAATCAATTTCCCCCAAAAATGCGACTTATACTACAGTGCGACTTATATATGTTTTTTTCCTTCTTTATTATGCATTTTCGGCCGGTGCGACTTATACTCCGGAGCGACTTATACTCCGAAAAATACAGTATATATACACGTATACACACATATACATACACATATGCACATATAGAATATAAAATATAAAAAATATAAAATACCCTGACGAGCAGGGAAACCTACGAAACAGGCTTGTAGGGATGATATAGCTTCTTGTGTTTTTTCCTGACCAAACATATATTCCGCTCTACCCCGGTATTGAGCACTGTATAACGGATAAACCATAGAAACCTCGGCCATATATAGAATCTATGTATATGCATATATAATATACACATACAGTACATATACATGCACACACACGCACCCACACGCACCCACACATATATATATATATATATAATTAATATAATTGTATATTAAGAATATGTCAAAGTTCAACTCCTACCTTGTTTACTTCAGTTATGACTTCCTTAAAGTTTTCTAATCAATTTAGAAATATCAAGCAGAGAGTGTTTTGCATTTTTTCCCATCATGCATTGCAAGGGGGTTAAATGGGTGTAATTTGGAACTATGTGTTGTGTTTGGACATTTTTTTTAGACAGTTCAATCAGCAGGTTGTTTTATGTGTGACCAGGTGTGTTGACTTTTCATGCTAGAATGGGAAAGGTTGTTTGGATCAGGTCATATATTAAAATACTGTGGTGCGCACACTTAAAAGAGCAATTCATGGTCATTCATCTGAAATATATACTGATTATTAGAACACCCACAAAACTGGGAGGAGGAGATGCACAAATAATTATTTAGCACTCCAAATTTGATTTATCAAGAATGAAACTGTTCTGCGGTCACAAATGGCTGTGAGAAAAGAGGTGATCGGGCTGCAAACACAGTAGATTGAGAGAGAGAATACTTTGATTTGGACTGTCAGAAATGTAAATATTAGCCATATGGTCGATTCTGCAATGACATTTTATATTTTATAGCAGCTGGATGACTAAAGGGGCTGATTACAGCTAATTTATTTGATTCATTTTGCTGTCTGCTGGCATTTATTTTCAATTGATTTTAGTTTTTTCATAGAGGAGCTATTTTATATTAATATAGCTTCTATATGAAGTGCACCATCACAACATCGCAGTGCCTTCCAGAGCGCACTTTCAGCATGCTAAAAGTAGGTTCTGTTCTGTTGTCTTGGTCACACTTCAATATAGCCCAAAGGTAGAACGTATTGTATTTTTGTGCTTCATGTCAACAACATGACAAAACGCCACAACAGTCAAAACATGTCAAGTAAAAATTCCATCTAATATACCGAAAATATTGTCTGACTACAAGAACATTTGAAAAGTATATGAATAAGAAGACATAACGTTTTTGAGCATGACAAAATGCCAGAAGTTGTACCATATGGTGCCATAAATGTGGAGGGAAATGAGTGTCTCCATGGTGACACCCGGTATACACACAAAAGCCTCATTAAAATAGGGTGGTATGCGCCAATTTTGCACTTGATATCAATTGTACACGTAGTATGTGGCCATGTCCACAAAAACTCAGATAGTTTGAGAACTCATACTTTTTTTTATAGGTTTCGGGCTCTGGTCCACACACAAACACACACTTTTGTCTTTAAAAGCGCACACTTTGGAAAACGCTGGCCAGGGCAAAGAGTTCCAAAACTTTTGTCTTCAACATGTGCGTGTGGACAGCCTAAATGGAAATGTGAATGGTAAATGGGTTTGTGGAGGGGGGCGTGGCCTGCGGGCCTGCCGCGGAACGGGGTGTTGCCAGGACCGGCCTCGAAGACAGCGACAGGTGCGTAGATGGCCCAAGTGGGCCTTGTCATCTAATCACCTGTCGCCTTTATTAGCAGCAGCCGTGATGAGACGAGTAGTGGGGGGTTGGAGGTGATGCTGAGCGGACGCAGCAGACAAAGACACTTTGCTGAAAAGCAAAAGCCTCTGCACCTTTTTATGAAAATAAAACAGTGTTATACCCTGGCTCTCCTGGCAGTGTGTGGTGGTCCGAAGAACCCACTAGAGGGCAACCTCTACAGCAGGGGTGTCAAACTCAAATACAGAGTGGGCCAAAATTTAAAACTGAACAAAGCCGGGGGCCAAGGTTGAACAAATTAACCTTTTAATAGGGACCCAAACAAGTTTTGCATTAAATATTGAACAAGCAAGGCTTATATAACTTTATAGTGACATGCAAAATCGAGTTTCAAATAATAATAATAATAATTAAAAAATATCAATGGCATACCAAATACGATTTAAATAAAAATTGAATGTCTCTTTTCTATTTGCAGCCTTCTGAGGTAAATATCAACATTAACTTTTTCCACAGGCCAATACATTTGAAAATAAAATAATGAATAAACCAACCATTCAGGACTTTAAACTGCTCAGTTTGCAACACACTGATCTAATCTGATGTGCCCAAGCCAGATATCTGCCATCTTTTCTTGGATGCTAGTTCATTAATGTCGGGGCTCAGGCTTTGAGCTGAGGCAACCCTCATTATCGAACGAAGGTGTTCATCAGTCATTATTTCTCGTATTCCACAGTCTTGGGGGCGTGCCTTACAGGCACTGCTTTTAACGTCCTCTATGAGCTGACGTCACGTCCGCTTTTCACCCCTTCTAACAACGTGCCGGCCCAGTCACAAGATATGAGCGGCTTTTGTACGCACACACACGTGAATGCAACGCATACTTCATCAACAGCGATACAGTTTACACTGAGAGTGGCCGTATAAGCAACTTTAACATTGTTAGAAATATACGCCACACTGTGAATCCACACCAAACAAGAATGACAAATACATTTTGGGAGAACATCCGCACAGTAACACAACATAAACACAACAGAACAAATACCCAGAACCCTTAGCAGCACTAACTCTTCCGGGACGCTACAATATACACCCCCGCTACCTCCAAACCATCATCAAGGTTAGATTTTGGTTCACACACTTTCAATACACTATTGTGGGACCTCTGAGACGTATTAAAGTTGATTGAAAAAGAGTATAACATGGGACCTATAAGTCAAGTACATTACAACAAGGAGACACCATTTTTAATTGGTGGGAATTAGACAAAAACATCCAACCTGAAACAGTCAGACGAACTGTCTCGTAGGTGAATCCAGAACCCAGTTTGATGGAATAAAGTCCTTGGTCCGCATGAGTCACTTCCTTCAGCACCAACATCTTATCTTTGGTCCATTTGAATCGAGGGTCTCTTACCTAAATAAATAAAAAATCTGGTTTGTAATGTGTGTGTATAAGAAAATAAACTGAAAGCAAAAGACACTGACAAAGGTCTTCTCAAGGAGGACGCGCCTTGGTCCTTCAGGGTTTGGTGTGAAAGTGACGGTTCTTGATGTCGAGTAAACCGGTAAATGGAATTCCTGCCCGGCACAAACCATCTGGACTTCTTCTCGGTCACCTGTCAAAGTGGAAAAAAGGAAGTAAGATGAAAAGAAGAACATGATGAAATATTTGTGCTGGCTCACCCAATACGAGCAAACCTGTGAAGAAGAAAAATATGTTATATTCATCACATCTCACACATTACATTGGCATTAAAAGTTATTCAACATTATGTAACACTTCAACACATTATGATGAGTTATCAAACTGGTTGCACAGGGACCGCATCTGGAATATGTAAGACATGAAAAAACAGTTCAGTCCTCCTGTGATATAGAACAGTCATTCTCCAACTGTACGTGTACCACTAATGGTATGCGGGCTCCATCTAGTGCAGGGACGTCAAACTGGTTTTCATTGAGGGCCACATCGCAGTTATGGCTACTATCAGAGGGCCACATGTAACAGTGAACAATGTATGAATTTGCCTCTGGATTACATTATTAATTATATAAATTGTTTTAGGTAAACTGTCGATTTTCCAGTAAAAATGTTGCATTTACAAAATTTTACTGTAAAATAAAGTGTTTTTTTGTTTTGTTTTTTACAAAATTTTACGGTAAATGGAAAAACAGTACCACTGGTTTTTTTTGTGGGGTGGGGGTTACGGAAAAACCTGCCAGCTTAGTTGCCAAAATTGTACTATTAAATTTACATTGGTTTTTACAACATTATATTGTTAATGGAAAAACAGTACAAGTTCTTTTTTAATTCTGGCAACTTAGCTGCCAGTTTTTCTACCGTAGAAACAAATGTACCGTCTTTACATTTACAGTAATACATCGTTTACAGTCAACAGAATTTTAACGCAAAAAAATGTAGTAGTTTTTTGCAATTTACAGTAATATGCTGTAAAGAACAATGTACAATTTATTGTCAGTCTTATTAGTTTGATTGGTATTTTGCTGTAAAGTTAAGTATTTTTATTTAGACAAAAACATGTTTGGAAAGTATGATAATATACTGTAATATTTGTTGCAATTTTGGATACTATTAAAGTTTAAAATGTATGCAATTTCAAGCAGTACATACATTTTTTCTGTCAAAATGAAAAAAATAAATGAAATTTAGTGAGAAAATATTAAATACTTTATTGACACATATCATTTCCAGGTGTTTGCAGGGCAGCTAAAATTATGTCGCGGGCCAGATGTGGCCCCCCCGGGCCGTGAGTTTGACACCTGTGATCTAGTGCTACGCCGAAGAATCACTTGATTAAAGTACAGTGTTTTATTTTCCTATATTCAAACACAGTGTTACTGTTCAAACTGTTTGTACTGTTACAGTGGCCCAAAATATTGAATGTACTTCAAGTACACCTGTGAAGTGAAAACCATTTCAGGTGACTACCTCTTGAAGCTCATCGAGAGAATGCCAAGAGTGTGCGAAAAAGTAATCAGAGCAAAGGGTGGCTATTTTGAAGAAACTAAAATATAAAACATGTTTTCAGTTATTTCACCTTTTTTTAAGTACCGTAATTTCCGGACTATGAGCCGCACCTGACTATAAGCCGCACCAGCTAAATTTAGGGGAAAATACAGATTGCTCCATATATAAGCCGCACCCGACTATAAGCCGCAGTGTTTTAATGTGTAATTAGCGTAGTATATAGTGTAATTAGCGTAGTATATAGGGGTTCCTGCTACTACGGAGGGGATTGTCGGGACAGAGATGACTGTTTGGGAACGCAAAGCGTCCCATTTATTAACAATAAATCTTTCAATCATTCAATCAAACTTTCACATCTTTGACATGGCGAACAGCATTCGTGCAGAGTACAAATAATACAACGGTGCAAAGTAATACAAAGTGCTCGCCTGTACGTTATCAAAATAACCAGCCTACCGGTATATGAAAAGTCAGTCTTTAATCATTGTGTCATCGTCTTCCTCCTGCGTACTAAAACCACCCAAATCCTCTTCGTCGGTGTCGGAGAAGAACAGGCCGTAAATAAGCCGTACCGTTGTATTAGCCGCAGGGACCAGAACGAGGGAAAAAAGTAGCGGCTTATAGTCCGGAAATTACGGTACATAACTCCACATGTGTTCATTCATAGTTTTGATGCCTTCAGTGACAATCTACAATGTAAATAGTCATGAAAATAAAGAAAACACATTGAATGAGAAGGTGTGTCCAAACTTTTGGCCTGTACTGTACATTCAGTAAGAAAAGATAAGGTGCTTTATTGACGCAAATTATTTCCAGGCGTTCGTCGGCCTTATAAAATGTTGTGGCGGGCCAAATCTGGCCCCCGGGGCCTTGAGTTTGACACCTGTGCTATTACATGTTATATATCATAAACATTACAGCAGTCCTTAAAACAGCAGAGAGAGGGTCTTTAACAATTAAGCGTGT
Source organism: Entelurus aequoreus (assembly GCF_033978785.1). Lineage (NCBI taxonomy): Eukaryota > Metazoa > Chordata > Actinopteri > Syngnathiformes > Syngnathidae > Entelurus > Entelurus aequoreus. The sequence continues at coordinate 89,664,820 of NC_084734.1, read as the reverse complement.
TTACTGTGGGTAAGTGCGGTGATGTTTTCAAATTACCGTAAGTCTTTACAAAGTATTTCAATGGTTGGAATCTGCACTTTTGCATGATATACCAGTTACTATGGTAATCTAATTAGGAACTATGGTAATCTAAGTCACAGCAGCTCAGACGAGGCACCAAGCAGTGTGGGTGGGGAGCGTTTCCACAGAGTGTTTCCAGAGTGGCCAGCCTGGGTGTCAGGGACAGACACAGTAGGAGATTTTTACAACAAAGTTCTAAAGCTTAGTGATGTATCAGACATATAAGATAGTAGGTGGGTTTATTTTTCACCCTTCTCGTTCATATTTCGCAATGTTTGTTGCATTATTGCTGCGTTGCTTTTGATTGTCAAATATATCGATCGAGAGAGGGTGTGACGTTCATATGTTGTCAATATTCAGTGTTTTATCGTTCATAGTTAATATTGTAAATCCCACATTCTTTATTTTCATGTACATTCTGGGTGTCATTCAGTAAAAAAAAAAAAAATTCCATTCTGTATTTAAAAAAAAAAAGTTAAAGTACCAATGATTGTCACACACACACACACACACTAGGTGTGGTGAAATTATCCTCTGCATTTGACCCATCACCCTTTTTCACCCCCTGGGAGGTGAGGGGAGCAGTAAGCAGCAGCGGTGGCCAGTGATTTACCCCCCAAGTCCAACCCTTGATGCTGAGTGCCAAGCAGGGAGGTAATGGGTCCCATTTTCATAGTCTTTGGTATGACTCGGCCGGGGTTTGAACTCACAACCTACCGATCTCAGGGCGGACACTCTAACCACTAGATACAGTCTGGTGTGCCGTGGGAGATGATCTAATTTCACCTATTTGGGGTAAAAAATATTTTTTGCAAACCAGGTATTATAGTCTGCAAATGATGTGTTGTTGGTGAGTGTCGGTGCTGTCTAGAGCTCGGCAGAGTAACCGTGTAATACTCTTCCATATCAGTAGGTGGCAGCAGGTAGCTAATTGCTTTGTAGATGTTGGAAACAGCGGGAGGCAGCGTGCAGGTAAAAAGGTGTCTAATGCTTAAACCAAAAATAAACAAAAGGTGAGTGCCCCTAAGAAAAGGCATTGATGCTTAGGGAAGGCTATGCAGAACGAAACTAAAACTGAACTGGCTACAAAGTAAACAAAAACAGAATGCTGGACGACAGCAAAGACTTACTGTGGAGCAAAGACGGCGTCCACAATGTACATCCGAACATGACATGACAATCGACAATGTCTCCACAAAGAAGGATAAAAACTAAGTAGATGCTGGAAATATCGCTCAAAGGAAGACATGAAACTGCAACTGGAAAATACCAAAAAAAGAGAAAAAGCCACCAAAATAGGAGCGCAAGACAAGAACTAAAACATTACACACGGGAAAACAGCAAAAAACTCAGAATAAGTCACGGCGTGATGTGACAGGTGGTGACAGTACACCTACTTTGAGACAAGAGCTATAGTGATGCATGCTTGGTTATGGTTTAAATTCATATCCAACAATTGCGACAACGACTTTTTACTGTCAACTGAGTTTCGTTTTTAAATGATTTCTGCTGGCGGTGTTTTTTTTTTTGTCATAAAAAAATACAATCATGTGTGCTAACGGACTGTATCCCTGCAGACTGTATTGATATATAATGTAGGAACCAGAAATATTAATAACAGAAAGAAACAACCCTTTTGTGCGAATGAGTGTAAATGGGGGAGGGAGGTTTTTTGGCTTGGTGCACTAATTGTAAGTGTATCTTGTGTTTTTTATGTTGATTTAATAAAAATAAAAAATTAAAAAATAAAAATAAAAATGTATTTGTTGTGCGGCCCGGAACCAATCAATCCACGGACTGGTACCGGGCTGCGGCCCGGTGGTTGGGGACCACTGCTTTAAAGCATAACCAACTATGTATCAATATAGCTCTTGTCTCAAAGTAGGTGTACTGTCACCACCTGTCACATTACGCCATTTTTTGCGGTTTTCCTGTGTGGAGGGTTTTGGTTCTTGTCTTGTGCTCCCATTTTGGTGGCTATTTCTTTTTTCTTTTCCTGGAGCAGTTTCATGTCTTCCTTTGAGTGATATTTCCTGCATCTACTATGTTTTAGCAATCAATACTATTTCAGTTGTTTTTATCCTTCTTAGTGGGGATATTGTTGATTGTCATGTCATGTTCGGATGTACATTGTGGACGCCGTCTCTGCTCCACAGTAAGTCTTTGCTGTTGTCCAGCATTCTGTTTTTGTTTACTTTGTAGCTAGTTCAGTTTTAGTTTAGTTTTGCATAGCCTTCCTAAGCTTCAATGCCTTTTCTCAGGGGCACTCACATTTTGTTTATTTTTGGTTTAAGCATTAGACACCTTTTTACCTGCACACTGCCTCCCGCTGTTTCCGACATCTACAAAGCAATTAGCTGCCACCTACTGATATGGAAGAGTATTACACGGTTACTCTGCCGATCTCCAGACAGCACCGACACTAGGGCTGCGAATCTTTGGGTGTCCCACGATTCGATTCAATATCGATTCTTGGGGTCACGATTCGATTCAAAATCGATTTTTTCCGATTCAACGTGATTCTCGATTCAAAAACGATATTTTTCCGATTCAAAAGGATTGTCTATTCATTCAATACATAGGATTTCAGCAGGATCTACCCCAGTCTGCTGACATGCAAGCAGAGTAGTAGATTTTTGTAAAAAGCTTTTATAATTGTAAAGGACAATGTTTTATCAACTGATTGCAATAATGTAAATGTGTTTTAACTATTAAATTAACCAAAAATATGACTTATTTTTGTGAAAATATTGGACACAGTAAGTTGTCAAGCTTATGAGATGTGATGCAAGTGTAAGCCACTGTGACACAATTGTTCTTTTTTTTTATTTTTTATAAATATCTAATGATAATGTCAATGAGGGATTTTTAATCACTGCTATGTTGAAATTGTAACTAATATTGATACTGTTGTTGATAATATTCATTTTTATTTCACTACTTTTGGTTTGTTCTGTGTGGTGTTTGTGTCTCCTCTCAATTGCTCTGTTTATTGCAGTTCTGAGTGTTGCTGGGTCGGGTTTGCTTTTGGAATTGGATTGCATTGTTATGGTATGCATTGCATTGTTTTGTTGGATGGATTAATTAAAAAAATAAAAAAAAATAAAAAAATAAAAATAAAAATAAAAATAAAAATAAAAATAAAAATAAGAATAAAAATAAAAATAAAAATAAAAATAAAAATAAAAATAAAAATAAATAAATACAATCAAATAAAAAAATATATTTTTTAAAAATGAGAATCGATTCTGAATCGCACAACGTGAGAATCGCGATTCGAATTCGAATCGATTTTTTTCCCACACCCCTAACCGACACTCACCAATAACACATAATTTGCAGACTACAATTACTGGTTTTCAAAAAATATTTTTAACCCAAATAGGTGAAATTATATTATCTCCCACGGCACAGTACTAGTGTGCCGCGGCACAGTGGTTGAAAAACACTGATGTAGACAACTCACCCACAGTAAGAGGGAGGCTGCACAGGACAGCCAGTAGGACACGCAGGGACATCTCCTATTAAAACAGAGAACATATTTACTTGAAATGAACACGCTTCCAGTGTAATTAACAATGTCTTCTGTTTTTGAATGGTAGCATATAAGCGCTATTTACAGGCTAGCGTTTGTACTAAACGCTTTAAAATGTGGACATTTCCTGACGTTTGGAAAATAAAACAGTTTCTTCGTGGACAGCGCAAGCCCGCACCGAGTGACGTAACATTCCTACGCCATAACCCACTCAGGTAAGTCGTGGCCAATAACAAGTCATTTATTGCTGATATATTAGCGTATCTGTTATATTCATCACAAGCCAAACCCGCCCCCACTCACCTTAAGGATGCGAGGTAATGAGCCTCACGGGAAGATGTTGGGAAATATTTACACGGCTGGAGGTTTTAATGTGTATTAAACGTTGGCGCATGCGCAGTAGCTTCTCCCTGGCATTCACGGCGATGTGTCAGTTGTATTCTAGACCGCTTTTACGCTACATGCGTGACAGGCCTCCGACGGTGTGGTCGGCGCCTGCGAAGGCGTACGCTCTTTGCGCAAGCGATGTAGGAAAAGTAGGCTAGCCCTGCAGGGTTTTGCGCCAAGATTGATTGGATTGAGGGGCGGGAAAGTCACCCTGGTAAGTCACTTCTCACACAATTAGCATCAGTTAGCTTCGCATGGTAACACACGACCACCACATTTAATATGTATTGTTATATTTAATAATAATATTTAGCTGTTAAGTTTGTAGTGTTGCCTTTTTATGACTTATTTGAATACATTTGTATTAGTATAGAACAGTGTTTTTCAACCATTGTGCCGCAGCACACTAGTGTGCTGTGAGATACAGTCTGGTGTGTCGTGGGAGATGATCTAATTTCACCTATTTGGGTTAAAAATATTTTTTGCAACCCAGTAATTATAATCCGCAAATAATGTGTTGTTGTTGAGTGGAGATCGGCAGAGTAACCGTGTAATACTATTCCATAGGTGGCAGCAGGTAGCTAATTGCTTTGTAGATGTCGGAAACAGCGGGAGGCAGCGTGCAGGTAAAAAGGTATCTGTTAACAGAGTTAAACGAACGGTACCCAAGAACCTAAACTAACACTGAATGAGGAGCAAACAAATACGCAGCAGGCGGCAGGTAATGTGAAAAGGGAAGAACAAAAATTTATTAGCACCTGTGCAGCACATATACAATCAGGGCATGTCACGTGACCAGCAAGTGGCCAATCAGTCATTGAGAGCACAAGAGACAATACGTCAACACTCCCACTAGCTCTCATACTGTTAACATCATCATAAAAATAAAAACATTTGAAACAAAATCAAAAATCACATGTCATAAATCACATGAATTATTCTCCAAACATAAAGCTTGAGAATTTCGACAATTTGCATTTGGTTGCAGGCTTTGTCATTACATCTGCTACCATTTGATCTGTGGGAAGATATTGTAGACATATTTTACCATCATTCACAGCTGATCTGACAAAATGATATTTTATGTCGACATGTTTGCATCGCTGTCTGTTTACAGGATTCTTGGCTAATGCAATTGCACCCTGGTTATCCTCATAAACCTTTGGTGTAGCAGACTGACTCCCATCAATGCCATTTAAAAGTTGGACTAAATACATACATTCTTGTGTAGTTGCAGCTAAGGCCATATATTCTGCCTCACATGTTGACAGTGCAACTGTTGGTTGCTTTTTGGTCTTCCATGAAACCAAAGGACCATTTTCACACAAGCTTATACAATATCCAGTTGTACTCCTTCTATCAGTGGCGTCAGTCGCCCAATCGGCATCACTGTAAGCATGTAGACTCAAACCATTTTCACAATATTTGTAACACAAAACTTTGTCTGTTGTACCTTTTAGATATCTCAGCACATGTTTCACAGTAACCCACTGTTCCTCTGTTGGATTACTAAAGTATTGTGACAATTTGCTTACTACAAAGCTTAAATCTGGTCTTGTACATGTACTCAGGTAGATCAAACTTCCTACTACTTCTCTGTACAATTTTACATCTGACAAGAGCTCAGAATGGCTGTAATTTAGCTTTGGTTCACAAGGTGTCGCTCTAGGTTTGCAATTCACCATGTCAAACTTTTCAAGCAATTTTACTGAATATTTTTTCTGTGACATTTTCACACATGCATCACTCTGGCTAAAATCAATACCCAGAAAATGTTTCAGATGACCTAAATCTCTCATGTGGAATCTTGCTTTAAGCATTTCTTTTACATTCATCACTGCATTTTCATCACTGGCAGCAATGGTCAAGTCATCAACCCATATTATCAGAATCACTTTTTCATTGTCAGTTTCTCTGATGTAAACACAATGGTCTGTCAGGTTTTGTACAAAGTTGTTGTCAGATAAATAGTCATGTAATAACTTGTTCCAGTTCCTGCCTGACTGTTTCAAACCATATAGTGACTTCTCTAACCGATACACCTGTTTGGTACTAGAGTGCTCTTTATAACCCTCAGGTTGTTCAATATAGATTTCGCAATCTATTGGAGCATGCAGATACGCTGTTTTAACGTCCATCTGATGTAAAATCAGGTTCTCCTGAGCTGCTTTTTGCATGATAACACGGACACTGGTCAAGTTAGCTGTAGGAGAGAACGTCTCGTCATAGTCAACGCCCATTTTCTGACTATATCCCTTAGCTACGTATCTTGCTTTATATTTGTCAGAACCATCAATGTTATTCTTAATTGCATAGACCCATCTACCCCCCACTACGTCTTTACCCACAGGTAAGTTGGTCAGGGTAAATGTGTTATTCTCTCTGAGTGACTGCATTTCGTCATTCATTGCATTAACCCACTTTTCTGAATTAGTTGAGTTTACAGCTTCCCTGAAGGTCAGGGGTACATCACACATGACTCTATAACAATAGTCCATGCTAAAATGTGTCTGGTCATCACTATCCACTTCACATGTATAATCTTTTAAATATTCTGGTGGTCTCCTATCTCTGGTAGGATAACGTGTAGTGTCCTGTGCTGGACTGCCCTCAGGTTTTGTCACTGGACTCTGAACATGGGGACTTCTCTGAGCTCGACCTGGACTCCTCTGTGCATGGTCTGGACTCGCATGTCTATGCCTAGTCTCCTTTTTCACCCCAAAGTCATCATCATCGTCATAAACAGGCGTTGTGTCAGTCTGAGTCTGCTGCTCAGTAATCTTCCTGCGCTGTCCACCAAATACACCTCTGCATCTCCTCTGCGCTCGGCGACCCCTTTGCTCCTGGTTCCATCGGCCAGCTCCACACAGTGAGTTTCTGCCTGGAACCCGTCGTCAAAGGATTTGAACCTTGACACGTCGGTGATGATGTGAGAAGTGGCTCCTGTGTCCACCATCAGACCTTTTCCTCTGACACCAGATCCGCGTCGGATGTCTCTGCGTCCACTTTGGATGTCTCCGCGTCGGATGTCTCTGCGTCCACTTTGGATGTCTCTGCGTCGGATGTCTCCGCGTCCACTTTGGATGTCTCTGCGTCGGATGTCTCCGCGTCCTCGCTGGATGTCTCCGCGTCGGATGTCTCCGGCAACGAACGCGTAGTCATTGTCCTCCACTGCCTCGGAGACCCCTCGGGCGTTGTCTCGCCTCTGTCTCCGTCTGCAGGTTGCGTCACGGTGTGTGTTGCTCCTACAGTGGCTGCACCACTGTGTTTGTTCACATGAGGTGGATTTGTGACCTCGTTGGCCTCACCTGAAGCAAACAATATTGTCCACACTCCCCGTCCAGCGAGTCCCACTAGCACTGGCCGTAGCAGGTTTGCCCCTCGGCTGAACTCGGGCCTTCATGACGTTGTCCTCTGATGCAGTCGTGCCGCGTAGTTTCTCTGTATCCTCATAGCTGCGGAGTTTTGTCTTGAATTCTGCAAACGAGAGTGTCCTCTCACTCTGCGTAACGTGGATTGAGAACGGTTTGTATGATTCTGGTAATCCCTTCAAAACCATAGCTATTAAATGCCCATCACTCAAAACCTCTTCCGCGTTTCTCAATGCAGTAATTGCAGTCTCTGCACGTATCATATATTCAGTCACACTTTCACTGCTCAACTTTTGCAGTGAAGTAAGTTCAGTATACAAACTGATTACACGTGGCTTCCCTTTACCTGCGTAGTATCCCCTCAGGATTTTCAACGCCTCGCGCCCATTGTCTGCTGCCTCCCTCATTACAAGGGACAGACTCTTATCGTCTAGGAATTGTATGAGCTCCGCGTAGGCTTCACCATTCTTTTCTGCATCTGCAGCGCGGACAGCAGCCGTTGCTCCTTCTGCTGGCGGTGTCAAGATTGTGTCTCTTAGTTTCTGTAGGCGAAGGTGGCCTAAAAATTTGGTCTCCCATAATTCATAGTTCTTTTCGTCTCCGTCAAAGACGAGTCGATACCATCGACCACCACCAGTACCTCCATCTCTACAAGCCATGGTGCTAGTAGTAGTAGCCTACTACTAAAACTAAGACACGCCGTTTTATCTCGGTGGCTCACCGGTAAAATAAATATCCTCTTGGGTAAACTCGACCTGGGCCCATAACCTGTTAACAGAGTTAAACGAACGGTACCCAAGAACCTAAACTAACACTGAATGAGGAGCAAACAAATACGCAGCAGGCGGCAGGTAATGTGAAAAGGGAAGAACAAAAATTTATTAGCACCTGTGCAGCACATATACAATCAGGGCATGTCACGTGACCAGCAAGTGGCCAATCAGTCATTGAGAGCACAAGAGACAATACGTCAACAGTATCTAATGCTTAAACCAAAAATAAACAAAAGGTGAGTGCCCCTAAGAAAAGGCATTGAAGCTTAGGGAAGGCTATGCAGAACGAAACTAAAACTGAACTGGCTACAAAGTAAACAAAAACAGAATGCTGGACGACAGCAAAGACTTACTGTGGAGCAGAGACGGCGTCCACAATGCACATCCGAACATGACGTGACAATCAACAATGTCCCCACAAAGAAGGATAAAAACAACTGAAATGTTCTTGATTGCTAAAACAAAGCAGGTGTGGGGAATAGCGGTCAAGGAAGACATGAAACTGCTACAGGGAAATACCAAATAAAGAGAAAAAGCCACCAAAATAGGAGCGCAAGACAAGAAATAAAACACTACACACAGGAAAACAGCAAAAACTCAAAATAAGTCACAGCGTGATGTGACAGGTGGTGACAGTACACCTACTTTGAGACAAGAGCTATAGTGATGCATGCTTGGTTATGGTTTAAAGTCATATCCAACAATTGCGACAATGACTTTTTACTGTCAATATCGGCTGCTGAGTTTCATTTTTAATGATTTCTGCTGGTGGTGTGCCTTCGCATTTTTTCAATGAAAAAAATGTGCCTTGGCTCAAAAAAGGTTGAAAAACACTGGCATAGAATCTATCAGTAACATCAGTAGTCAATAAAGTAGCAATTGTAGTATTGCTGTTGTTATCATAATTATCAACTAATAAACCGGCGATTTATGGATAATAATGTTAGATTCATTCTCTAGGTGAAATACTACAGATTGTTGATGTCATATGTACATCGTTAAGGTCTGTACAGTAAATCAATTTGCATTTAAATTTATTTGTGCCTCCTTGTAACACTACTACTACTATACTTTGATATATATATATATGTATATATATATATATATATATATATATATATATATATATATATATATATATATATATATATATAAATATATATATATATATATATATATATATATATATATATACATACATACATATATATATATATATATACATATATATATATATATATATATATATACATATATATATATATATATACATATATATATATATATATATATATATATATATATATATATATATATATATATATATATATATATATATATATATATATATATATATATATATATATGTATGTATATATATATATATATATATATATATATATCCATCCATCCATTTTCTACCGCTTGTCCCTTTTTTGGGGGGGTCGCGGGGGGTGCTGGAGCCTATCTCAGCTGCATTTGGGCGGAAGGCGGTGTACACCCTGGACAAGTCGCCACCTCATCACAGGGCCAACACAGATAGACGGACAACATTCACACTCACATTCACACTAGGGACCATTTAGTGTTGCCAATCAACCTATCCCCAGGTGCATGTCTTTGGAGGTGGGAGGAAGCCGGAGTACCCGGAGGGAACACACGCGGTCACGGGGAGAACATGGAAACTCCACACAGAAAGATCCCGAGCGCAGGATCGAACCCCAGACCTTCGTATTGTGAGGCAGATGCACTAACCCGTCTGCCACCGTGCAGCCATCATCATAAATAAATCATCATCATAAATGGTTAAATGTATATACAATACGGGCCAAAAGTTTAGACACACCTTCTCATTTCATTTCATTTCATTCATTTCATTTTTATTTATCTCCTTCATTGATGTGCATCTTTGATCGATAGACAATTATACCTCAATTATTCAATTATACATTTACACACCAATGCCTGAGAAGGAGCAGGATGAAGAAAAATCATATATTTTCCTGCCCCCTTCAACATAATACGTAGTCTTACTTAATGGATATCATATAAACCAACAATTACATCCAAATATAATGAAAACAAACAAAAAAACACACAAAAAAACACAACAAGTGCAAAACTTCATGAAATACAAACCGAAAAAAGAAAAAAGTAATATACACCTCAAGGGATGATACAAAACAAATGCAAAACCAGGCAAAAAATAAGTAAAATAATAAATATAAAGCAAAATGTAAACACTTACGGCTGTGCATATGATCTTATTGTTCTGTCTTTATATATTTTTTTCAATTGGAATATATTTTTACAATCTTTTATCTCATTGTAAAGAGAATTCCATAGTTTAACCCCCACCACTGATATACACATTTGTTTTAAAGTTGTCCTTGAATATTGATGTTTGAAATGACCTTTTCTTCTATGCTCTTTATTCTCAGAAGTGATGACAAACATTTTTTGTAAATTTGCTGGTAATGTTTTACTTTTAGCCTTAAACATGACACATATAATGTCTGTAACTTTACTAGCTCCTGTAGTTTCAATAAACCCGAATTAATAAATAATATGTTAGTGTGTTCTAAGTAATCTACTTTATGAATAATCCTTATAGCTCTTTTCTGTAGTTGATACAATGCCTTTATGTTACTTTTATATGTGTTCCCCCACACTTCCACACAGTAGCTGATATATGGCAATATAAGTGCACAATACAATATACGCATTGCCCTATAATCTAACACATATTTACATATTCAATGCGTTTTCTTTATTTTCATGACTATTTACATTGTAGATTGTCACTGAAGGCATCAAAACTATGAATGAACACATGTGGAGTTATGTACTTAACAAAAAAAGGTGAAATAACTGAAAACATGTCTTATATTCTAGTTTCTTCAAAATAGCCACCCTTTGCTCTGATTACTGCTTTGCACACTCTTGGCATTCTCTCGATGAGCTTCAAGAGGTAGTCACCTGAAATGGTTGGTGTTTTGATGTAAATAGTCATGAAAATAAAGAAAACCCATTGAAATGAGAGGGTGTGTCCAAACTTTTGGCCTGTACTAATATATATATACACTAGCGTTCAAAAGTTTGGGGTCACATGTAAATGTCCTTATTTTTGAAGGAAAAGCACTGTACTTTTCAATGAAGATAATTTTAAACTAGTCTTAACTTTAAAGAAATACACTCTATACATTGCTAATGTGGTAAATGACTATTCTAGCTGCCAATGTCTGCTTTTTGGTGCAATATCTACATAGGTGTATAGAGGCCCATTTCCAGCAACTATCACTCCAGTGTTCTAATGGTACAATGTGTTTGCTCATTGGCTCAGAAGGCTAATTGATGATTAGAAAACCCTTGTGCAATCATGTTCACACATCTGAAAACAGTTTAGCTCGTTACAGAAGCTACAAAACTGACCTTCCTTTGAGCAGATTGAGTTTCTGGAGCATCACATTTGTGGGGTCAATTAAACGCTCAAAATGGCCAGAAAAAGAAAACTTTCATCTGAAACTCCACAGTCTATTCTTGTTCTTAGAAATGAAGGCTATTCCACAAAATTGTTTGGGTGACCCCAAACTTTTGAACGGTAGTGTATATATATGTATATATATATACACTACCGTTCAAAAGTTTTTATATACCTGTATATATATGTATATATATATACAGGTATATATATGTATATATATATACAGGTATATATATATATATATATATATATATATATATATATATATATATATATATATATATATATATATATATATATATATATATATCCATTTTCTACCGCTTATTCCCTTCGGGGTCGCGGGGGGCGCTGGAGCCTATCTCAGCTACAATCGGGCGGAAGGCGGGGTACACCCTGGACAAGTTGCCACCTCATCGCAGGGCCAACACAGATAGACAGACAACATTCACACTCACATTCACACACTAGGGACCATTTAGTGTTGCCAATCAACCTATCCCCAGGTGCATGTCTTTGGAGGTGGGAGGAAGCCGGAGTACCCGGAGGGAACACACGCAGTCACGGGGAGAACATGCAAACTCCACACAGAAAGATCCCGAGGCCGGGATTGAACTCACGACTACTCAGGACCTTCGTATTGTATATATATATATATATATATATATATATATATATATATATATATATATATATATATATATATATATATATATATATATATATATATATATATATATATATATATATATATATATATATATATATATATATATATATATATATATATATATATATTTCGCGTGTGTGACAATCATTGGTACTTTAACTTAATATACCTTTTGCAAGTGTACCTAATATTATGGCCGGCGAGGAGCCTGCGCAAATGTTGCGCAGTAATGACGTCTACGCGCAGAGGAAGCCTCGCCCAGTTTGTTCGTGTGTCCTTTAGGTTTACAGTAAACTAGACTTCTTCTGCAAACAACACACATTCATCAGCGCGTAAGTACAGTTTGTTGTTGAAATATCAAATGTTCAAAGTTGAAGTCGTGTGGTGTGTGGACTGAAGTGTCGTGTTGTTCCTCCACAGGTCATGTTGCTCGCATTCCTTCTGGCCTGTTTCGTCTGTGGTGAGTACAGTCTTTTAGCGCGCTAAACATAGCAACAACACACCTTTTATTTCGAACCTTCACGTTTGCTATTCCTCCGTATTTTGCTCTTTTCAAGGAAGCTGCGCTTATTTACTTAATTAAATTAAGTCGGCTGCTGGAGCCGAGCGAACATAAACAGATCCATCTACTCCCATCTTCCATGTTCTAATCCTGCAACGGGTTTTTTTAATTTTGTATTATTATTGGAAATTAGACTATTCAAATAAAAGTAGTAACCATTTAAGAGCAGCAATACAAACTGTCATATCATATTATAATTAAATGTGATTATTTTTGTTTAACTTTTTTATAATATTTTATTTTATAGTATTCTCTATACTTTTAGCCCAAGCTAAATAAACCTATAATGTGTTGGTAAATTTGAAAAAAGTCAGGTTTCCCATTTTTGTTTAAATAAAATGTAGTTGAAATCTGTCTGACAGGTGACGTGTGTTACCATGGTGACAGCGACTGACAGTGCATTTTTTCGTGTGTACCGATTAAATATGTTGTTTTAGACATGCTATGAAATGATGACATAAAGTACTGTACCGGCCCAAATACAAGAAAACAGTCTGAAAAAGTCGACACTAGGGGTGCAACAACTAATCGATTAAAATCGATTATAAAAATAGTTGGCAATTAATTTAGTCATCGATTCGTTGGATCTATGCTATGCGCATGCGCTGAGGCTAAGTTTTTTTTTTTTTTTTTACCTTTATTTATAAACTGCAACATTTACAAACAGCTGAGAAACAATAATCAAAATAATAGGGGTGTAACGGTACGTGTATTTGTATCGAACCGTTTCGGTACAGGGGTTTTGGTTCGGTGCGTAGGTGTGCCGAACGAGTTTCCACACGGACATATTAAGTAGCGTACTGCACGTTGTGTAAACAATACTCAAAATGCCGGACATTTTGAGTTAGGGTTGCGTGTATTTTCAATGTATGTTCAGGGTTAAGAAGGTTAAAAACAAAACAAATTGTGCGTGCAGCAGCATTGGTGAGGGAGGGGCAGAGACAGAGAGCGAGAGAGTTGTTATAAACGCGCATGCGTCGTCAGACTCTGCTTTTTATCCATAGATTTATCAGATTTAATTTTTTATTATCTTTAGCAGTGGTGTCAAAAGTGTGCATTTTTGTAACATTTTCCTTGTTTTATTTGGCAAGTTGAAAGAACATGGCGCCAGTATGCTGTTTTTTCCCCCAATAAAATACTGGAAAGGATAGAAAAGTAGTTTGTCTCTTTTATCCGATTATTAATCGATTAATCAAAGTCATAATCGACAGATTAATCGATTATCAAATTAATCGTTAGTTGCAGCCCTAGTCGACACAATTAAAATAACAAAAGGTGTAATTTTAATTTACCGTATTTTCCGGACCATCGGGTGCACCGGATTATAAGGCGCACTGCCGACGAATGGTCTGTTTTCGATCTTTTTTCATATATAAGGTGAGTATTATAAGGCGTCCGACCGGAACTCTTTAATAACTAAAGTTCCTTGGGTGAATAATGTAAACTCACTACACCGGTATGTTTTAACACTTTCATGGCGAGCTTACTGACAGAAATAAGTTAGAACTTTACACTACTTTATATTAGAAATGGCAACAGTGGAGGATGAATGTCCCTTAACAAGAAGATAGAAAAAAAGAAGAAGCTTATCAACTACAAAGGCGGATGCGCCCAATTATTCAGGATTTATGCAGATCCCAAATACAGATCAGCAGGTACCAGAAGGTAAGAAAAGTTGCTTTTGCATAATATTGTGGAACAAAACGCCAGATAATGTCTTACCTTATACACACACCATAATAATACTCCTATGTTGAAGCACAGTACAATCCATCAAGCGGTGCGGCTTCATAGTTTACCAAAGTCGTGCTAAAAACATTTGGATAGATTTTTGAGCGCTGTGTGTAATGTTCTATATTTTCAATGGAACATATAAAATGTTGGTGTTGTTTACTTGAGTCATATTGCCATCATATTGCAGTCTACACGTATCTCTTATGTTTGACTGGTCACACTTATCATTACACCATGTACCAAATAAAATTGCTTCGAGGTCGGTAAGCAAAACCAGAATTATTCCGTACATTAGGCGCATCGGGTTATAAGGCGCACTGTCGAGTTTTGAGAAAATAAAAGTCCGCCTTATAGTCCGGAAAATACGGTAAGTGTTTTGTGGGTGCACTCTTTAAAAGTACATTTTATGAGCTGTTTGTAAAATCTGAGCTCATATAAATAGCAGTACAAAAATACCTGACATACAAACAGCATTTTGTTTGTGAATATTTGAATTTAGTTACGTGATGGATGGTGGGATAATTAGTAAGGAGTTTGGCTTTGAGTAAGTAAAAAAAATTGCAAAACTAAAACTGAGCTTTTGTGGATTTGAAAACAGCCTTAGTGATTTTCAAAATGAAACATAAACAAATGCAAACTGTTAGGAGGTGTGTGTTCAATAAATACAATTCTCTGATCAGCATTTTAAACACACACCTGTATTTCTGATGCAGAAGCACCGCCGCTCCCTGTATGCAGATCACACGCTGTACATAGGGCCGTGGGGGGCCCCGTTCTGCGTGAATAAGTGCATGGAAAATGTCAATAAATGAATGACAGTGCAGTGTTTCCCATAAACTGCCAAGATACCTGTGGCGGTGGGGCGTGGCTATGGGCGTGGTCACCATGACATCATCGAGTAATTTGCATAATTTGCTACAATATGATTTTCTCTAAAAAGGCTAAAAAAATGTATACTTACTAATTAATAATAACAGTTTTGTTTTAAACGTCCATCCATCCATCCATCCATTTTACAATATAATTACAACACTTTATGTACATATTTATATACAGATTTGAACAATAAGTTATTCACTAAAATATATTTATTAATTGTGGTTCTTACAAAAATATATCTTATAAAATATAAAAGCTAAAATGTCTCTTAAAGCTCTGCCCCTTTAATTAGTGCATACTAAATAATTTAACTTTAGCCTACTACTACAACCATATTATTTACCAGCAACATAAAGTGAAACAGAGGCAGAGGTGTCCTGCCACTGTCAGTAACAAATAAACAGAAAACAGTAGTGGTCAAATACAAATAAGGCAACAAGAGAAGTATCCTACAATTCTCTTTTGTAAAGTAAATGTGAACAGCCTGTATGGGCATCTACATCAACTATATGATTTGCCTGAGATGCTGGACAGGAATATAAAACTTTTTTTTTAAATTTTTAAATTTTTTATTTGTGGCGGACGTAATTCTTTTGTGGCGGGCCGCCACAAATAAATGAATGTGTGGGAAACACTGCAGTGGGTGCTTCATTCCAGTCTTACTGCAAACAGATTCCTAGCACCTTCCTGCTCCGTCACTGACAAAAATGTAACGGCGTACTTACTCTCGTACTCGCATTGTCCCCCGTGGCGCACAGTGTAAGTGCCGGGATCGAACCCCTGTCAAAGATGCACCAGAAACATAAGCAACCTCATGTTTAAATTACGTTAAATTTGTTATTTTGCACTAAAGGTTTGTACGTTTGCACTAAACAATTGCAACTTGCGTCTTAGTTGTTTTCATTACCAAATTCGTAGCTGTAGAAAACGCCATGTAAATCGCTAATGCTAATCAGTAGCATGTCCACGGTAGAGCCAATGTAAATTAGCATCAAGCTAGCGCATTTTGGAAAAGTGGAGCTTTACTGTACGTTTGAGCCTTTTTATGAGGCATACTTGCTTTTTTGGCATGGAAAATGGCCACATTACTTAGAACAGATCTGGGCAAATTAAGGCCCAGGGGCCGCATGTGGCCCGTTAAGCTTTTCAATCTAGCCCGCCGGACATTCCCAAATCATTTTTTTAGATCTTTAAGATGGAAAGTGTAGCTGCCATTATGATTTGCAGTGATGTTTTCTAATGACCGTAAGTCTTGAACTATACAAAGTATTTCAATGGTTGGAATCTGCGCTTTTGCATGATATACTAGTTACTATGGTAATCTTATTAGATTACCAGGTAATCTAATTAGTTACTATGGTAATCTAAATCACAGCAGGTCAGACGAGGCACCAAGCAGTGTAGGTGGGGAGCGTTTCCACAGAGTGTTTCCAGAGTGGCCAACCTGGGTGTCAGGGACAGACACGGAAGGGGATTTTTTACAACAAAGTTCTAAAGCTTAGTGATATATCAGATATATCAGATTGTAGGTGGGTTTATTTTTTACCCTTCGCGTTCATATTTCGCTATGTTTGTTGCATTTTTGTTGCGTTTCGCTTGATTGTCAAATATGTCGATCGAGAGGGGGTGTGACGTTCATATGTTGTCAATATTCAGTGTTTTATCGTTCATAGTTAATATTGTAAATCCCACGTTCTTTATTTTCATGTACAAACCCCGTTTCCATATGAGTTGGGAAATTGTGTTAGATGTAAATATAAATGGAATACAATGATTTGCAAATAATTTTCAACCTATATTCAGTTAAATATGTTACAAAGACAACATATTTGATGTTCAAACTGATAAACTTTTTTTTTTTGCAAATAATCATTAACTTTAGAATTTGATGCCAGCAACACGTGACAAAGAAGTTGGGAAAGGTGGCAATAAATACTGATAAAGTTGAGGAATGCTCATCAAACACTTATTTGGAACATCCCACAGGTGAACAGGCAAATTGGGAACAGGTGGGTGCCATGATTGGGTATAAAAGTAGATTCCATGAAATGCTCAGTCATTCACAAACAAGGATGGGGCGAGGGTCACCACTTTGTCAACAAATGCTTGAGCAAATTGTTGAACAGTTTAAGAAGAACCTTTCTCAAGCAGCTATTGCAAGGAATTTAGGGATTTCACCATCTACGGTCTGTAATATCATCAAAGGGTTCAGAGAATCTGGAGAAATCACTGCACGTAAGCAGCTAAGCCCGTGACCTTCGATCCCTCAGGCTGTACTGCATCAACAAGCGACATCAGTGTGTAAAGGATATCACCACATGGGCTCAGGAACACTTCAGAAACCCACTGTCAGTAACTACAGTTGGTCGCTACATCTGTAAGTGCAAGTTAAAACTCTCCTATGGAAGGCGAAAACCGTTGATCAACAACACCCAGAAACGCCGTCGGCTTCGCTGGGCCTGAGCTCATCTAAGATGGACTGATACAAAGTGGAAAAGTGTTCTGTGGTCTGACGAGTCCACATTTCAAATTGTTTTTGGAAACTGTGGACGTCGTGTCCTCCGGACCAAAGAGGAAAAGAACCATCCGGATTGTTATAGGCGCAAAGTGTAAAAGCCAGCATGTGTGATGGTATGGGGGTGTATTAGTGCCCAAGACATGGGTAACTTACACATCTGTGAAGGCGCCATTAATGCTGAAAGGTACATACAGGTTTTGGAGCAACATATGTTGACATCCAAGCAACGTTACCATGGACGCCCCTGCTTATTTCAGCAAGACAATGCCAAGCCACGTGTTACTTTATAGTAAAAGAGTGCGGGTACTAGACTGGCCTGCCTGTAGTCCAGACCTGTCTCCCATTGAAAATGTGTGGCGCATTATGAAGCCTAAAATAGCAGAAGGGAGACCCCCGGACTGTTGAACAACTTAAGCTGTACATCAAGCAAGAATGGGAAAGAATTCCACCTGAGAAGCTTCAAAAATGTGTCTCCTCAGTTCCCAAACGTTTACTGGGTGTTGTTAAAAGGAAAGGCCATGTAACACAGTGGTGAACATGCCCTTTCCCAACTACTTTGGCACGTGTTACAGCCATGAAATTCTAAGTTAATTATTATTTGCAAAAAAAAAAAAAACGTTTATGAGTTTGAACTTTAAATATCTTGTCTTTGTAGTGCATTCAATTGAATATGGGTTGAAAAGGATTTGCAAATCATTGTATTCCGTTTATATTTACATCTAACACAATTTCCCAACTCATATGGAAACGGGGTTTGTACATTCTGGGTGTCTCATTCAGTAAAAAAATAAAACAATTCCATTCTGTTTTTTAAGGCGGTCTGTCATAACGTTTTTAGCATTCAATCAGACATTATTGTGAGGTTTTGTATTAGTGTTCCTAAAAATAGATATACCGGCCCCCAGACACATTTTTTTTCTCTAAATTTGTCCCCCTGAGTCAAAATAATTGCCCAGGACTGACTTAGAGGCAGTTTGGCTGAGTGCTGCTTGTTTCCTCGCCAAGGGGTTGGAGCCGATGAACAGTTTGGACGAAATGTCCCGTGCAACAAAGGTACCGAAATATGGCACAGTTTGATTTTACGTAAGTTGATACCCGGTAGTACCGACGGAATTGGTCGGGTACCTTTAAAAGTACCGAATTGGGAACCCAAAGAAACCGTCATCAAACAACTGTCGAGCAGCGAAGAAATTCGATGAATGAAATGTAATAAAACTGATATTCAAAAGGAGGGGTGAGCTCTAATATATTTGCGCCAAAAATGCAACATTTTTTTTTTTTTTCCTTTGCGTCCTTTTCCAGGTTCCTACGGAGTAACGCATGAAGAGTTGTGCTTCGGCCAAGCGTATCGCTTCCCTTTCCAATACACGCCACCTTTATTTACCGGGAAGATATACTTCACTCCGAAGGGCTCAGAAAGCAAAAGGCTGCTGGTTGACAATGGCGAGGTGAGCTCCTTGAAGTGCGATGATGATGATGATGCAATAATGTATGAAAACCGTTGTCTTCCCAGGCGAAGGACCCGCGTGTCAAAATTCTGCACACTTCTATGTCCCTGCAAGAGTTGACAGAACAAGATGAGGGAATTTTCTCAGTCCAATATGATTATTCCCCCTTCAATATTGTCTCTCTGAAAATATTAGGTAAGAGCCTTTTTACATTTATTTATACAGACTTTATGTCCTTCACAAGTATATATATATATACAGTCATGGTCAAAAGTTTACATACACTTGTAAAGAACATAATGTCATGGGCGCTTTAGTTTCCAATAGATTCTACAACTCTTTGGTTTTTTTGTGATAGAGTGACTCGAGCACATACTTGTTGGTCACAAAAAAACATTCCTGAAGTTTGGTTCTTTTATGAATTTATTATGGATCTACTGAAAATGTGACCAAATTGGCTGGGTCAAAAGTTTACATACAGCAATGTTAATATTTGGTTACATGTCCTTTGGCAAGTTTCACTGCAATGAGGCGCTTTTGGTAGCCACCCAAAGCTTCTGGCAAGCTTCTGCTTGAACTTTTGACCACTCCTCTTGACAAAATTGGTACAGTTCAGCTAAATTTGTTGGTTTTCTGAAATAATAATAATAATAATAATAATAATAGATTTCATTTGTAAAAAACACTTTGCATTGAGCAAACAACCTCAAAGTGCTACAGTGTATTAAAAAAAAAATAAAAAAGATAATAAAAAAAATAAAAACTAGAACAGCCTAATAGCTTGAACTAGTATGCATATATCTAAAAAAAGGCATTTTTGAAAAGAAGGGTCTTTAAGCCTTTTTTAAAAGCATCCACAGTCTGTGGTACCCTCGGGTGGTCAGGGAGAGTGTTCCCACAGACTGGGAGCGGCGACAATGCTGTTTCTTCAGCATTGTCCACATGTTCTTGATGGGGTTTAAGTCAGGACTTTGGGAAGGCCATTCTAAAACCTTAATTGTAGCCTGATTTAGCCATCAGATAGTGATAAATACTACATATTGCACACAAATATGTATAGATAAAAAATACAATAAAACAAAAAAACACTAACATTCGTATTGCACACCAAGAAAATGTTTAGTGATCACATAAGTGCATTGCAAAGGCTGTCAAAATTATCAAGTTAACTCATTTGATCTATCAAAAACAAATGATCAAAGATGTTAAATTTTTTATTATTAATTAGATTAAGTATCAAATAGATTTTTATCGTACACGCTCTTTTACCTTAACTGCTGTACGGTCAGTAATCATCAGATCATTGCATTACAAAATGAGTACACATTTTGGTGTCTTTTCTTAAGCAAATATTCATTATGCAAGCAATCACCTTTGATTTATCATGATTGATACATACAGTACAGGCCTTCTCATTCAATGCACTTTCTTTATTTTTAATGACTATTTACATTGTAGATTGTCACTGAAGGCATCAAAACTATGAATGAACACATGTGGAGTTATGTACTTAATAAAAAAAGGTGAAATAACTGAAAACATGTCTTTTATTCTAGTTTCTTCAAAACAGCCACCCTTTGCTCTGATTACGGCTTTGCACACTCTTGGCATTCTCTCGATGAGCTTCAAGCGCACCTGTGAAGTGAAAACTATTACCTCTTGAAGCTCATAGTCATGAAAATAAAGAAAACACATTGAATGAGAAGGTGTATCCAAAGTTTTGGCCTGTACTGTATATGTATGTGTGTGTGTGTATATATATATATATATATATATATATATATATATATATATATATATATATATATATATGTATATATCTCCCATTTCAGCTACCATTTTGTTTAATCTTCTCAACGGTCAATACTATACATATTAAAATATGGTATATTTTAGAGTAGTCCGAGTTCAGCTTGCAAAGTGGTATAGAATTACTATCTGAAAATAAGTCAATATTGTTCTCTAAACATTGGGCAATGCAAGTAAGTATACCGCATTTCCAAAAGTGTGTCGGAAATGTCAGTATTTCAAGTGAGCACCATGCTATTTTTTATAGTATTGTCCCTTGAGAAGATATACTGTAATAAAAATAAGTTTAAGTTTACTTCATTGGAAACAATAAAAGGATGCACTAAACTGCTACCTAATTGTGTCATCCTATGTATTCAAAATAAAGTCAACCTTATTTTCTGTCTTTAGACTGTGCTGACAAGGTGGAAAAATATTACCATGGGATGTACCGCATCGAAATTCTTAGTAGTGTGCACATTCTGGAGTTCACTCCCATTGGCAAGCCGGACCAAACAACGATCCTGTGGAACCGCACCGACCCTAAAGGCCGTCAGGCAGTCAGGGGCCAGTTCAAGAACAATTATTGGGAGATTTCAGATCTCACACAGGACGATAGCGGCTACTACAACTTGAGGCGAAAGAGCTACGGGTTGTTGTCCAGGAAAAAGCTGGCAGTCACAGGTGACTATTGCTCGAAAATACTTTTTCTTTAAACTGTCCTTTTTGTATTGTACTACAAGAGCACTAGGATATTTGACTCAGGTTGTTGCATTAGGTCCTTAAACAAGAATTGCATTTCATTTCCAACACAACAATATAATCAAAACAAAATAGCTCAGCTAAAAACAGGAGTCATCTGAAAAATAAATAAACACATAAAAAAACGAGGAATGTGTCGGAAAAGTAGCAGGAAGAAGCTTATGGTGTCATGGCTTTTTCTTAAACCCCGATACATTCATAAAATGATTTGTACGTACAACCTCACTAATAAATACAATCATACATTGCATAATCACCTGATACACAACAATTTACAATACGGAGCTAGAGCAGGGGTGTCAAACAAGGTTACACGGAGGGCCACATTGCAGATAAGAGGGCCGCTTGTAACCCTATATAATTTATGAATATACATGTATAAGAATTCACCTCATGATATTATAAAATTAATTACTGTGCATTTGATTATTATATTCGTACACTGTAAAACAAAAAACTTGTGGGTGTTGTTGAGAAATGGCTTTTGCTTTGCATAGTAGAGTTTTAACTTGCACTTACAGATGTAGTGACAAACTGTAGTTACTGACAGTGGTTTTCTGAAGTGTTCCTGAGTCCATGTGGTGATATCCTTTACACACTGATGTTGGTTTTTTTTACCGCCTGAGTTATCCAAGGTCACGGGCATTCAATGTTACGTGCAGTGATTTCTCCAGATTCTCTGCACCTTTTGATGATATTACAGACCTTAGATGGTAAAATTCCTAAATTCCTTGCAAAGGCTCGTTAAGAAATGTTGGCAGCTGAGTCGCCACAATTTCACCGTAAAATTTACAGCATATGACTGTAAATGGAAAAACGGTACTATAGTTTTTTATTTTACTGTAGAATCCTGGCAACTGAGCTGCCCGTTTTTTTGTTGTAAAATCTATTGTCATTTCTACAGTGTACAACTTAAAGGCCTACTGAAAGCCACTACTAGCGACCACGCAGTCTGATAGTTTATATATCAATGATGAATTCTTAACATTGCAACACATGCCAATACGGCCGGGTTAACTTATAAAGTGCAATTTTAAATTTCCCGCTAAACTTCCGGTTGAAAACGTGTAGATTCGATGACATATGCGCGTGACGTCAATCGTTGAAACGGAAGTATTCGGACGCCATTGAATCCAATACAAAAAGCTCTGTTTTCATCTCAAAATTCCACAGTATTCTGGACATCTGTGTTGGTGAATCTTTTGCAATTTGTTTAATGAACAATGAAGACTGCAAAGAAGAAAGTTGTAGGTGGGATCGGTGTATTAGCGGCGGCTGCAGCAACACAAGCAGGAGGACTTTGACTTGGATAGCAAACGCGCTATCCGACGCTAGCCGCCGACCGCACGGATGATCGGGTGAAGTCCTTCGTCGCTCCGTCGATCGCTGGAACGCAGGTGAGCACGGGTGTTGATGAGCAGATGAGGGCTGGCTGACGTAGGTGGATAGCTAATGTTTTTAGCATAGCTCTGTGAGGTCCCGTTGCTAAGTTAGCTTCAATGGCGTCGTTAGCAACAGCATTGTTAAGCTTCGCCAGGCTGGAAAGCATTAACCGTGTAGTTACATGTCCATGGTTTAATAGTATTGTTGATTTTCTGTCTATCCTTCCAGTCAGGGGCTTATTTCTTTTGTTTCTATATGCAGTTAAACCCGATGCTATCACGTTAGCTCCGTAGCTAAAGTGTTTCGCCGATGTATTGTCGTGAAGATAAAAGTCACTGTGAATGTCCATTTCGCGTTCTCGACTCTCATTTTCTAGAGGATATAGTATCCGAGGTGGTTTAAAATACAAATCCGTGATCCACAATAGAAAAAGGAGAGAGTGTGGAATCCAATGAGCCAGCTTGTACCTAAGTTACGGTCAGAGCGAAAAAAGATACGTCCTGCACTGCACTCTAGTCCTTCACTCTGACGTTCCTCATCCACAAATCTTTCATCCTGGCTCAAATAATGGGGTAATCGTCGCTTTCTCGGTCCGAATCGCTCTCGCTGCTGGTGTAAACAATGGGGAAATGTGAGCAGCCTTTCAACCTTTGACGTCACGCTACTTCCGGTACAGGCAAGGCTTTTTTTTAAAAGCGAGCAAAAGTTGCGAACTTTATCGTCGATGTTCTCTACTAAATCCTTTCAGCAAAAATATGGCAATATCGCGAAATGATCAAGTATGACACAGAATAGATCTGCTATCCCCGTTTAAATAAAAAAATGTCATTTCAGTAGGCCTTTAATGAATAACTTGCTTTGATATAACTCAAGCAGATATTTATTTTGTTTTACTTTTAAAAAGTTAGAAATTAATGATAGTACCGGTATTATATTTGTTGCAATCTTAGATAATAAAGTTTAAAATATACTCAATAGCATGCAATACATGTATTTCTGTCTGTCACAATGAAAAGATTACATTTAGTAAATGATAAAATGCATTGTTGACTCATATTATTTCAGGGCATTAAATGATGTGGCGGGCCAAATCTGGCCCCCGGGTCTTGAGTTTGACACCTGTGAGCTAGAGGATACATAATAATAATACACCATTACATCCTCACGTTATACAGTATAGTGTAAATACATGACATTTTCCACAGTGCCGCCCCAGGTTGAATTGGGAGCCCTAAGCAGGAATGTATTTGGAGCCCCGCCCCCT
Source organism: Entelurus aequoreus (assembly GCF_033978785.1). NCBI lineage: Eukaryota > Metazoa > Chordata > Actinopteri > Syngnathiformes > Syngnathidae > Entelurus > Entelurus aequoreus. The sequence goes on along the minus strand of NC_084734.1, from coordinate 89,640,202 downwards.
GCCCATTACAAAAAATGTTCACACTTTTATTTGTGAAACAATTTTTATACTTATTTTTTAATCAAACTTGAATTTAATTCTATGCAAAAAAAACTAATTCATGGGAAATAAATTGTTCGATAAAATTACAACATCATTAAAACATACATGTTTACACCTACTAGGGTTCTTAACCTTTTTCACCGCGGGGCCCAACTTTACCACTCTCGAGAGGCTTAGGTCAGGCTGATTAAAAAAATAAAAAAGTACTAACCAAATAACGAACGAAAATACATTGACATGCTAATGCGATGCTAGAATAAATAAACTGACTGAATGTTTCTTAACTTAAAGGCCTACTGAAACCCACTACTACCGACCACGCAGTCTGATAGTTTATATATCAATGATGAAATCTTAACATTATAACACATGCCAATACGGCCGGGTTAACTTATAAAGTGACATTTTAAATTTGCCGCTAAACTTCCGGTTCGAAACGCCTCTGAGGATGACGTATGCGTGTGACGTAGCCCGGCGAACACGGGTATGCCTTCCACATTGAAGCCGATACGAAAAAGCTCTGTTTTCATTTCATAATTCCACAGTATTCTGGACATCTGTGTTCGTGAATCTGTTTCAATCATGTTCATTGCATTATGGAGAAGGAAGCCAAGCAAGCAAAGAAGAAAGTTGTCGGTGCGAAATGGACGTATTTTTCGAACGTAGTCAGCCACAACAGTACACAGCCGGCGCTTCTTTGTTTACATTCCCGAAAGATGCAGTCAAGATGGAAGAACTCGGATAACAGAGACTCTAACCAGGAGGACTTTTGATTTGGATACACAGACGCCTGTAGGGAACTGGGACAACACAGACTCTTACCAGGATTACTTTGATTTGGATGACAAAGACGCAGACGTGCTACTGTGAGTATGCAGCTTTGGCTTTTTTTTGCGTATGTACGTAACTTTTTTAAAATATATAAGCTTTATGAACCTTGGGTTAGGTGAACGGTCTTTTGGGCTGAGTGATTGTGTGTGTTGATCATGTGTTTGAATTGTATTGGCGTGTTCTATGGAGCTAGGAGCTAGCAGAGGAGCTAGGAGCTAGCATAACACGTACCGTACCGTACGTGCGCGTCACGTACGTAACTTTTTAAAAATATATAAGCTTTATGAACCTTGGGTTAGGTGAACGGTCTTTTGGGCTGAGTGATTGTGTGTGTTGATCAGGTGTTTGAATTGTATTGGCGTGTTCTATGGAGCTAGGAGCTAGCAGAGGAGCTAGGAGCTAGCATAACAAACACGCAGGTGTTATTATGCAGGATTAATTTGTGGCATATTAAATATAAGCCTGGTTGTGTTGTGGCTAATAGAGTATATATATGTCTTGTGTTTATTTACTGTTGTAGTCATTCCCAGCTGAATATCAGGTACCGTGAGTATGCAGCCTTGGCTGCTAAACATTCGATAACTTGACCGTATGTGCGCGTCACGTACGTAACTTTTTAAAAATATATAAGCTTTATGAACCTTGGGTTAGGTAAACGGTCTTTTGGGCTGAGTGATTGTGTGTGTTGATCAGGTGTTTGAATTGTATTGGCGTGTTCTATGGAGCTAGGAGCTAGCAGAGGAGCTAGGAGCTAGCATAACAAACACGCAGGTGTTTTTATGCAGGATTAATTTGTGGCATATTAAATATAAGCCTGGTTGTGTTGTGGCTAATAGAGTATATATATGTCTTGTGTTTATTTACTGTTGTAGTCATTCCCAGCTGAATATCAGGTCACCCCCGGCTCTCACAGCATCTTCCCTATCTGAATAGCTTCAACTCCCCACTAGTCCTTCACTTGCACTTTACTCATCCACAAATCTTTCATCCTCGCTCAAATTAATGGGGAAATTGTCGCTTTCTCGGTCCGAATCTCTCTCACTTCATGCTGCCATCATTGTAAACAATAGGGAACTTTGCGTATATGTTCAACTGACTACGTCACGCTACTTCCGGTAGGTGCAAGCCTTTTTTTTATCAGATACCAAAAGTTGCAATCTTTATCGTCGTTGTTCTATACTAAATCCTTTCAGCAAAAATATGGCAATATCGCGAAATGATCAAGTATGACACATAGAATAGATCTGCTATCCCCGTTTAAATAAAAAAAAATCATTTCAGTAGGCCTTTAACTGTCAATAAAATTAAAGTGTAAATGAAAACGTAGCTTCACTTTAGTCATATTTTCTGCGCCTAAGAAACTTCTTTATGACTTAAGCTCCAAACTTGTTTGTTTGAGATGGTCGTTGCTGTCACAAGTGGTGGAAAAGTATATTACAACCGAGTACCGCTGCGGCCCATAACGACCACAGCTGAGAAACGTATGTTTTGGCGGCCCTCTAGGAGGTTACGAAACACTGATATAGACGATATGCAATATAAGGGATGTACATTTGGCTGACAATAAAGCTTTTAATACAATCGTTATATAGCAGTGCGTGTTGATGATACATCCTAGCGGTGTCCTGCAGATTTGTCCGTGACAAGCGAACAAATGCGTCCTCAACGCAATGTAGCATTCTTGCTAGTAGGGCTGCAACTAACAACTAATTTGATAATCGATTAATCTGTCGATTATTACTTCTATTAATCATTGGATAAAATAGACAAACCATCTCTATCCTTTCCAGTATTTTATTGGAAAAAAACAGCATTATTATTATATTATAGAGGTTTATTTGAAATAGGGACAGATACAAAAACATAGACATCTGAAACAGTTATCCGATGCATGCATCACAGTGTTTGTAGCCAAAGCTAATTTACAACACTTGTCCCCAACAACAACAACAACACAGATCCAACATCATTAAAATAGGAAAATAAAAAATAGAATGAGTTGATAATAATGATAATAGTAATAACACAGACAAAGTGCAAACTAGATAAAAGCCAATAATAATAATAATAACACAGACAAAGTGCAGACTAGATAAAAACCAATTAGTAAAAATGAGTAAAAACTAAACATGGGAACACGATTGTTGCTCAACTAGCCATAATTTTGTTTGTTTTTTGAAAGTGACAAGTGCAGGTATACTTTTCAAAGTGTCCGGTAAAGAGTTCCATAGTTGTGGTCCTTTTATTGAAAAGGCAGTCTGGGCAAAAGATGTTCTACGGAATGGAACACAACAGTTGCCTTTTGACACTGCTCGGGTGGTAGATCTGGTACCACTTTGCAGTCTTGTAATTGCCTTGCAGAGCAATTGGGGAGCAGAGTTATGCAAGCATTTAAAAACCAGTTTGACTGTGTGTAACAAAATAAAATTGGTACAACTTAAAATATTGTATTTGGTTAAAATTTGGCAATGATGATATCGTATACTCTTCTTGTCTAGAACTTTCAAGGTGCGGTTATAAAGACACTCAATGGTCTTGATTGATGACTGGTGTGCCTGGGACCATGTGGTTAAGCCATAAGATATGTGTGACAGAATCATTGCATTCATAAAAGTAAAAGCACAGCTAAGAGTTAAGCAGTGTCTTATAATCTTAAAACAGCCTAGGTTTGCCTTCAGGATTTTACACATTTTCTTAATGTGACTTTTAAAATTCAGCTGATAGTCTATGATTATGCCCAAATATTTGACTTCAGGTACTTGTTCAATGACTTCCTCATTAATTTTTATATTCAGGTTTGTTTGAGGTAGCTTTTTTATGGAGAAGCAGACAGAGTTAGTCTTTTTAGTGTTTAGGGTTAAACAGGATGACTCCAGCCAAGATGCTATTTTGTCTAATTGAGCATTTAACTTCTCAGCAACTAGAGTACAGGTCTTACCTGATGCATACTGGCACCATACTTGCCTCAACACCCCCCCAACATCTCCCGAATTCGGAGGTCTCAAGGTTGGCAAGTATGTGCTTATTTCAAATAAGGTTTGTGAATGTTAGGCAAAATTCCCCTCGCCCCCCCAAAAAAGTGCAGTTCCCCTTTAAAGGGAACATTCTGTATCAAAAACTGGGCATGAACAGACAAAACCTGCAAAAATGCAAATTGAGTAATCCCAAAAGAAGAAAAAAGTAGTTTGTCACATTTCTCCCTTTGTCCAACCACACATTCTGACACAAAAAAACATGTCTTGTCCAATCCCACAACAGAGCAGAGCAGAAGCCATGAACCCAAGGAGGGCGCGACTTGTTTCATACAATACCCTTCTTCCTTCGTTCCATGGGACGTCACCTTCACTCCGAGTCGGGAGGGTGATGACAAAGATCTGATGGTGGCTGGAAATTGGGAATTTAAGTACCGACTCCACCCGGACAGTTACGGCCTAGAAATCTTTCCTGTGGAAAGCAAAGATTCTGGCCTCTACGAGTTCCGAGACAAAGATGGCCACCTGGGGTTATCGGCCAGTCTGGACGTGGAAGAGGGTGAGACTATTAGAGAAATATTCTAATTACCGTATTTTTCGGACTATAAGTCGCAGTTTTTTCATAGTTTGGCCGGGGGTGCGACTTATACTCAGGAGCGACTTATGTGTGAAATGATGAACACATTAGCGTCAAATATCAAATAATATTATTGATGTCATTCACGTAAGAGACTAGACGTATAAGATTTCATGGGATTTAGCGATTAGGAGTGACAGATTGTTTGGTAAACGTATAGCATGTTCTATATGTTATAGTTATTTGAATGACTCTTACCATAATATGTTACGTTAACATACCGGTTGGTTATTTATGCCTCATATAACGTACACTTATTCAGCCTGTTGTTCACTATTCTTTAGACATTTTAAATTGCCTTTCAAATGTCTATTCTTGCTGTTGGCTTTTATCAAATACATTTCCCCAAAAAATGCGACTTATACTCCAGTGCGACTTATATAGGTTTTTTCCTTCTTTATTATGCATTTTCGGCCGGTGCGACTTATACTCCGAAAAATACGGTATGCTGTCATGACTATACGCCTCAATTATGTCTCTTCTTCTACAGCTCACGCTCCTACATATGTTTACATCATCTTGTCTGTCGTCTTCATTGCGGGGGTGGCGATCTGCTGTTGCTGCATCAGAAGATCCTGCTGTAAAAAGAAAGCCTCCAAAACAAACACTCCTCAGTTAATATCAAATACGCCAACGACGCCTGCTGTGTATTACCACGTAAGTACCCACTCAAGAAGCCTTCACCCTGGCAAACTTTACACCAAAACACCTTTCTTCTAATTGCAGGGCCCAACTCAACCCACAGGAACAAGTTACCCTGCTGCAGCTTACTCATATCAGCCGAGTCCTGCTCCTGCAGCAGTTCCAGCGCCTGCAGCCCTTCCCGCCTATCAGCCCTACAAGCCGGTCAGCACTACGGAACCTCCTGTAACAGGACCACCTGTAATGTTTTTTCTCTTTTTTTACATCTAACAAGCTGTTTCTAATATTTTGCTACCTGCAAGCAACAAAATATTAATAACAATGTCTGTTTACGGATGCGAACTAGTGTGGCTGCACTAAATTCTGGGCCTTCATCCCACCCTAAACCCAAGGTCGCCACGCCATACACACACTCTTGATATGTTTGCGTACACTAAAAAAAAACGTAATTATTGCACGAATGTGGTGACAAACAGCTTTTTTAAAAACACCTGTCAAAACTTTAATGAGATTTTTGACTTTTTAAGGACAGGATCAATAGATCTAGAACAGAGTCTGTGACCCCTAAGGAGGGGGGCTGCAGAGGTCCTGCATGGGGTTTGAGACATTTTTGGTTGATTAGACTTTAAAAAAAATAAAAATAAATCTTTACATCCCCAAGCAATTTTTCCACAAATTTAAATAACAAGCTACATGTAGCAACACTAAATTGGCCCGAGTGTGTGAATGTGAGTGTGGATGTTGTCTGTCTATCTGTGTTGGCCCTGTGATGAGGTGGTGACATGTCCAGGGTGTACCCCGCCTTCCGCCTGATTGCAGCTGAGATAGGCTCCAGCACCCCCCATGCCCCTGAACGAGACAAGCGGTAGAAAATGGATGGATGGATGGATGGATGTAGCTAAACTACGTAGCTTAATTAAAACCTCTAAAGCAGGGGTGTCAAACTCAAATACAGAGTGGGCCAAAATTTAAAACTGAACAAAGCCGCGGGCCAAGGTTGAACAAATGAACCTTTTAATGGGGACCCAAACAAGTTTTGCATTGAATATTGAACAAGCAAGGCTTATATAACTTTATAGTGACATGCAAAATCCAGTTTCAAATAATAATAATAATAATTTAAAAATATCAATGGCATATCAAATACAATTTAAATAAAAATGTAATGCCTCTTTTCTATTTGCAGCCTTCTGAGGTAAATATCAACATTAACTTTTTCCACAGGCTAATACATTTGAAAATAAAATAACAATGAATAAACCAACCATTCAGGACTTTAAACTGCTCAGTTTGCAACACACTGATCTAATCTGATGTGCCCAAGCCAGATACCTGGCATCTTTTCTTGGATGCTAGTTCATTAATGTCGGGGCTCAGGCTTTTAGCTGAGGCAACCTTCATTATCAAATGAAGGTGTTTATCAGTCATTATATCTCGTATTCCACAGTCTTGGGGGCGTGCCTTAAAGGCACTGCCTTTAACGTCCTCTACGAGCTGTCGTCACGTCCGCTTTTCATCCATTCTAACAACGTGCCGGCCCAGTCACAAGATATGTGCGGCTTCTGTACGCACACACACATGAATGCAAGGCATACTTGGTCAACTGCCATACAGGTTACACTGAGGATGGACGTATAAACAACTTTAACACTGTTAGAAATATATGCCACACTGTGAACCCACACCAAAAAAGAATGACAAACACATTTCGGGAGAACATCCACACCGTAACACAACATAAACACAACAAAACAAATACCCAGAACCCTTTGCAGCACTAACTCTTCCGGGACGCTACAAAATACACCCCCCGCTACCACCAATACTGGGTTATCATTAGTGTGTAGTTCAAATCTTAAGAAAACATCATTATCATTATTATAATTATATTATAAGTGCATGTCCTGAGGGTTAAGGCTCCTCCTGTCTTTAAAAAATAGCGAGGCCTCTTTTTCTAACTTTAATTAAGGGCCCTTGAACGCACTACAGTTATGGACAATGAGATGAAAAAGTCAAAAACTTAAACATAACTTTCTCCTGTGCGGCTGACAAGATCTTTGTGAAGGTGGGCTACGCGAGCCCTGAACGAGTCGGGGCAGAGGACGGGCGGGAAGGAAAACCCGGAAATAATGTACCGGTAGTAAAATGGCCGACCAATCCCAGCACTGCGGTCCACGCTTCTGAGACTGCGTGACACGAGAGCATATCATAGTTGGTTTGTTCAAGTGTGAATGCAACCATGCGTGCACCAAAGAAGCAGACAGACTTCTGGGGAGATGGGTCTCGGCCCACCTGCTTGTGAACTCTGGTGCGGTTCGCTTCACTTGAACTTAAATGTGAACTCTATGGGCCAAAAAGCACGGAGCAGTCCTCAAATGACAGCGAGCAGAATGACAAAAGTGGCGCTTTTTAATTGTATATTTTAAATATTTAAGTTGATTACTACGGCCGAATATAAAACTTATTTAACCCAGCAGATGGCGTTTTCGGTTTGGGATATTTGTCACAAAAGCTGCCAAATCAAGTCGTTCTTTACTGTGCAGACTTTGGTCCCATGACATAAAAAAACAGTGTGAGTTCTAAATGTTACCTTGTTTTTAGTTTTGCTGCAAACCAGAGTACCCAATGTTTGGTCTGGCGACTGCATATCGTCTTTATTCACCGAGATGCGGACTGTAACATCGTATTGTTTCACCAACAGGTGTTCAACACAGTGGTCGTCCATCCCAGCCCAGGGCAGCTTGAGGTACACACACACACACACACACACACACACACACACACACACACACACACACACACACACACACACACACACACACACACACACACACACACACACACACACACACACACACACACACACACACACACACACACACACACACACACACACACACACACACACACACACAAAGCAAAGCAATATTTTCTAACCTAAATCCACTGTTGTGTTTTCCATTGTTGGCGAAAAGACACCATTCTAGGGATCAGGGTTTTATGTTGCCGATTCCGATATCGATCATCCATGAGTGAGATCGGCCGATACCAATACAGATCACATGTACATTTTGACACTGTAAATATGATAATTGTGATTGACAGTGCAACAATAACACAATCGTCAAACTAGTTGATTATTCTCTTTAACTACATACAATTGTTTGAGCAAAACAAAGTCAATAGTACACAATTATTACACAAAAGCAAAAACTATCTACTACTTTTGGAAATGTTCCCTGAGTTTGTAAACATTAACAAAAACGACAGAAAATAATTTTGGGAGAATAAAAATATCGATTTGTACTGATACTACCCTTGGTGTCGACACCACCAATTTATGAATCGATCCGCCATCCTCTTACGTGTCGTGTACTGACTGTGACAATGTTGACACACCAACGGTTGTTGTTGTATCATCCTCTCTCTAGACCAGTGTTTTTCAACCACTGTGCCGCGGCACAATACAGTCTGGTGTGCCGTGGGAGATGATTTCACCTATTTGGGTTAAAAATATTTTTTGCAAACCAGTAATTATAGTCTGCAAATGATGTGTTGTTGTTGAGTGTCGGTGCTGTCTAGAGGTCGGCAGAGTAACTATGTTATACTCTTTCATATCAGTAGGTGGCAGCAGGTAGCTAATTGCTTTGTAGATGTTGGAAACAGCGGGAGGCAGCGTGCAGGTAAAAAGGTGTCTAATGCTTAAACCAAAAATAAATAAAAGGTGAGTGCCCCTAAGAAAAGGCATTGAAGCTTAGGGAAGGCTATGCAGAACGAAACTAAAACTGAACTGGCTACAAAGTAAACAAAAACAGAATGCTGGACGACAGCAAAGACTTACTGTGGAGCGGAGACGGCGTCCACAAAGTACATCCGAACATGACGTGACAATCAACAATGTCCCCACAAAGAAGGATAAAAACAACTGAAACATTCTTGATTGCTAAAACAAAGTAGATGCGGGGAATATCGCTCAAAGGAAGACAATAAACTGCTTCGGGAAAATACCAAAACAAGAGAAAAAGCTACCAAAATAGGAGCGCAAGACAAGAGCTAAAACACTACACACAGTAAAACAGCAAAAAACTCAAAAAGTCAGGGCATGATGTGACAGTACACCTACTTTGAGACAAGAGCTATAGTGATGCATGCTTGGTTATGGTTTAAAGTCATATCCAACAATTGCGACAAATTTTTACTGTCAACTGAGTTTCGTTTTTTAATGAATTCTGCTGGTGGTGTGCCTCCGCATTTTTTCAACCCAAAAAATGTGCCTGGGCTCAAAAAAGGTTGAAAAACACTGCCCTAACATTCCACACTACAAAGGATTAAAAGTATGTATGATTCCTGCTGATATCGGATCAATATAAGCATCGGTCAATACTCAAAGGTTCCAATAACAGTACTTTGAAGTCAAAACTTTGCATCGATGTGTACTGTACCTCAAGTAGTAACAAGCGCATCCTTTGGCTCCGCCCCCAGACTGTTGTTTCAGGCGGGCATGACTCCGCCCCGGGCCCGACCTTTGGATCCGGTTTCTTATCGTCGGACCCCGGGCCCAGGTTCGAACTCAAAGGGATGAACTTTTCTTCCGCCCTCAGCTCAGACGCCGACATCGCCAACGTTTACACCTCCAAGAAGCTCAGCTTCAAGTGAGGGGCCGCAAGCAAGGACGAGAATGTCGGGAGGGGGAGGAGCCGCACGCTGCCAGGTGTATCATTCAAAAAAAAAAAAGTGTGCATGTGTGGCTTTTTTCCCTGCATGAACACATGAACATACGTCGTCGTCAGTGTTTGTTGTTTTTGGCGTGCTTTTGCTGGCTTTAAAAGGACACTAAGATACAACTCAGTGGCGTTTTAACCGTGCATAGAGTGGGAAAGTTACCCACTGTAGGGGGAGTGGCGCAGCGTGGAAGGGTTCTTCCACAGCAAATTCATTCAAAAGGGATGTTTTTATTATATACCGGTTTGGATTCTCTGTCCGTCATGGCTGAAATGTCATTTTATTCACCCCTTCTTAAGAATGACAAATACAATATGTCTGCATAGAAATATACAGAGTGACGCAATTTATAGTCGTCCCTTGTTTGTCACTGTTAATTGGTTCCGGACATGACCGTGATGAATGAATTCCGCAAAGTAGGAATGATTAATGGAATCTTGTCATAGCTACGGCATAAAAAACATTTAAATGTGTTTTTCAACATTATGACATGAAATAACACCCTTTACACTTCAAAAAAGAGCTGACAAAATATAGGATTTTAAGAAAATAAATACTGTATTTTTCCGGAGTATAAGTCGCACCGGCCGAAAATGCATAACAAAGAAGGAAAAAAACATATATAAGTCGCACTGGAGTATAAGTCGCATTTTTGGGGGAAATGTATTTGATAAAAGCCAACACCAAGAAAAGACATTTGAAAGGCAATTTAAAATTAAAGCTGCAAGCAGCGTTGGTCGGGTCCGCATTTTGGCAGGTGCTAGTCCTAGGTGTCCCAATACTTTTGTCCAGTGGTAGTCCTGAGTGAGACCTACATAGAGGTTTTTGTTGCGTGTCTCTACGATATTCGTACTGGGAGTTAGAGGAAGTTGTGTCTGTGTTTTTTTCCTAGGTGCTGCGGCACAGTGGTTCTTTTCTTTGAAGGCTCGTAAAATCAAAACCGTAGCACTTATTAAAACGCTTTCGCCAACTTTTAATCAGATTGGTTCAATCTCTCTCCTGTAGTAGTTTGAAGCCAAAACAACAAACGCGCTCAGAGGAGATAATATTATATATTTGGTGACCGCTTTTTAAAAAAAAATTTGTTTTGAAGTGGGGATATCAAACTTCCTGTTGATTTTTGCTGAAGGATTTCAATCTATGAAATGTAGGTCTAAGTGAGACCTACGTAGAGGTTTTTGTTTCATGTCTCTAAAACGTTCCTACCGGAAGTTACAAGCAGTTTTGTCTGTGTTTTCCTCTGAGAAGCAGTTTTGTCTCTGTTTTATTCAAAAATTGCGCTAGAGCGCAATTTTGAGTTTTGGGGTTCGGTTTTTTTTAGATCGCAATTTCCACCAGTCCCAATGTGTGTAAAAATTTTGGTGAGTTTTGAAGTATTTTAAGGGGGTCAAATTACAGCTCAAAGAGGCTAAAATTTGTGTTTTTAGTCATTTTTTGTGTTGAAGGGGAAATTGCCAACTTCCTGTTGGTTTTTGCCTGAGGATGTGAAATTATGAATTGTAGGTCTAAGTGAGACCTACATACAGGTTTTTGTTTCATGTCTCTACGACCTTCCTAGTGGGAGTTACAGGCAGTTTGTTTTTGTTTTTTTCCTAGGGGGCACTAGAGCGCAATTTTGATTTTTGGGGTTTGGTTTTTTACTAAAGTGTGCTGTCCCAGTTTTTCTATGGGTGTATAAAATTTGGTGAGTTTTGAAGCATGTTAAGGGTGGCAAAGTAGTGCGCAAAGCTGCGGAATAATAATCAACCTTACAATTTCAATAGGTTCCTTTGTACCTGTACAAAGGACTCCCTGTGGGAGTCCTTTGTACAGGGTACATGCGAACCCTAATAATAAATAAAGAATAGTGAACAACAGGCTGAATAAGTGTACGTTATGAGGCATAAATAACCAACTGAGAACGTGCCTGGTATGTTAACGTAACATATTATGGTAAGTCATTCAAATAACTATAACATATAGAACATGCTATACGTTTACCAAACAATCTGTCACTCCTAATCGCTAAATCCCATGAAATCTTATACGTCTAGTCTCTTACGTGAATGAGATAAATCAGGGGTCACCAACCTGTTTGAAACCAAGAGCTACTTCTTGGGTAGTGATTAATGCGAAGGGCTACCAGTTTGATACACACTTAAATAAATTGCCAGAAATAGCCAATTTGCACAATTTACCTTTAACTCTATGTTATTATCAATAATTAATGATATTTACACTTAATTGAACGGTTTAAAAGAGGAGAAAACACGTAAAAAATGACAATTAAATTTTGAAACATAGTTTCTCTTCAATTTCGACTCTTTAAAATTCAAAATTCAACCGAAAAAAAGAAGAGAAAAACTAGCTAATTCGAATCTTTTTGAAAAAATTAAAAAAAGAATTTATGGAACATCATTAGTAATTTTTCCTGATTAAGATTAATTTTAGAATGTTGATGACATGTTTTAAATAGGTTAAAATCCAATCTGCACTTTGTTAGAATATATAACAAATTGGACCAAGCTATATTTCTAACAAAGACAAATCATTATTCCTTCTAGATTTTCCCGAACAAAAATTTTAAAAGAAATTCAAAATAAATTTGATTCTACAGATTTTCTAGATTTGCCAGAATAATTTTTTTGAATTTTTATCATAAGTTTGAAGAAATATTTCTCAAATATTTGTCGAAAAAACAGAAGCTAAAATGAAGAATTAAATTAAAATGTATTTATTATTCTTTACAATAAAAAAAACATTAATTTACTTGAACATTGATTTAAATTGTCAGGAAAGAAGAGGAAGGAATTTAAAAGGTAAAAAGGTATATGTGTTTAAAAATCCTAAAATCATTTTTAAGGTTGTATTTTTTCTCTAAAATTGTCTTTCTGAAAGTTATAAGAAGCAAAGTAAAAAAATTAATGAATTTATTTAAACAAGTGAAGACCAAGTCTTTAAAATATTTTCTTGGAATTTTAAATTCTATTTGAGTTTTGTCTCTCTTAGAATTAAAAATGTCGTGCAAAGTGAGACCAGCTTGCTAGTAAATAAATAACATTTAAAAAATAGAGGCAGCTCACTGGTAAGTGCTGCTATTTGAGCTATTTTTAGAACAGGCCAGCGGGCTACTCATCTGGTCCTTACGGGCTGCCTGGGGCCCGCGGGCACCGCGTTGGTGACCCCTGAGCTAAATAATATTATTTGATATTTTACGCTAATGTGTTAATAATTTCACACATAAGTCGCTCCTGAGTATAAGTCGCACCCCCGGCCAAACTATGACAAAAACTGCGACTTATAGTCCGAAAAATACGGTAAATGTGTTTTTCAACATTATGACATCCCTCCAGACATGAAATAGTGAAGGGAATTATATTTATATAGCGCTTTTTCTCTAGTGACTCAAAGCACTTTTACATAGTGAAATCCAATATCTAAGTTACATTTAAAGCAGTGTGGGTGGCACTGGGAGCAGGTGGGTAAAGTGTCTTGCCTAAGGACACAACGGCAGTGACTAGGATGGCGGAAGCGGGGGTCGAACTTGGAACCCTCAAGTTGCTGGCACGGCCACTCTACCAACCGAGCTATACCGCCCCAAATAACACCCTTTACACTTCAAAAAAGAGCTGGAAAAATATAGGATTTTAGGAAAAGAAATACTAAAAACTAGTGAAATGATCTTTCCATGCAGCTAAGTTAATTTGACTTGATAAGACATCCTAAATTAAAATGTGTATATATAGAAATTAGCGGGATAATAGAAATAGGTGTTTTTTTTCCGGAATGCAAGCATTATTAAAATTGCAATTCTTAATTTAAGCATCCTTGGGATGTTGTCTTTTTAAAAAAAAAAATTTTATTTTTAAGGCAAGTCCCAGGAATACAATTACATATCAAATGTTCCCTTTACCCCCAAAAAAACAAAGACACCCACAAAATATAAAAATAAAATAGGGGAAAATAAATGAATTCAAGTAAGTAAATACAAATACAATACATTTAAATGACAGTACATAAAATACATACACCAGTCAAATGGGTACAGGTAAATATTGATGTTGCAGAATCTTTAAACGAGATTTTCTATGTGGGGACGACTAAAATATTTTATTTGAATGTTTTTTCTACTCAATTTTAACATTTTTAAACTACAATAGACAAAGTATAATTTTTCATGCTAAAATTTAAGATTATGATGTAAAGTCAATGACTAAAAACAAGTAAATAGCTTTTAAAACGAGGGAAATTACTAGAAATAAAATTTAAAATCCTGACAAGTGGCAAGTAATTTGCACCTTTACACTCTTTTCGTCTAATAATAATTAAATATTTACTAATGACTAATCTAGTAATGCTGCCTGAGGCTGAGCCAATCAGTGGCCACGATACTGAACTGTCTCCTCTAGTGGCTAATGCTACAGTAGTACTGATATGTTCACTTTACTTTGCCATTGTTATGCTTGAAAGTGCTCAATTTAGGTCAAAAATGTTGGAGGATATCCTTTTGAAAAAATGAATTCCCAAAAACAGCGATGTGGCCTGGGGTCGACTCTACCACAAAAAACAACAATAGCCTAAAAAATATGGTAGCCCTAAAGGAACATAACATAAGACAATCCTTTTTTCAAAATCCAAGATTTTTGGACCGATTTTATTCTGTTGCTAGGCAGAAATCATACACCTCCATCATTAATGTGCTCTTTGACAACGTTAAATCAATGCTGGGTTCTGACATTGAACATTGAATTTTGGTCATTTTTCAACCGATATTTTACAACACAAATACAACGTTAAAACTACATGCTTTTCCACAACGTTTATCCAATGTCAGGTTCTGACATTGATTGGAACATTAAATTTTGGTCATTTTTCAACCGATATTTTACAACACAAATACAACGTTGACACTACATGCTTTTATCCAATGTCAGGTTCTGACGTTGATTTGATCATTGAATTGTGGCAATTTCCCAACCATCCAACGTTGGACGTCAACCTTGTCTCTATTTACAAACACAACTGTTTTGCAACGTTGTTTCAAAGTCCGTTTTAAAAGGACACGTACGTATAATCAACATTGTATCGATGTCTTGTGCCTGCTGGGATGTAGACCCTTTAACAATTCGAGGCGTGGCCAAAAACATCACTATCTGATGCTCTGTATTAAATATCATTCTGCCCTAATAATGCAAGGTAAGAACGCCACTGAGCATGTGCAGAAGTAGAAAATCCCTCAATCGTGGAGTTACACATGTCAGCCACTAGGGGGGATGGGGGGGGGGGCTTTATGTCCATATATGTAATTAGCTAAATGTGTGTTTTATTATGGACTTATGAAATAGCTATAAATGATATACAGTATATAGAGAGAGAGCGAGAGAGAGAGAGCATACACGTGTTGCTGTTGTTAGGATGTATCAAATGAACTTTTCTGCTTCCTCAGGTGACATTTACACCAGTGTTCCCCAACCTTTTTTCCACCAGGGACCGGTTTAATGTATGCATTACAGTGTTTCCCATAAACTGCCAAGATACCTGTGGCGGTGGGGGCGTGGCTATGGGCGTGATCACCATGACATCATCGAGTAATTTGCATAATTTACTACAAAGATATGATTTTCTCTAAAAAGGCTCAAAAAATGTATACTTACTAATTAATAATAACAGTTTTGTTTTAAACGTCCATCCATCCATTTTACAATATAATTACAACACTTTATGTGCATATTTATATACAGATTTGAAGTTACTCACTGAAATATATTTATTAATTGTGGTTCTTACAAAAAATATATCTTATAAAAATATAAAAGCTAAAATGTCTCTTAAAGTTCTGCCCCTTTAATTAGTGCATACTAAATAATTTAACTTTAGCCTACTACTACAAGCATATTATTTACCAGCAACATAAAGTGAAACAGAGGCAGAGGTGTCCTGCCACAGTCAGTAACAAATAAACAGAAAACAGTAGTGGTGGTAGATATCAATGTTCAATCAATGTTTATTTATATAGCCCTAAATCACAAGTGTCTCAAAGGGCTGTACAAGCCACAACGACATCCTCGGTACAGAGCCCACATACGGGCAAGGAAAAACTCACCCCAGTGGGACGTCGGTGAATGACTATGAGAAACCTTGGAGAGGACCGCATATGTGGGTAACCCCCCCCCTCTAGGGGAGACCGAAAGCAACGGATGTCGAGTGGGTCTGACATAACATTGTGAAAGTCCAGTCCACAGTGGATCCAACACATCAGCGGGAGTCCAGTCCACAGCGGGGCCAACAGGAAACCATCCCGAGCGGAGACGGGTCAGCAGCGCAGAGATGTCCCCAACCGATGCACAGGCTAGTGGTCCACCCGGGGTCCCGGCTCTGGACAGCCAGCACTTCATCCATGGCCACCGGACCTATGCGACTCCCCCTCGCAAGGGACAGGGGAGAAGAGGAGAGAAGAAAAGAAACGGCAGATCAACTGGTCTAAAAAGGGGGGGGTCTATTTAAAGGCTAGATTATACAAATGAGTTTTAAGATGGGACTTAAATGCTTCTACTGAGGTAGCATCTCTAACTGTTACCGGGAGGGCATTCCAGAGTACTGGAGCCCGAATAGAAAACGCTCTATAGCCCGCAGACTTTTTTTTGGCTCTGGGAATCACTAATAAGCCGGAGTTCTTTGAACGCAGATTTCTTGTCGGGACATATGGTACAATACAATCGGCGAGATAGGCTGGAGCTAAACCGTGTAATATTTTATACGTAAGTAGTAAAACCTTAAAGTCGCATCTTAAGTGCACAGGAAGCCAGTGCAAGTGAGCCAGTATAGGCGTAATATGATCAAACTTTCTTGTTTTTGTCAAAAGCCTTGCAGCCGCATTTTGTACCATCTGTAATCTTTTAATGCTAGACATAGGGAGGCCCGAAAATAATACGTTACAGTAATCGAGACGAGACGTAACGAACGCATGAATAATGATCTCAGCGTCGCTAGTGGACAAGATGGAACACAAGATAGACACAAAGCTTCATCAAACATCTGATCCACTGAACAAAGAGCTCCAAAAATCTTGATCCTACACTTCTCTTTTGTAAAGTAAATGTGAACATCCGATATGATCATCTACATCTACTATATGATCATCTACATCAACTATATGATCATCTACATCTACTATATGATCATCTACATCTACTATATGATCATCTACATCTACTATATGATCATCTACATCTACTATATGATCATCTACATCTACTATATGATCATCTACATCAACTATATGATCATCTACATCTACTATATGATCATCTACATCTACTATATGATCATCTACATCTACTATATGATCATCTACATCAACTATATGATCATCTACATCTACTATATGATCATCTACATCTACTATATGATCATCTACATCTACTATATGATCATCTACATCAACTATATGATCATCTACATCTACTATATGATCATCTACATCTACTATATGATCATCTACATCAACTATATGATCATCTACATCTACTATATGATCATCTACATCAACTATATGATCATCTACATCAACTATATGATCATCTACATCAACTATATGATCATCTACATCAACTATATGATCATCTACATCTACTATATGATCATCTACATCTACTATATGATCATCTACATCTACTATATGATCATCTACATCTACTATATGATCATCTACATCTACTATATGATCATCTACATCTACTATATGATCATCTACATCAACTATATGATCATCTACATCAACTATATGATCATCTACATCAACTATATGATCATCTACATCAACTATATGATTTGCCTGAGAAGCTGGACAGGACAAAAAATAAATAAATTTAAAAACAAATTATTTTTTTTGTGGCGGCCTTAATTCTTTCGTGGCGGGCCGCCACAAATAAATGAATGTGTGGGAAACACTGCATTATTTTCACGGACCAGCTTTCTACGTGTATATTAGCCTTTGCCCACAATCTGGCACATTAAAAATGTTATATATCCATGAATGTGCATTGTCCCATTACAACTACAATGGAGTTGTAATATACTGTACATCTATTAACAGGCTTGTTGGTGTGTACAGTGGGACAGGCCAAAGTTAAGTCTGAGAAAATGTGGTAGTTTATAAATTAATTCATGTTTCTGTGCGGCCCGGTAGCAAATGCGTCACGGACCGGTACCGGTCCCCGGACCGGTGGTTGGGGACCACTGATCTACACTACACAACTTTGCTTTCATTGTGCCTTTTACGGAATTGTGTTACATGTCTAAAAAAAAAAATTATGCATGTTTTTTTTAAATAAAATCATGTGTGCTGTCGGTGATACATTTCAAACATTTGTAAAGTCTTTTAAAGCTCATTTTTGTCACGGTGGAACCAAATGTACTGTTACTTTGTCCAAGCTGTGTTTCCTCCCACCAAATCAACACGACTGGTGCCTACTTTCTATTTCCTTCACAACTTTTGACGATATGAACTTAAATAGCGCATGCAAAGCCTTACACACAGGAGACGGTGAAAAGGAATCAAACACACACACCCTAAGTGGAGGGTAAAACTACTACCTCATGTTTGGAAGCCATTTTTCTTTTTTTTTCCAGGTCCAAAACACAATTGATGTGGTTTTGTTACACAACATTTGGAATTCTACTTGGTTCTCGACCA
This sequence comes from Entelurus aequoreus, assembly GCF_033978785.1. Classification (NCBI taxonomy): domain Eukaryota; kingdom Metazoa; phylum Chordata; class Actinopteri; order Syngnathiformes; family Syngnathidae; genus Entelurus; species Entelurus aequoreus. Next base: position 89,621,682 of record NC_084734.1, on the reverse strand, counting down.
GGGGTGTCCAAACATTTCCACTAACATTTTTAAGGAATGTTTTGATAGATTTTCTACATCGAATATGCAGCCTAAAACTGACCTTAGAATTTGTCTTATATGTGACAATTAAAGCAAATAGTTGTGTTGTATCTAATATACCTCGTTAATAATGAATATGTGGAGGGCCAATAAAAAAACCCGGGCCCTCCGGACACCCCCGTCTTATACTGTGGTGCCGATAAATGAGCTGTGAACTCTTCCACTGATGCTTGGCTGTGCACAGTTGTTTTCACTTTATTCTCCTGCAACTAACATGTTTCGGTATGCAAAAAATGTATAAATGATCTAACAAACTGTGCATTAAAGCTGTTAACACCCTCCTGTTTTGTTGGCTGTCTTATTTGCAAACTTAAATACAGACGTCCCTCGGCACGTTGCGCTTCAAAGGTTGTTTGGATTCAAAACATGTTTGTAAACATTGTATTGCTTAAATTTGGCATTTTCAAGCATAAACACGGCATAATTAACTAAAAATATCAATACAATAGTTGTACTGAGTATTCATTATAACAAGGCAGAGGTTTTATTTAACACATCTTTTTGGCCACTAACATACACCGTTTGAACAGTAACACTGTTTGAATAGAGGAAAATAAAACACACACACAAATATATATATATATATACACTAGCGTTCAAAAGTTTGGGGTCACATGTAAATGTCCTTATTTTTGAAGGAAAAGCACTGTACTTTTCAATGAAGATAACTTTAAACTAGTCTTAACTTTACAGAAATACACTCTATACATTGCTAATGTGGTAAATGACTATTCTAGCTGCAAATGTCTGCTTTTTGGTGCAATATCTACATAGGTGTATAGAGGCCCATTTCCAGCAACTATCACTCCAGTGTTCTAATGGTACAATGTGTTTGCTCATTGGCTCAGAAGGCTAATTGATGATTAGAAAACCCTTGTGCAATCATGTTCACACATCTGAAAACACTTTAGCTCGTTACAGAAGCTACAAAACTGACCTTCCTTTGAGCACATTGACTTTCTGGAGCATCACATTTGTGGGCTCAATTAAACGCTCAAAATGGCCAGAAAAAGAGAACTTTCATCTGAAACTCCACAGTCTATTCTTGTTCTTACAAATGAAGGCTATTCCACTAAATTGTTTGGGTGACCCCAAACTTAAAAAGTTTGGACACACCTCATTCAATGTGTTTTCGTTATTTCCATGACTGCACTTAAATGTAGAGTATATGTAGAGTATATTTACAGTACATTATTTATATATAATATATTATTTTTTATTATTATTCTTGTCTATTGTGAGCGAACTGTAGTGCTGAATTTCCCCCAGGGATCGATAAAGTACTTCTATTCTATTCTATTCTATTTACATTGTAGATTGTCACTGAAGACATGAAAACTATGAATGAACACATGTGGAGTTATGTACTTAACAAAAAAAAAGTGAAATAACTGAAAACACGTTTTATATTCTAGTTTCTTCAAAACAGCCACCCTTTGCTCTGATTACCGCTTTGCACACTTTTGGCATTCTCTCCATGAGCTTCAAGCACACCTGTGAAGTGAAAACCATTTCAGGTGACTACCTCTTGAAGCTCATCAAGAGAATGCCAAGAGTGTGCAAAGCAGTAATCAGAGCAAAGAGTGGCTATTTTGAAGAAACTAGAATATAAAACATGTTTTCAGTTATTTCACCTTTTTATTGGTTAAGTACATAACTCCACATGTGTTCATTCATAGTTTTGATGCCTTCAGTGACCTTGTAGAACAGGGGTCGGGAACTTTTTTGGCTGAGAGAGCCATGTAAGCCAAATATTTTAAAAAGCATTTCCGTGAGAGCCGTATAATATTTTCTAACAATGAATACAACTAAATGCTTGCATTTTTAAGTAAGAACAACATTTTTAGAGTATAATAAGTCTCTTATCTTACCATTAATGCGACTTCTGCTGCTGCATGATTTTGCTGATGGCTTTGTAGTCTGGTTGATGCGTGGTTATTTTTAACTCTGTGATTACCAGCGGAATTATTCATTACTTATCATGTTAAGTAGTGTCAGCTAAGATTTATCTGAGAGCCAGCTGCAGTCATCAAAAGAGCCACATCTGGCTCTAGAGCAGGGGTCGGCAACCCGCGGCTCTAGAGCCGCATGCGGCTCTTTAGCGCCGCCCTAGTGGCTCTCTGGAGCTTTTTCAAAAATGTATGAAAAAAGATTAGGGGAAAAATATATTTTTTGTTTTAATATGGTTTCTGTAGGAGGACAATCATGACACAAACCTCCCTAATTGTTATAAAGCACACTGTTTATAGTAAACATGATTCACTGATTCTAATATTTGCAGAGCGCCATTTTGTCCTACTAATTTTGGCAGTCCTTGAACTCACCGTAGTTTGTTTACATGTATAACTTTCTCCGACTTTATAGGATGTGCGTGAATGCACAAAGGTGAGTTTTCTTGATGTTATTGACTTGTGTGGAGTGCTAATCAGACATATTTGGTCACTGCAAGCTAATCGATGCTAACATGCTATTTAGGCTAGCTATATGTGCATATTGCAACATTATGCCTCATTTGTAGGTATATTTGAGCTAATTTAGTTTCCTTTAAGTCCTCTTAATTCAATTTATATGTCATGACACACTATCTGTATTTAATATGGCTTTTTATTTTTTGCGGCTCCTGACAGATTTGCTTTTGTATTTTTGGTCCAATATGGCTCTTTCAACATTTTGGGTTGCCGACCCCTGGACTATAGAGCCATAGGTTCCCTACCCCTGATCTAGAATGTAAAATAGTCATGAAAATAAAGAAAACCCATTGAATGAGAAGGTGTGTCCAAACTTATGGCCTGTACTGTGTGTGTCTCATATATATGTATATATATATATATATATATATATATATATATATATATATATATATATATATATATATATATATATATATACATATATATATATATACATATATATATATACATACATATATATATATTAGGACGGCAACTAACGATTAATTTGATAATCGATTAATCTGTCGATTGTTACTTCAATTAATCGATTAATAATCGGATAAAAGAGACAAACTAAATTTCTATTCTTTCCAGTATTTTATTGAAAAAAAAACAGCATACTGGCACCATACTTATTTTGATAATTGTTTCTCAGCTGTTTGTACATGTTGCAGTTTATAAATAAAGGTTTATTAAAAAAAATAAAAAAAAGGCCTCTGCGCATGCGCATAGCATAGATCCAACGAATCGATGACTTAATTAATCGCCAACTATTTTTATAATCGATTTAATCGATTAGTTGCCCTAATATATATATATATATATACACACACATACATGTAACGGGTCGGGACTTGTGACAAGTTTGTCGACAGCGATCACACAAATGGACTTCTTCACCGGAGGTTTTTATTCTGAAAATGAAGTAAAAATCACATAAACTCCTTCTCTGTGACTCCTTACACCGCTCGGCTTCCTAGGCATCACAAGCGGCGGAGTCAAAAGTTGAACATTTTTAAGAAATACACACTATCATTATGCAGCATGGACTCAATGTAAGATGCAACAAGGAAACACTGCCAACTAGCGGCCAAAATAAAGAACTTCGTGGGGAAGGAGTTAAAACATACTTTTTACCAACAGCACACAGGCTGCCCGGTGGTCACGTGACATGGAGGACCAACGGGACACAGGCTACCCAGTGGTCACGTGACATGGAGGACCAATGGGACACAGGCTACCCAGTGGTCACGTGACATGGAGGACCAATGGGACACAGGCTGCCCAGTGGTCACGTGACATGGAGGACCAACGGGACACAGGCTGCCCGGTGGTCACGTGACATGGAGGACCAACGGGACACAGGCTGCCCGGTGGTCACGTGACATGGAGGACCAACGGGACACAGGCTGCCCGGTGGTCACGTGACATGGAGGACCAATGGGACACAGGCTACCCAGTGGTCACGTGACATGGAGGACCAATGGGACACAGGCTACCCAGTGGTCACGTGACATGGAGGACCAATGGGACACAGGCTGCCCAGTGGTCACGTGACACGGAGGACCAATGGGACACAGGCTACCCAGTGGTCACGTGACACGGGGGACTAATGGGACACAGGCTGCCTAGTGGTCACGTGACATGGAGGACCGTTTCACAAACAAATCGCGCCAGGATTGTGACTCAAAAAAAAAAAAAAAAAAAAAAAAGCAGTTAAAATAACACAAAAACACTCGACATCTTAAGGGTACGTAAAAAGTAAACAATATACGGTAAGAATTATAAAAATAAATAATTCGAAGGTGCCATTTCGTCTGTTTAAAGCAGCTCAGTGTCACAATACCATTTGTCACCACTACATTCCACATATTGTAGTTGAAAACGCCATTCCACGCTATAGCTGACAGCCTGGTTGTTCTGCGGACTATATTGTGAAACCCCAAGAAGAGGACATATATGCACGCCAAGGCCGACTAGGTGAAAATTTGCCAATGATACTCGAACTTGCTTTATAAATAATATATTTATTTAAATAAAGCATTTATTCTCTTCTATTGACAGCAGTGTTGGCGCTAGGAATTTTCAAAATGGGGTCCCAGGGACCCCATCAAGTCATAAAAAATGGGGTCCCACTTTTTTGTAAGCGTTCTGAAAACAAATGACAATTGTATGCATTATCCTGTTTCATTCTATGTTGTGTTTTGCAAAAAGGTTGTCATAAATGTTAATTCATTTACAAAAACAATACAAAAGAAAACAAATGTGTATGCATATGTAAATGTATTCAGTTATAAACATTCATTCACTTTCTTCTTTCCTTCATAGATCTAAACTTTACCGCTGCTACTAGTTTTTCTATGTTTTTATTGAGAAAGTTGTAGGTGTATTTATTTCAGTATAAAAGTGTAAAAAGTGTTTTGCTTGGGTCATGAAATGATGATAATGGTGTGCCAGGGCTTACATACATTTTATATTTAATGCTTCAATCTCTTGAGTCTACATCAACTTCACATCTATTCCTCATTTCAAAATGTTTTAGTTTTTTTATGTTGTTTTTTTGTTTGTTTGTTTTCCGCCCTTTTTTGTTAAGCAAAACTGTTTTTTATGGCAAACACACAAAATATGCAAAATCTTCCACCAAAAGTAGTTTTCAAAGTGGAATATTTGATGTTTGAAGTAATCGGAACCTTTGATGGGTTGATAGAGCAATGACTGTTACAAAGAAGAAAAAAAAACACCTTTGTTTTATTAGTCAACATTGCAACTGTTTCTAAATTACATTTCACCAGTAAGCTTTTTTATTTCACTTTTGTTATGTTTTTGTTGATTTTAATAGTATTTTTAGAATGTGCCGTGGGCCTTTAAAACATTAGCTGTGGGCCGCAAATGGTAAAAAAAAAAATCAAAAATCAAAATCTGCGTCCTTTCTGATTTCAATGCGTTAAAGACACAAGAAGTGTGTTAACGCCAACACTGACAGTATAACAAAATAAGTCACTTATATTCTGTAACATTCACAGTTTTGGAAAAAAGTGCAGAGGTAGAAATATTCAAACTAACCTCTTGTATATAATCTAAACATAAATAATGCCTCAAAACAAGTTAATTAAATTTAAACAAAAAACAGCAGACGAGCTCTCGCCCTGCACAGCCGTTTTGTGCTTTGTAGTGTGGATATGGGCTTGTAGATCTTTAAAGGCCTACTGAAAGCCACTACTAGCGACCACGCAGTCTGATAGTTTATATATCAATGATGACATCTTAACATTGCAACACATGCCAATACGGCCGGGTTAACTTATAAAGTGACATTTTACATTTCCCGGGAAACTTCCGGCTGAAAACGTTTCGATATGATGACGTATGCGCGTGACGTCAACGGTTGAAGCGGAAGTATTCGGAGCCCATTGAATCCAATACAAACTGCTCTGTTTTCATCTCAAAATTCCACAGTATTCTGGACATCTGTGTTGGTGAATCTTTTGCAATTTGTTTAATGAACAATGAAGACTGCAAAGAAGAAAGTTGTAGGTGGGATCAGTGAGGTCCCGTTACTAAGTTAGCTTCAATGGCGTCGATAGCAACAGCATTTTTAAGCCTTGCCAAGCTGGAAAGCATTAACCGTGTAGTTACATGTCCATGGTTTAATAGTATTGTTGATCTTCTGTCTATCCTTCCAGTCAGGGATTTATTTATTTTGTTTCTATCTGCAGTTAAGCCCGATGCTATCACGTTAGCTCCGTAGCTAAAGTGTTTCGCCGATGTATTGTCGTGGAGATAAAAGTCACTGTGAATGTCCATTTCGCGTTCTCGACTCTCATTTTCAAGAGGATATAGTATCCCAGGTGGTTTAAAATACAAATCCGTGATCCACAATAGAAAAAGGAGAGAGTGTGGAATCCAATGAGCCAGCTTGTACCTAAGTTACGGTCAGAGCGAAAAAGGATATGTATTTCACTGCATTCTAGTCCGTCACTCTAACGTTCCTCATCCACGAATCTTTCATCCTCGCTCAAATTAATGGGGTAATCGTCGCTTTCTCGGTCCGAATCTCTCTCGCTGCTGGTGTAAACAATAGGAAAATATGAGCAGTCCTTCCTCCGGTGTCGTCACGCTACTTCCGGTAGGGGCAAGGCTTTTTTTAATCAGAGACCAAAAGTTGCGAACTTTATCGTCGTTGTTCTCTACTAAATCCTTTCAGCAAAAATATGGCAATATCGCGAAATGATCAAGTATGACACATAGAATGGATCTGCTATCTCCGTTTAAATTTAAAAAATTCATTTCAGTAGGCCTTTAACGTACATTGAAAATACACGCAACCCTAACTCAAAATGCCGGACATTTGAGGCATTTAAGAAACCCCGCCCGGACACCCCAGCAAAAGAGGACATGTCCGGGGAAAAGAGGACGTATGGTCAGCCTAGATAAATCTCAATAGTGTCCAGAATCTTTGTCTTAAATAATTCAACATCCTGTTTCAAATATTATAACCATTATAACTATTTAGGAAAGTACAAACCAGTAGATTCAAAAAACGTTTTTATCAGACAAAGTAAGCCATCAATGTCAGTGGGCGGGGCTAACAGATCTAGTCCAATCATTGCTTCTTTGGTCCAAGTGGAAGAGCTGGGCAACCAATCAGGTGTCATAATCTGACTTTGACATCTCAGTCTGACTGATACAATTCATGCATGGAATGCTGACCCACTTTTAACCCTTTTTAAATGTGGGTCAGCATTTTTATGTTAAAATACTGAACAGATGTTTACCTTATCCCAATAAACATCTGTTCAGTATTTTAACATAAAAGTGTTTGATTGTGAGGCATTAAAAGCCAAAATGCAAGGGGTCCATCAGACCCACAAACGCTGGCTGAGTAACAACAATATGAACGTTGCACGGAAAATTTCTCTGCCAGATTCTGCATCCCACAGGGATTCTTCTTTTGTGTTTCTGCACCTGCGGATCCCACACAAGGTTGCAACACTGTTTGTCATCACTGTCTGCTCTCATTTTCTCGCACATTTGACCCTCTGATGTTCTGTTTACCTACACTCTGTCCTCCTCCTGTCTAGGCCTGCTGTGTGTGTGTGTGTGTGTGTGTGTGTGTGTGTGTGTGGTACACAGACCATCAATTCCCACACCTCTATTAGCCCCGGGTCCAGTGGACCCGGACATCTTATATGTAATAGAAATGTGTAGGAGTGGTGTGTATGGTGTGTGGTCATTAAATATGTATTGTGATATATGTTCTTCACAGAAAATGAGCCAAAGTCAGTGAGTCTCAGTTTGAAAAATTAATTAATTGTATCATTTTTCTTTTAATAAAAAATGAAAACGGGTCCCACAGACCCGAACACCACACAAGAAATAATGTAATACATCATTGCATCATGAATGAACTAAAACGTGAAATCATAATATATTTCAACTATGAAATCATTTATTACTTTACTTAATAATTAAATAGTGAAATAATTACTTTTATTATTTCACAATTTAACATTAGATACATTAAAGTTAAAGTAAACGTTTTTTTTGTGTCTGTATGCGGAGTAAAACTATGGAACAAACTGGACTTACAACACAAGCAATGCCAAACTATTAGTCAATTTAAACTATTATACAAACATGGGGTCTGGTTCAAATATAGAGATGAGTAGGGATGATGTTCGAAACCGATTTTCCCGGTTGTTCGATAAGAAAAGAACCGAGTCCTCGGACTCGAATCCCTTTTTGAGAACCGGTACCCGTTATCGAGACCACTATAGTAAAGAAAAAGAGTTGGTTCTTTATTCAAATCCCTGGGAACGAATCCCAAATGGTCAATGTTATGCCCATTTGATTGTAGACTCTTACTGACACCTTGTGGCGATATGAAAATACTACGCGTCATTAGTCTGGGCACTTCCGGGTTGGCGAGTCAGTTCAGTTCATGAGACAATTGAGAAGTAGACAAGTTGTGTTAGCTCCTACAAGCCTTGGAAAAGATAAGTCTGTAAGTAAACTGTTTGATGTTTGATAAGAAATTATCGACTCCGAGCCTATTATCGAATCCTCTTATCGAACCGATTCCTTATCGATTCTCTTATCGAATCCAGATAGGTTGTTGTATGTCAAAAAGAACACACACAATATTTGGTTTAACAAAAGCTCACTTTTATTTTATAAGAAAAAAATAAAACAAAATAAATAAATAAATATTGACTGTTACCCCCCTAAAAAAAAAAAATATTGACTGTTGTTACCCAAAGTATATTAAGTGGAATTTTTCAGAAAAACAAATATATACAGTAACACAAAAACAACCTGTCTCTGTGATCACTATAGGTGTTTAAATAATAATATAGTGTTAAATAAAATCAGTCCCTTGGGCACAAAACTGAAAATAATACAGCTCTCCAAAAAGTGCACTTCTGCTGCTATTGGAACATACTAACTACACACACAGGCAGACAGCTAACAAACAATCCAAGACGTCTAATAAAGTTCCAAAGCAGATTAATCCATTTAGGCTCTTTATTGTTGTTGATCTTGCTTTGTCTTTTCCTATCTTTACTTTTGTCTTGCACTGGACTGTTATTATTTTATTTATTTTTAAACTGAAATACACACAATAACAAATGTATAAGCTATGTGATTCAATTAACATACTGAAATGTAATACACAATATGTAAATATTAGCTTCACACAAATATACAGTACTATCATCAAACAAATACTTCTGAGTGTTGAAACTATTTCGATGGTGGAAATACACGACTGGCAGCCATTTTAAGTCCTCAAATCATCCATTAAAACAGTGAACACAAATCGTTTTTCAATAAACATCTTAGTTTTAAATGTAACCACTTTCCACCTTAATATTGAGTTACATAAACAAGTTAAACAGTTTACTTACAGACTTATCTTTTCCAAGGCTTGTAGGAGCTAACACAACTTGTCTACTTCTCAATTGTCTCATGAACTGAACTGACTCGCCAACCCGGAAGTGGCCAGACTAATGACGTGTAGTATTTTCATATCGCCACAAGGTGTCAGTAAGAGTCTACAATCAAATGGGCATACCATTGCCCTTTTGGGATTCGTTCCCAGGGATTTGAATAAAGAACCAACTCTTTTTCTTTACTATAGTGGTCTCGATAAAGGGTACCGGTTCTCAAAAAGTGATTCGAGTCCGAGGACTTGGTTCTTCTCTTATCGAACAACCGGGAAAATCGGTTTCGAGCATCATCCCTATTATTTGTTTAAGTTTTGCCCATTGAAACCATGTTTCCTATTTTTTTTCTCCTCGTATTTGTTTGAACCTTTTTAGATTTTCTTTCCAAAAAGAGTTGAGACAATTGTGTTTAATTTGTTTGAAAAAATGTCTCTTTTCCTTCCGGAGTTGTTTAATCATAAGCGGGATTCCTTTGAGAGTAGATGTCCCTATTCTTTAGTCTTGAGACATCACCCACGGTTTGGCATTCCAATCATTTGAACAGGTGTACTGTCGCTTTAAGAGAAGTGCTGTGCTGCGTTTAAACAGCCTGTAAATGAGGCACAGCCATTCAAAAGTTCCACAACATGAACAGCGGCCGCACTATAAATAGGAATTAGTGACGGCCACCACGAAATGCTGAGCTGTCTTATCAAATATCATGAATTGATTGCACTCACCGGAGAAGTCTTGTTGGAAGTGCTGCCTCACATACACCACATTGACAAAAGTATTTGGCCACCTGCCTTTACTCACATATGAACTTGAAGTGCCATCTCATGGAATTGTCCAAAAGGTTTTGGTATCCTGGAGCATTCAAAGTTCCTTTCACTGGAACTCCAACTCCTGAAAAACAACCCCACACCATAATTCCTCCTCCACCAAATTTCACACTTCGCACAATGCAGTCCGAAACGTACCGTTCTCCTGGCAACCTCCAAACCCAGGCTGGTCCATCAGGTTGCCAGATGGAAAAGCGGGATTCATCAGTCCAGAGAAGGCGTGTCCACTGCGCTAGAGTCCAGTGGCGACGTGCTTTACACCACCGCATCCCACGCTTTGCATTGGACTTGGTGATGTATGGCTTAGATGCAGCAGGTCGGCCATGGAGACCCATTCCATGAAGCTCTCTGCGTACTGTACGTGGGCTAATTGGAAGGTCACATGAAGTTTGGAGCTCTGTAGCAAGTGACTGTGCAGAAAGTCTTTGCACTATGCGATTCAGCATCCGCCGACCTCTCTGTCAGTTTACGTGGCCTACCACTTGGTGGCTGAGTTGCTGTTGTTCCCAAACACTTCACTTTTCTTATAATCAAGTTGACTTTGGAATATTTAGGAGTGAGGAATTTTCTTGACTGGATTTGTTGCACAGGTGGCTGTAGTGGAATTTCTGACCTTTGAACTATATTTCGTGTCTATTAAGAATGTCTGCTCATTTCATTTCTCTTCTATACCATTGAAGGGCCAGATGTAGGACAAAGTTGAATATGGAGTCGCTCTGACCATTCTACAAAATGTTTTGATTGTCTAAGCATGACTAAGGGATTCAAGGATGTTGCAAAACAAACATGTCGAAAACAACGGGACCTTGGGGCATGGGGAAACAGATCAAATGGCCAGAAGACCAGGACTCTGGAAGATTGCTTGATTCTTGTGTCCTCCGGAGGACGTTTGTTTGTCTGCATGGGCAACTCAATCTGACTTTGCACTTTTGACTATGGGTAAAATAAACTTTTTGTACTAAATTAACTTTTGTTGCGGTTTAAGCTTCGGACAATCCACTACATGGCATCCTATGACAGTTCCACGCTGGAAATCACTGAGCGACCCATTTTTTCCACAAATGTTTGTACAAACAGTCTCCATGCCTAAGTGCTTGATTTTATACACCTGGCCAAGTGATTAGGGCACCTGATTCTCATCAGTTGGATACTTTAGGCAATATAGTTTACATTTCCTGATCTTACTTTGGAAGACATCGATGGATGAAGACATGTAGCTCCGTGCGCTGTCATGCAGGGAATCAGCTGCAGGTGGCGCACGCCAACATTTCACAGCATTTCACACACCCAAAAGGTGTCCTCAACAACCACCAAATGTTTACTTGTAACCTTTTCGCAATAAATACAGGATGTTTCCTTTTTCCTGGTCTTTTCCCACAAGATACAGGTTTTTACTTGTGTGGTGAAAACTGTAGTCACGGAGACATGACGTACGGTGCTCCTGAGTTCATGTTAACGACACAATAACAAGGCTCCTACGCAACCAGGTTGTATATTTGTTGGAATGAAAAAACAAGGAATTAGCCAAAACAAACAGCACCGCATCACAGGCACACAGTGGCAGTTATTGGTATCGCACGCTCTCGTAGTTGCTGCGTTTTGTCTTTATTTCTTGCATTGAACAAAAGGAGCATAGACAACCAAGTCAAATTCCTTGTGTCTTAAACATACCGTATTTTTCGGAGTATAAGTCGCACCTGCCTAAAATGCATAATAAAGAAGGAAAAAACATATATATAGCAGTGTTTCCCATAAACTGCCAAGATACCTGTGGCGGTGGGGGCGTGGCTATGGGCGTGGTCACCATGACATCATCGAGTAATTTGCATAATTTACTACAATGATTTGATTTTCTCTAAAAAGGCTAAAAAAAATATATACTTACTAATTAATAATAACAGTTTTGTTTTAAACGTCCATCCATCCATTTTACAATATAATTACAACACTTTATGTACATATTTATATACAGATTTGAACAATAAGTTATTCACTGAAATATATTTATTAATTGTGGTTCTTACAAAAAATATATCTTATAAAATATAAAAGCTAATATGTCTTAAAGCTCTGCCCCTTTAATTAGTGCATACTAAATAATTTAACTTTAGCCTACTACTACAAGCATATTATTTACCAGCAACATAAAGTGAAACAGAGGCAGAGGTGTCCTGCCACAGTCAGTAACAAATAAACAGAAAACAGTAGTGGTCAAATACAAATAAGGCAACAAGAGAAGTATCCTACACTTCTCTTTTGTAAAATAAATGTGAACAGCCTATATGGGCATCTACATCAACTATATGATTTGCCTGAGAAGCTGGACAGGACACAAAAAAAATATATATATATTTTTTTAATTACATTTTTTTATTTTTTTTAAAATTTGTGGCGGACGTAATTATTTCGTGGCGGGCCGCCACAAATAAATGAATGTGTGGGAAACCCTGCAGGTGCATCTGATTCAGGATAATACAGTGGAGTGGAGGGGGACTTTTAAAGGCGGACTAACAGGTCTTTGAGGGTCAGAATTGTAGCTGATAGACAGGTGTTCAAATACTTATTTTCAGCTGTATCACACAAATAAATTGTTAAAAAAAATCATACATTGTGATTTCTGGATTTTTCTTTTTATGTTCTCTCTCATAGAGTGGACATGCACCTACTGTGAACATTTCAGACCCCTCCATGATTTCTAAGTGGGAGAACTTGCAAAATAGCAGGGTGTTCAAATACGTATTTTCTTCATTGTAAGTCGCATTTTTTGGGGAAATGTATTTGCTAAAAGCCAACAGCAAGAATAGACATTTGAAAGGCAATTTAAAATAAATAAAGAATAGTGAACAACAGGCTGAATAAGTGTACGTTATATGAGGCATAAATAACCAACTGCTATGTTAACCTCACATATTATGGTAAGAGTCATTCAAATAACTATAACATATAGAACATGCTATACGTTTACCAAACAATCTGTCACTCCTAATCGCTAAATCCCATGAAATCTTATACGTCTAGTCTCTTACGTCAATGACATCAATAATATTATTTGATATTTGACGCTAATGTGTTCATCATTTCACACATAAGTCACTCCTGAGTATAAGTCGCACCCCCGGCCAAACTATGAAAAAAACTGTGACTTATAGTCCGAAAAATACGGTACTTGGCCAATAAAGCTGATTCTGATTTTAAGTGTCCCGTTGCATATCCGGTTAACAAACCTCTGCTTCAAACTAGTCATGCATTTAAATACTATCTGCACCTCAAATGTCTTGTATCATCACTGGCTGTGAGCTTGCAACACCATAATTATTTGATTAGTGTTATAATTATAAAATAGTATGTTTAGTGTAAGCTACTTTTATTTTTTTCTAAAAATGGTCTTGTTTTTAAACCTTTACACTGTTTATATAATTTTACCAACATTCAAATATAATTCATTATCAAACACTAGTTTTAACACTATCCATTAGGGCTGTGAATCTTTGGGTGTCCCACGATTCCATTCAATATCAATTCTTGGGGTCACGATTCGATTCAAAATCGATTTTTTTTCAATTCAACACGATTCTCGATTCAAAAACGATTTTTTCCCGATTCAAAACGATTCTTTATTCATGGAATACATAGATTTGAGCAGGATCTACCCCAGTCTGCTGACATGCAAGCAGAGTAAAAAGCTTTTATAATTGTAAAGGACAATGTTTTATCAACTGATTGCAATAATGTACATTTGTTTCAACTATTAAATGAAGCAAAAATATGACTTATTTTATCTTTGTGAAAATATTGGACACAGTGTGTTGTCAAGCTTATGAGATGCGATGCAAGTGTAAGCCACTGTCACACTATTGTTCTTTTTTATAAATGTCTAATGATAATGTCAATGAGGGATTTTTAATCACTGCTATGTTGAAATTGTAACTAATATTGATACTGTTGTTGATAATATTCATTTTTGTTTGTTGTGTGTGGTGTTTGTGTCTCCTCTCAATTGTTGTGTGTGGTGTTTGTGTCTCCTCTCAATTGTTGTGTGTGTGGTGTTTGTGTCTCCTCTCAATTGTTGTGTGTGGTGTTTGTGTCTCCTCTCAATTGTTGTGTGGTGTTTGTGTCTCCTCTCAATTGTTGTGTGTGGTGTTTGTGTCTCCTCTCAATTGTTGTGTGTGATGTTTGTGTCTCCTCTCAATTGTTGTGTGTGTGGTGTTTGTGTCTCCTCTCAATTGTTGTGTGTGGTGTTTGTGTCTCCTCTCAATTGTTGTGTGTGGTGTTTGTGTCTCCTCTCAATTGTTGTGTGTGGTGTTTGTGTCTCCTCTCAATTGTTGCGTGTGGTGTTTGTGTCTCCTCTCAATTGTTGTGTGTGGTGTTTGTGTCTCCTCTCAATTGTTGTGTGTGGTGTTTGTGTCTCCTCTCAATTGTTGTGTGTGGTGTTTGTGTCTCCTCTCAATTGTTGTGTGTGGTGTTTGTGTCTCCTCTCAATTGTTGTGTGTGGTGTTTGTGTCTCCTCTCTATTGTTGTGTGTGGTGTTTGTGTCTCCTCTCAATTGTTGTGTGTGGTGTTTGTGTCTCCTCTCAATTGTTGTGTGTGGTGTTTGTGTCTCCTCTCAATTGTTGTGTGTGGTGTTTGTGTCTCCTCTCAATTGTTGTGTGTGGTGTTTGTGTCTCCTCTCAATTGTTGTGTGTGGTGTTTGTGTCTCCTCTCAATTGTTGTGTGTGGTGTTTGTGTCTCCTCTCAATTGTTGTGTGTGGTGTTTGTGTCTCCTCTCAATTGTTGTGTGTGGTGTTTGTGTCTCCTCTCTATTGTTGTGTGTGGTGTTTGTGTCTCCTCTCAATTGTTGTGTGTGGTGTTTGTGTCTCCTCTCAATTGTTGTGTGTGGTGTTTGTGTCTCCTCTCAATTGTTGTGTGTGGTGTTTGTGTCTCCTCTCAATTGTTGTGTGTGGTGTTTGTGTCTCCTCTCAATTGTTGTGTGTGGTGTTTGTGTCTCCTCTCAATTGTTGTGTGTGGTGTTTGTGTCTCCTCTCAATTGTTGTGTGTGGTGTTTGTGTCTCCTCTCAATTGTTGTGTGTGGTGTTTGTGTCTCCTCTCAATTGCTCTGTTTATTGCACTTCTGAGTGTTGCTGGGTCGGGTTTGCTTTTGGAATTGGATTGCATTGTTATGGTATTGCGGCGAGCAGACAAAAGCTGTCTTTGATCTTACCAATCAAAAGGCTTGTAAAACTCCACTGTGTAGGATGGGAAACGACATGAAAGTGTCGGTTTCTTTGATCTATTGTGATCCACAGGAAGAGCTTGTCTTGACCCGAGATCTACAAAGCGGAGAGGAAGTAAGACCTGATCCCCTTCCAGGCACCTTTTCTTTGAACTGTTTTGTAACCGAGGGCAACGGCTGTTTACGACCCCCTTCCTTTAGAAACAGCTGTTGCCATGTAATCAGGGAAAGTCCAAACAAAAGAGGCGGCGTGCAACCTTTCGTCAGAGCGTGGGACGACACTGTGCAAGGGTACAGGTCTACGCGTTTCTCCTCATTGAGCCAAATTGAATCCTGTCTCTGTTTAATTCCTTGCTTCTTGTCTGTTTACTAGATGTCATCGGTGTTTGAACCTGACATTTTCTGTCCCACTTTCCACTCCTTGACAAGGGGTGGAAAGGACTTGAGAGGGAACCGGAAGGGAAGTGTGACTGAAGATAGCGGAGAAGATAGAGCTGACAGCAATAAGAAAGGCAGAAAGGTTTAACACGTTCAGTGAGTCCCCACTGACGCAACATGACAGTCACACCATTCTACTTTCTCATTAAAAAGCCATTTTATTACCAATAGTAGTTTGACACCCATACAAACTATCCCCTTTGTCCATCGTTTCCTCAATTGTTACCTTTCTTCTTCTCCACCGCCTTCACTCGGCCCTCCAGGCTCCTCAGGCGATGCTCCAGAACGCCCGTCTGGTCCGAGCCGGAGGTCAGCAGGCTCAACAGGATGTACGCCAGCACCAGGCCGCCCAGGCGCACCGCCGTGGTATCCCCGCTGGCGCTCCTGTCGCTCACGATCATGGCGAAGAGCCACAGCACCACCGCCATCTTCACCAACCAGAAGACCTGCCGCAGAGTGCCGATCACCAGGCGGAGGAGGATGGTCAGCCCCCAGTAGCCCATGAGAGCCAGGACGCCCCACTGGGCCACTGTGATCACACCCTCTGGGGTGAAGCGAGGCAGCGTGAAGGTAGCTGGGATGAGAACAATCAATTACCTTTTTTTTTTAAAAAAGTCGTAGCAGCCTGAGGGAGAAGCACTCCCTCATTTCAGTGCCAACAACTGGGAGTAAACAAGCTTCGCACCAAACACCCACCATCAAATCCTGTGACTCGAAGGATCTCCGTGACGTACACTGCGATGACGTTGAGGCCGCTGGACGCTCCTTCGGCCACGCAGCGGATCACCATTTGCAAAAACTGTTTGGGTGTCCAGAGAAGACAAGTTTTAGCTCGTTGCAACACTTTCTGATCACATTCAGTACACATGAAAACTGATCCTTTACTCTTTTTTTTAAGTCATAGTGTCTTGCATTGACATTATGTACAGTACAGGCCAAAAGTTTGGACACACCTTCTAATTCAATGTGTTTTCTTTATTTTCATGACTTGTAGACATTGACATTGTAGATTGTCAGTGAAGGCATCACAACTATGAATGAACACATGTGGAGTTATGTACTTAACAAAAAAAGGTGAAATAACTGAAAACATGTTTTATATTCTAGCTTCTTCAAAATAGCCACCCTTTGCTCCGATTACTGCTTTGCACACTCTTGGCATTCTCTCCATGAGCTTCAAGCACACCTGTGAAGTGAAAACCATTTCAGGTGATTACCTCTTAAAGCTCATCGAGAGAATGCAAAAAAAGTAATCACAGCAAAGGGTGGCTATTTTGAAGGAACTAGAATATAAAACAGGTTTTCAGTTATTTCCCCTTTTTCGGACTATAAGGCGCACTTAAAATCATTTTTCTTCTTCTCAAAACTCGACAGTGCGCCTTATAACCCGGTGCGCCTAATGTAAGGAATAAGTTTGGTTGCGCTTACCCACCTCGAAGCAATTTTATTTGGTACATGGTGTAATAAGTGTGAACAGCAGATGGCAGTCAAACATAAGAGATAAGTGTAGGCTGCACTGTTTGATGCGCTGCAACATCCGAGTATTATGGTGTGTGTGTATAAGGTAAGACATATTCCCTGGCGTTTTGTTTCGCAATATTACCCAAAAGCAACTTCTCTTACCTTCTGGTACCTGCTGATCTGTACTTGGGATCTGCATAAATCCTGAAAAATTGCGCAAATCCGCTTTTTTGGTCCGTGTAGACGGCATAGTTGATAAGCTTCTTCTTTTTCTCTATCTTCTTAAGTGGAATTCATCCTCCACTGTTGCCATTTCTAATATAAAGTCGTGTAAAGTTCTTACTTATATCTGTCAGTAAACTCGCCATGAAAGCACTAAAACATACCGGTGTAGTGACTTGACATTATTCACTCAAGGAACTTTAGTTATTAGAGTTCCGGTCGGACAGTTTTTCACGGGACACATTTCCGGTGTTGTCGTTTCCAGATGAGGAGATGCTGCTCTGTTATTGATTGAAGTCAAGTGTGAATGTCATTAAAACAGTTAGCGCCATCTTTTGACACTTCTTCCACTCCCGTCCTTGCACGCTACAACAAAGATGACGGGGAGAAGACGCTGCCCAAGGTGAGCCACGTAAATAGGACCGCCCACAAAACGGCGCATCCAGTATTATTTAACTTTAGAAAGTTATATGGTTGAAACCGATGCCAAAAAATATTTAAAAAAAGATGGGAAGTCCTCAGATGCTTATTTTGAAAATGTAATTTTGTTTGAAAATGTAGTTTTGTTTATATATTATATGCAATCTGTTGTTTCCTAATTTGAGTGTACATAAATGAAGGTGTGTGTTGCTGAGTCCAACCTGGACTGTACATAAATGCTTATTTTAAAAATGTAATTTTGCTTACAGATTATATGCAATTTGTTGTGTTCCCTAATTTTGAGTGTACATGAATGAAGATGTGTGTTGCTGAGCCCGACCTGGACCTGGTTTTAAGACCCTTTAAACAATCTAAATTCATTGACAACCTGCTCTGGTGAAGATAAGGTCATTTTAAAAAAAATACAATAGATAAAAAAAAAACATTTTCTTTTTTCTTGAATAACAAAAGAAAGTAAAACAATATAAAAACAGTTACATAGAAACTAGTAATTAATGAAAATGAGTAAAATTAACTGTTAAAGGTTAGTATCATGTGTGCTTCACAGACTGTATGTATCCCTTGCAGACTGTATTGATATATAATGTAGGAAGCAGAATATTAATAACAGAAAGAAACAACCCTTTTGTGTGAATGAGTGTAAATGGGGGAGGGAGGTTTTTTGGGTTGGTGCACTAATTGTAAGTGTATCTTGTGTTTTTTATGTTGATTTAATTAAAAAAACCAAAAAAACGGCGCATCCTGAAATGACTTGTCAGAAAGCGGCTTGAAGATGATGTGTAAAACATCCTCTATGCAACATGTTGACCAAAAGAACCACCATTACATGTTATGTACACCACAAGGAAGCGTTTTACATTTAGAAAAAAAAAAGTCTCCTCTAATGCGCCTTATATATGAAAAAAGATCAAAATAGACCGTTCATCGGCAGTGCGCCTTATAATCCGGAAAATATGGTACATAACTCCATGTGTTCTTTCATAGTTTTGATGCCTTCTTAGACAATGTAAATAGTCATGAAAATAAAGAAAACACATTGAATGAGAAGGTATGTTCACACTTTTGGCCTTTACTGTACATAATAGTGAAGGGAGATAACTTTCTGAACATAATTTAATTGCTGCTGTACTGTGGACTTGAGCAAACAGCTGTGTGTGAGTGGCAACAGCTGCCCTCCTCTATTTGTGTATCACACACACACACACACACACACACACACACACACACACACACACACACACACACACACACACACACACACACACACACACACACACACACACACACACACACACACACACACACACACACACACACACACACGCGCTGAGGAATCGTCCGTCAAGGTCAGGGGAAGCCCTGCAAGTTGCTTATCTGCACCTGTTGCACAAAGTGAGGACTGTTCAGCATGTCAGAGCATGACTCGGGCATCTGTCACCTCACGGTGCTGTCTGTGTACGCCTTAAAATAGGCCTTGTTAGACAATTGATATAGCAATATGCATCCATCCATCTATCTTCTTCCGCTTATCCGAGGTCGGGTCGCGGGGGCAGCAGCCTATAGCAATGTGCATATTAATTAATTTATTAACTGGTGTAATTCTGTGGAAGTGATTGATTGTTCACATTTTGAAGTCATTGTGACAAAATAGTCTGCAGCCAGCCGATGTGTTGTTGATTTAGTCTCAACTAGTAAGAAGAGAAGCTACGGCCAGTTGAGTGACGACTAATGCAAGCACCTCCTCTTGAGAGATTAAAAAAAAAGGTTACAAAAACAAAACTATCTTCTAACGCCATTCACACAAATTGTGCTGCAGTATAAGCCTATTTAATATCTAATAATTAAGTTAAAGGTAAAGTACCCATGATTGTCACACTGTGTCCGCCATGAGATGGGTAGGTTGTGAGTTCAGTTCAGAGTCATACCAAAGACTATAAAAATGGGACCCATTACCTCCCTGCTTGGCACTCAGCATCAAGGGGTTGGAATTGGGGGGTTAAATCATCTCTCAATAGAAATCCAGAATTGACCATATTTGCTTGCAACTTTACACCAGGACAGTCAAAGTCAACACATTAACTCAGGCGAATAATCAGAAAAGATTATCACCATTATGTGAATACGCAAATTAATCGCACAATTTATTGTGACCGCACATGCACCTTTACTGCTGATGCTTAAAGGCCTACTGAAAGCCACTACTAGCGACCACGCAGTCTGATAGTTTATATATCAATGATGACATCTTAACATTGCAACACATGCCAATACGGCCGGGTTAACTTATAAAGTGACATTTTACATTCCCCGGGGAACTTCCGGTTGAAAACGTCTATGTATGATGACGTATGCGCGTGACGTCAATGGTTGAAACGGAAGTATTCGGACACATTGTATCCAATACAAAAAGCTCTGTTTTCATCGCAAAATTCCACAGTATTTTGGACATCTGTGTTGGTGAATCTTATGCAATTTGTTTAATGAACAATGGAGACTGCAAAGAAGAAAGTTGTAGATGGGATCGGTGTATTAGCGGCTGGCTGCAGCAACACAACCTGGAGGACTTTGATTCGGATAGCAGACGTGCTATCCGACGCTAGCCGCCGACCGCATCGGTGATCGGGTGAAGTCATTCGTCGCACCATCGATCGCTGGAACGCAGGTGAGCACGGGTGTTGATGAGCAGATGAGGGCTGGCTGGCGTAGGTGGATAGCTAATGTTTTTAGCATAGCTCCGTGAGGTCCCGTAGCTAAGTTAGCTTCAATGGCGTCGTTAGCAACAGCATTTTTAAGCTTCGCCAGCCTGGAAAGCATTAACCGTGTAGTTACATGTCCATGGTTTAATAGTATTGTTGATTTTCTGTCCATCCTTCCAGTCAGGGGTTTATTTATTTTGTTTCTATATGCAGTTAAGCCCGATGCTATCACGTTAGCTCCGTAGCTAAAGTGCTTCGCCGATGTATTGTCGTGGAGATAAAAGTCACTGTGAATGTCCATTTTGCGTGCTCGACTCTCATTTTCAAGAGGATATAGTATCCCATGTGGTTTAAAATACAAATCCGTGACCCACAATAGAAAAAGGAGAAAGTGTGGAATCCAATGAGCCAGCTTGTACCTAAGTTACGGTCAGAGCGAAAAAAAGACACGTCCTGCACTGCACTCTAGTCCTTCACTCTCACGTTTCTCATCCACAAATCTTTCATCTTCGCTCAAATTAATGGGGTAATCGTCGCTTTCTCGGTCCGAATCGCTCTCGCTGCATTGAAAACAATGGGGAAATGTGAGGAGCCTTTCAACCTGTGACGTCACGCTACTTCCGGTACAGGCAAGGCTTTTTTTTTTAATCAGCGACCAAAAGTTGCAAACTTTATCGTCGATGTTCTCTACTAAATCCTTTCAGCAAAAATATGGCAATATCGCGAAATGATCAAGTATGACACATATTATATAAGACTGTTTGCAAGTTTTGAGCAAATCAACCACGCACATTTAAGTAAAACATTTCAAAAAGGTTCCTGTATGACATTCTGACCATTAAATTGCATTTTTGTCAATTTAGGGCGATAAATCAAAATGTAAAAGCGTGATTAATCTGATTAAAAAATGGCATCGTTTGACCGCGGTACCTAAGCATATACTGTATATGTCTCACACATTTTAAATACTATATATTATCGTGTTCAGCTTTAGTAAGAATCAATAAAAAAGCAGGGCTGCAACTATTAGTTTGTGGAACGCTCTCCCTGACCACCTGAGGGCACCACAGACTGGGGATGCTTTTAAAAAATGCTTAAAAACCATTATTTTTTAAAAAGCCTTTTTTTTTTTTTTTTTAGACATATGCATATCAGTTTTAGCTATTTGGCTGTTCTAGTTTTTATTTTTTTTAATTTTTTATTATCTTTTTATTTTTATACACTGTAGCACTTTGAGGTTGTTTACTCAATGTAAAGTGCTTTTTTTTTTATTTTTACAAATAAAATCTATTATTATTATTATTATTAATTCAATTACAAAAAAGCTTAGATTTTTATTCTGTTTTGATTCATTGTTTAATGAATGTCATTTAAAATGATCAAATCTAGACCCCATGACATAGTTTCCAGACAGCCGCTGTAATAGAGCGCACATGAAAGCGGTGGTGTGTGTGTGTGCCATGATCTGTGTGGGGGTGGACAGCATAGAGTTAAAAAATAAAATAAAATAACGTATTAATGCACACATGTTGAAAGTGCAATTTCATGTGCATTTATTCAAAATATATTAACAAAAGTTATCATTTATTTATTTATATCAAGCAGAAAAAACACGCATCAAAGCTATAAAGCACGATCAAACTAGTAGAGTACATTTATATAGCGCTTTTTTTCCTTCCTAATGACTCCAAGCGCTTTACATAGTGAAAGCCATTACCTACATCTTTAAACTACATTCAAACCAGTGTGGGTGGCACAAGGAGCAGGTGGGTAACGTGTCTTGCCCAAGGACAACAGCTGTGACAAGGATGGCGGAAGCAGGAATCCAAACTAGAACCCTCGAGTTGCTGGCACGGCCGCTCTACCAACCGAGATTACTCGATTACTAAAATAAATCGGTAGCTGCAGCCCTGATAAACATGTATTTTCAGTGATGAACTAGAAAAAAAAAAGAAAAAATCTGTAGTCAAAAGTAAAGGAAGTGGTTTAAGGTCGCCTGTGGAAATTATTAGTCAGGAAGTATGAGAATGAGTCAGTCTGCACAACAAAGTTACAGACAAAAGTAGTAGAACAGGATAAAGTCAGAACACGGGTTTGAAAAGTCACAGAAATGTGAATGCACTGGTCCCATTTCTTGAAATAATAGTCAAGATTCTGATCCTCAATATTGGCAAAAATAAATTACAATTTACCTTCAAAAGATGAGGTGAAACTGAACCATTAAATGGAACAGATTGTTTTCTTACTGGATATACTTTTCAGTTTCTTCTAGTCAGACAAGATTTAGGTATAGTAAATGTTATATACAGTACAGGCCAAAAGTTTGGACACACCTTCTCATTCAATGCGTTTTCTTTATTTTCATGACTATTTACATTGTACATTGTCACCGAAGGCATCAAAACTATGAATGAACACATTTTCCGGATTATGAGGCGCACCGGATTATAAGGCGCACCGCAGATGAACGGTCTATTTTTGATCTTTTTTCATATATAAGGTTATAGGGCGCATTAAAAAGTCATATTATTTTTTTGTAAATGTAAAACACTTCCTTGTGGTCTACATAACATGTAATGGTAGTTCTTTTGATTGAATGAACACCTGGAGTCGTGTACTTATCAAAAAAAAAAAGTGAAATAACTGAAAACATGTTTTATATCCGAGTTCCTTCAAAATAGCCACCCTTTGATTACTTTTCCGCACACTCTTGGCATTCTCTCGATGAGCTTCAAGAGGTAGTCACCTGATATGGCTTTCACTTCACAGGTGTGCTCGAAGCTCATCGAGAGAATGCCAAGAGTGTGCAAAGCAGTGATCACAGCAAAGACTTAGACTTCCTTTTTATTGTCATTCAAATGTGAACTTTACAGTACAGATAAGAATGACATTTTGTTGCATTAGCTCATGGTAGTGTACGATAAAAAATCAATAAGGTGCAGATATAAATAAATAGATTACCGTATTTTTCGGAGTATAAGTCGCACCGGCCGAAAATGCATAATAAAGAAGGAAAAAAACATAAGTCGCACTGGAGTATAAGTCGTCGCATTTTGGGGGGAAATTGATTTGATAAAAGCCAACAGCAAGAATAGACATTTGAAAGGCAATTTAAAATAAAGAATAGTGAACAACAGACTGAATAAGTGTACGTTATATGAGGCATAAATAACCAACTGGTATGTTAACCTCACATATTATGGTAAGAGTCATTCAAATAACTATAACATATAGAACATGCTATACGTTTACCAAACAATCTGTCACTCCTAATCGCTAAATCCCATGAAATCTTATACGTCTAGTCTCTTACGTGAATGACATCAATAATATTATTTGATGTTTTACGCTAATGTGTTAATAATTTCACACAAAAGTCGCTCCCGAGTATAAGTCGCACCCCCGGCCAAACTTTGAAAAAAACTGCGACTTATAGTCCGAAAAATATGGTACTGTACAGATAAATATATTGCACTTTTGCATATGCATCCATGTTTATACAATCTACAATGTAAATAGTCATGAAAATAAAGAATACGCGTTGAATGAGAAGGTGTGTCCAAACGTTTGGCCTCTACTGTACATTTTTATAAAATGTTGTATACTGAACTTCTTCGACCTGACACCCAAGTCCTAACTGGACACATAATCTAATAGAACCGCTAGATTAAAGTTCTATTTCGGTTTCTGATCCAACTATTTCTGCATCCCTTTTGCACTAAACCGGATAGAAGAGTGCAGCAGAATACATGAATACCTCACCTCACATGCATGGAATATTTGTTTTAATCTGAACAAGCTTCTTTCAGGAAGATGCACCACTACTGCAAACAATAACAAACATACTATTGGATGGGACCTAATGTGTCCTGTGCAACTTTGGACTAAAATCAGAGTAAAACAACTTGCACTGAGCCTAGTCTATAAAATCCGCTACACCTCCCTGATACCGAAGTACATGTCAAACTACTTCCTTAACGTAAATGACCGCCATAACCACAACACCAGGGGGAGCTCCACAAACCATGTTAAACCCAGATTCCGATCTAACAAAGGTCTAAACTCATTCTCCTTCTATGCCACATCAATATGGAATGCACTACCAACAGGTGTAAAAGAAAGTGCATCTCTATCCTCCTTCAAAACCGCACTAAAAGAACACCTCCAGGCAACTTCAACCCTTGACTAACACCCTCGCCCCTCCACATCCCACCTCCCCGGATTGTAAATAACCAAATGTATTTGTAATGTATATACTTGTTCTTATGCCACCTGAACTCACTATGTTCTCTGCTCGCTGTACATATCCTACCAAGTCAGACCTACACTGTTTCAATGTCCATTTCTCTGATGATGCAATTGTTGATGACTGAAGTGCTGATATCAACCAAACCCTCCTCATCCCACCCCCCGGATTGTAAATAATTCAATGTACACTACCGTTCAAAAGTTTGGGGTCACCCAAACAATTTAGTGGAATAGCCTTCATTTCTAAGAACAAGAATAGACTGTCGAGTTTCAGATTAAAGTTCTCTTTTTCTGGCCATTTTGAGCGTTTAATTGAGCCCACAAATGTGATGCTCCAGAAACTCAATCTGCTCAAAGGAAGGTCAGTTTTGTAGCTTCTGTAACAAGCTAAACTGTTTTCAGATGTGTGAACATGATTGCACAAGGGTTTTCTAATCATCAATTAGCCTTCTGAGCCAATGAGCAAACACATTGTACCATTAGAACACTGGAGTGATAGTTGCTGGAAATGGGCCTCTATACACCTATGTAGATATTGCACCAAAAAGCAGACATTTGCAGCTAGAATAGTCATTTACCACATTAGCAATGTATAGAGTGTATTTCTGTAAAGTTAAGACTAGTTTAAAGTTATCTTCATTGAAAAGTACAGTGCTTTCCTTCTAAAATAAGGACATTTACATGTGACCCCAAACTTTTGAACGGTAGTGTATATACTCTGATGATTAACTTGTGTGATGACTGTATTATGATAGTATATATTTGTACCATGAATTGATTAACGTGGACCCCGACTTAAACAAGTTGAAAAACTTATTGGGGTGTTACCATTTAGTGGTCAATTGTACTGAATATGTACTGTACTGTGCAATCTACTAATAAAAGCTTCAATCAATCAATCATGTCATGCTACTGGAGGGGCAGGTTAGAAGAAAATCCCAGGAGGTTTCTTACCATGGCCACTGAATAGACGTTCTCCTGCCCGAGCAGTGACTCTAGCAACAAGAGTGCACTCTAGGAGAGCAGAAGAGCGAAGTGACAACAGGCGAGGAAGCCAAAGAGGAGGGGAGCATTAATAGTTGTGAGACAGAGTGAAAGAGGTCCAATTAGTGATTAATTAAGCTTTGGTCAGAGATAATTAGTCGCGTTAGGAAGAGTTCGGAGTAAAACGTGTTTTATTTACCTCAACCGCTGATCGGATGACACCAGTTCCCAGCAGAGACTCCGCGTACTGATGGAGCTCCTGGCTGGTTCCACGGAACAAGCTGCGCAGGGTGACCGTCGGCGGGCTCTCTTTCTCGGTGGCGTGGCGTGCTTGCTCGGCCTCAGCATGGAGCACCGTGGAAGTCAGCAGGAGCAGCAAAATGCTCAAACCGACATTAAAAGCCATCGTTTTGTTCAAGGACGGGATAAGAAATGTGTCTTTAAAACGACAAACGGGGTTAAAAGGGCGGAAATGCGATCGACGGTGTAATTATAAAGTTTGGCAAGGCGGCAATGATCCACTCGTGCTCAGCCAAGGACGCTGCGGTATTAACGCTAGCTATATTTGGCAGCTAACTTTCAGAAGATTTAAACCCAAACAGTCCTCCGGATATCCAACATGCGTCCAGTTGCAAGTTATAATAAAAAACAATTCAGTGCACTAATGTTCCAAAAGCAAGCCTAACAAAATGATGGGTGGGAAAAAACGAAACGTTGTGGCTTTGAGCGGAACACGAGCTGGTGAAGCTTCTTATTTCAGCAACGAGTCATACAAAAGTCACATGCGACAGCCCTTTGTCTCCAAATGTATGTTACGTTCGGATATTTTCTTATTTTTTAAGTAAAATGGCTCGTATCGCTGCTAAAAAAAAAAAAAGATACTCCTTTCCCCGCCGCGTTTGACGACGTATCCTGACGACTAGCAGCATAGACGTGGGGATCTTAAAGCGGCTACGAAGTGCATTCTGGGAAATGTAGTCTTTTACCCCCGTGGCTGTCGCGGCTTCATCGGAAATAATTTAACTGATGAAAACGAGGGCGCAATTTTAGGCTTTAGTCTCTTACGATTTCAGTACAATTTTTCAGCAGTTTTCAGAGAATAATTTAAAAAAAAGAAACAGCAACAAGTAGACAAACATTACTAGGGATGTCCGATAATGGCTATTTGCCGATATCCGATATTGTCCAACTCTTAATTACCGATACCGACATCAACCGATACCGATATTATATACAGTCGTGGAATTAACACATTATGCCTAATTTGGACAACCAGGTATGGTGAAGATAAGGTCTTTTTTAAAAAAATTAATAAAATAAGAAATAAATTAAACACATTTTCTTGAATAAAAAAGAAAGTAAAACAATATCAAAACAGTTACATAGAAACTAGCAATTAATGAAAATGAGTAAAATGAAGTGTTAAAGGTTAGTACTATTAGTGGACCAACAGCACGCACAATCATGTGTGCTTACGGACTGTATCCCTTGCAGACTGTATTGATATATATTGATATATAATGTAGGAACCAGAATATTAATAACAGAAAGAAACAACCCTTTTGTGTGAATGAGTGTAAATGGGGGAGGGAGGTTTTTTGGGTTGGTGCACTAATTGTAAGTGTATCTTGTGTTTTGTATGTTGATTTAATCAAAATAATATAAATTAAAAAAAACCAAAAAAAACCCGATACTGATAATAAAAAAAACTATACCGATAATTTCCAATATTACATTTTAAAGCATTTATCGACATCTCTAAACATTACACATTCACACGTTCATTGCAAGGAAACAGGAATGCTGCTAATCCTTTGTGTGTGACTGCCTTGTTTTAAGGCCACATACAAATTCAGTTAGTAAAAAAAAAAACCCTAAAAGCTAAGTATTAACGCCTTCAGTTCAGTTTGAGGCCGGACAAATACAGTAGAGGCGTTTCAACACAAGAGGAGAACAAGTGCTGCAGGCAGCATCTGCACTATACGGCTTGTCGTCTTCCTGCCTCGCATTAAGTGTGGACTAGCCGATGTAAATGCGATGGAAGTCGTTGGCCCCGAATGCGGCGTTGCACTTGGGGCATTTCCTCTGGCGCGTGTCGTAGCGTGTCTTGACGCACTCGAAGCAGAAGACGTGGAAGCACTTTGTCAGGACGGCGTCCTTCACCCGGGAGTTGCAACAAGGACACGTTAGCCGTGCCTGGGGGGAGGCAGAGAGAGGAGGTTGTTTTGTACTCAGATGAATGGTATTAATGGCTGCACAGAAATATCTAGGACAGCAAGGGAGGTTATGGGATCATACCAAGTGGCATTCAAGCTCAAGCGTCTCAAAGCACGGCACCATTTGACTGTTTAACTTTGGAGTGAAAAGTAAATAGTAGGGTTGTCCCGGTACCAAAATGTATTTTGATACTTTTCGGTACTTTACTTATTAAAGGGGACCACAAAAATGGCATTATTGGCTTTATTTTAACAAAAAATATTACAGTACATTAAACATATGTTTATTATTGCAATATATAAAGGCTCCTAATTTAGCTGCTGATGTAGTGAAGTGAAGTGAATTATATTTATATAGTGCTTTTCTCTAGTGACTCAAAGCGCTTTACATAGTGAAACCCAATATCTAAGTTAGTGTGGGTGGCACTGGGAGCAGGTGGGTAAAGTGTCTTGCCCAAGGACACAACGACGGTGACTAGGATGGCAAAGCTGGGATCGAAACTGGGAACCCTCAAGTTGCTGGCACGGCCACACTACCAACCGAGCTATACCGCCCCGTATGTAGTAACACTTTCCATTCTATTAATCTGTCAAAATTAGTAAGGACAAGCAGTAGAAAAAGAATTATTAATCTACTTTTTCATTTACTGTTAATATCTGCTTACTTTCTCTTTTCACATGTTCTATCTACACTTCTGTTAAAATGTAATAATCACTTTTATTTCTGTTGTTTGATACTTTACATTAGTTTTGGATGATACCACAAATTTGGGTATCGATCCGATACCAAGTAGTTACAGGATCATACAATAGTCATAATTTAAGTCCTCATGTGTCCAGGTTCGTATTAACATAATATACATTTAAAAAAGTAATAATAATTTGGTGATGCTAAAAAAATATCGATGTAATCATAGTAGTATCGACTAGATACGCTCCTGTACTTGGTATCATTACAGTGGATGTTAGGTGTAGATCCACCCATGGCGTTTGTTTACATTGTGACGCCGGTGAGCTACGGTGTGTAGTGAAGCATGTTTAGCTATTCCTCGTCCTGCAGGGATGATACTTGTAAGAAACTCACTTTATTTGTCGCCATGGAGGCGAGGATTAGTGATTTAGAAGTAGCTAAAACACTGCAGACTGCGGATGGACGTTAGCCGCTAGCTAGTTAGCCATGTCTTAAAGCACCTGAGGGTGTTTCAGTGTTATAACTTCAACTTTATCTTTAGTTTTTAGGCCAAAATGCATCCATTCTCCCTTTTCTGTCTACACACTTTGTCTGCTTGTACAAACCCCGTTTCCATATGAGTTGGGAAATTGTGTTAGATGTAAATATAAACGGAATACAATGATTTGCAAATCCTTTTCAACCCATATTCAGTTGAATATGCTACAAAGACAACATATTTGATGTTCAAACTGATAAACTTTTTTTTTTTTGCAAATAATCATTAACTTTAGAATTTGATGGCAGCAACACGTGACAAAGAAGTTGGGAAAGGTGGCAATAAATACTGATAAAGTTGAGGAATGCTCATCAAACACTTATTTGGAACATCCCACAGGTGAACAGGCTAATTGGGAACAGGTGGGTGCCATGATTGGCTATAAAAGTAGATTCCATGAAATGCTCAGTCATTCACAAACAAGGATGGGGCGAGGGTCAACCCTTTGTCAACAAATGCGTGAGCAAATTGTTGAACAGTTTAAGAACAACCTTTCTCAAGCAGCTATTGCAAGGAATTTAGGGATTTCACCATCTACGCTCCGTAATATCATCAAAGGGTTCAGAGAATGTGGAGAAATCACTGCATGTAAGCAGCTAAGCCCGTGACCTTCCATCCCTCAGGCTGTACTGCATCAACAAGCCACATCAGTGTGTAAAGGATATCACCACATGGGCTCAGGAACACTTCAGAAACCCACTGTCAGTAACTACAGTTGGTCGCTACATCTGTAAGTGCAAGTTAAAACTCTCCCATGCAAGGCGAAAACCGTTTATCAACAACACCCAGAAACGCCGTCGGCTTCGCTGGGCCTGAGCTCATCTTAGATGGACTGGGACTTTTAAGTGGAAAAGTGTTCTGACGAGTCCACATTTCAATTGTTTTTGGAAACTGTGGACGTCGTGTCCTCCGGACCAAAGAGGAAAAGAAGCATCCGGATGGTTATAGGTGCAAAGTGTAAAAGGCAGCATGTGTGATGGTATGGGGGTGTATTAGTGGCCAAGACATGGTAACTTACACATCTGTGAAGGCACCATTAATGCTGAAAGGTACATACAACTTTTGGAGCAACATATGTTGCCATCCAAGCAACGTTACCATGGACGCCCCTGCTTATTTCAGCAAGACAATGCCAAGCCACGTGTTACATCAACGTGGCTTCATAGTAAAAGAGTGCGGGTACTAGACTGGCCTGCCTGTAGTCCAGACATTGAAAATGTGTGGCACCTGCAATAGCAGAAGGGAGACCCCCGGACTGTTGAACAACTTAAGCTGTACATCAAGCAAGAATGGGAAAGAATTCCACTTCAAAAATGTGTCTCCTCACTTCCCAAACCTTTACTGAGTGTTGTTAAAAGGAAAGGTCATGTAACACAGTGGAGAACATGCCCTTTCCCAACTACTTTGGCACGTGTTGCAGCCATGAAATTCTAAGTTCATTATTATTTGCAAAAAAAAAAAAAAGTTTATGAGTTTGAACATCAAATATGTTGTCTTTGTAGCATATTCAACTGAATATGGCTTGAAAAGGATTTGCAAATCATTGTATTCCGTTTATATTTACATCTAACACAATTTCCCAACTCATATGGAAACGGGGTTTGTAAGTACTCCGTGATTGTGCGCTGCCGAACATGCTCCTCTGTTCGGAAAACCAGCGATGTCACAATGTGACGACGCGCCTTCATGCCTGTTAAAAAAAAGGGGAGGCGGGGACCGGTACTTTTTAGAGGCGGTATAGTACCGAGTACAATTCATTAGTATCACGGTACTATACTAGTACCGGTATACCGTACCACCCTAGTAAATAGTGAATAAAAATAAAGGATTTGGCAGCTTTGCACCATGTCAACCTACCTTATAGTCACTAATTTCTTCATTTAGGAGGTCGTCGCCGTTGCTAATTTTCTCAGCGGGTTTCTTGGCCTTTTCGATCTTTCGCCTCAGTTTAGAGATGTCCTCCTAAAACAAAATATACAGCAATGTCATAGCTATTCTGTTCACTCAGGCGGTATCCCATTGCCTTTTGATGTCGCTGTTACGGAAATAACATTCTCTACAACACAGGTGTCCAACTCAAAGCCCGGGGGCCAGATGTGGCCCTCCAAAGCCTGCAAATAATATGTATCAATAAAGTACTGTAACTTTTCTTACTAAATGTATTCTTTCTTTCTATTTTGGGAGGAAAACAATATATGTACTCCATGTAATAGCAAATTATGTTAACTTAAATACGGTGTAATTATGCAAAAACATATTTTCAAACATTCAGACCATTTTTTAAATATAAATAAATACTACTAATAATGATTTCAAAGCAAGTTATCCATCAAATTGTGCAATGTAAAAGTAGCAATAGATTTCATGGTCAAATTGTGAAATTCACTGTGGTTTTTACAGCATTTTTCTCTAAATGAAAAAAACAGTACTTTTTTTACTGTAATAAACTGTGGTGCCTTTTTGGCATTTACAGTAATACACCCAAAAATCTACAGTTGTTGATTTGCGGTTAAAAAAAACAAAAACTGGCAGCTCAGGTGCCAAGATTTTACTATAAAATTGCAGTTTTATAAAATTTACAGTAAAAAAATGTAAATTTTACAGTAAAAATCTGCCAACTGAGCTGCCTTTTTTTTTTTTTTTTTACCATAAAAACAGCAGTACTGTTTTTCCATTTACAGTAATATACCCTACATTTTGAGGTGAAATTATTGCAATTTACCATATTTTTTTTACATTTTAGTTTAAAAAACAACAACTAATAAAATGCATAAAAAATGGTGTAATAATAGTATTCACTGTTAGAAGCGGCTCTCTGGGGCCAAGCATGACTGCGATGTGGCCCTCAGTGAAAACGACTTTGACACATCTGCTCTACAAAATAAACTGCATGATATGCTGCATGCCTCGCTGAGTAAAAGAAATAAAGTGTGCACTAATCTGCAGACGAATGGAGGTAAACCAACATGTTGTAATGAGCTTACTTGTGGGGGAAAAAAATCCAGATTTATTTTGCAGGTCAAATCCAAGGCCCAAGAAAACTAAGGCAACGCTAGACAAATCACTTGTGTTGCCATCTATTTGGCCAATAATGACTGAGTTTTAACTTATTTTCAATAATGCTGTGACACTAGGCGGTAGGGCTGGACGATTATAGCAAAAATAATAACCACAAATTATTTTGATTGATATTGTAATCACGATTAATAACACAATTGTTCATTAATTTAAAAACATGAGTATTTATTGTACTACCAGCACTTCACTTTAAATGTATTTAAAAAAAACGGAGATAAATTAGTAACAAATAAGCAAGTAAAAAAATAAGAATCATAGAAACGATTTCAATAATAGCAATATAAAAAACTATAAAATGTAACTTTTACGTTTTGTTTTTAATTCCGTTTTTTTTACCTTCTACACTTATTTTACCACCATAGAGTGCATGCTATTTGCGTCAATTACATTGCGTAGGATTAATTACATTGAATGTAATAAGGTGTTTGTTTAATAAATGCAAAAATTCCCACATTTATTGGTGAAAACAAAATTTTGTTGTACTTGTAAAATGACAAAGATCGATCCAAAACATCTTTGGACAATTTTGACCAGTATTTTAGGTCAAAGCATAAATGTATCAGTAAGTGCTTTAAGTACAAGCGTGTGTAAAGTACTTTTTTGAAACCTTTATTTTGTTAGGCTTAGACAAACAATGATCCACAAGGGAAATTGTTCCACACAGTAGCTCAGTTACAAAAGATTCCCGGACGCGGCACCGCTGCTGCCCACTGCTCCCCTCACCTCCCAGGGGGTGATCAAGGGGATGGGTCAAATGCAGAGGACACATTTCACCACACCTAGTGTGTGTGACAATCATTGGTACTTTAACTTAAATTAACTTAACTAAAAGATGGAAAGGATAATGTACACAAGGGCACAAGAAGAGAGCGAGATAAAAAAAGGTATAAAGTAGACTAAAAATGTAGCATAGTAGCAATACAAAATATAACATATGTAATATTTACATATTATATATACACTATATAATATATACTATATTATTATATTATCGGCCGGTAAATGCTTTAAAATGTAATATCGGAAATTATCTGTATCGGTTTCAACCTCCCGATTTTCCCGGGAGCCTCCCGAATTTCAGTCCGTACAATTGACCACTAAATGGTAACACCCCAATAGGTTTTTCAACTTGTTTAAGTCGGGGTCCACGTTAATCAATTCATGGTAAAGTTACATTGTTTAATGCATCCAGCGGGGCATCACAACAAAATTAGGCATAATAATGTGTTAATTCCACGACTGTATATATCGGTATCGGTTGATATCGGAATTGGTAATTAAGAGTTGGACAATATCGGAATATCGGATATCGGCAAAAAAGCCATTATCGGACATCTCTAATTAAGAGGAATTGTTTTTTTCCAAAATAACTGAGTTAAAGTTGCTAACAAACAGACAAACCAACCCTGGCAAAAACAAAGCGCGCCACGTTCGTCTGGAGCCAAGCCATAACAGATTCCATCAATGCGCTCCGGGCCGAGGGAAAGCAACTACTGCACACCGAAGCTACTTGATAAGCTACCATCCCCCAGAAGAAATTACGCCAGTCAAGCTAAACGTCAATTTGTGAGGTATTTACATCATTGAAAGTTAAAATGTCAGTTAACATTTCTGAGAAACTGCATTTTCCAAACGGATATAAAAATGTCACAATTGTTAGCACTTAAAAACGCTTGTTTGCAGTACTAAATATGATTGGTACATTTTAGCATTACGATTGTGTTCAATTACAGTAAGTGTGTTGATCCTAAACATTCCTGCCACTTAATTTTACACACTATGGCATTTTTAAGTCTTAAAAAGAAAACATTTATCACAATAATATCGTACCGTGAGATTTTGATATTGTTACATCCCCAGTGGATAGTAAATCTATACTGCTATACAAGCTGTACACTGACTTACTTTTGGCCCTTTGAGAGAATACTGATGAAATGTGAGGGTTGGACAATATTTTGTCTCTCTCAGAAAGCCTACCATATCCTTTGCCAGTCTAACCAGGTAATATCTTGTACGCTGGGATTGGAATCCCTTGAGTTTGTGTCGTGCTACCTGTGCTCGTCGGGCGTTGAACGACTCCTTCTCCCTGGAGATGCTGTTCTCCACCACCTCTTCTCTGACCACGACAAGCCTCTGCTGAACCTGCTCCAGCTGAGTTCGCACTTCCTCCGATAACATTGCAGACTCCTGGGCCTGGAGGACAACAACAGGAAAATAAGGGAAGCAAACATGACTGTCAAATCTTCAATGACTTTCTTTTGAAACATTCCTCATGCTTAGGTGGAGGTTTGTGCAGAATAAAAATAAAAACACTGTATACAGTATTTTAGAACATTTGGCATTTATCTCAATAGATTGCAGTGTGCTATATGATAAGCATAGCAATAAAAATGTATAAAAAACATTATACATTGAACTTAGACTTAGGTAAAAAGACACAAAATAGCATTTGGCCTTTAAGTAGTGCAATAAAAATACAAGTAAAATAAATAAAAGTATCCTTCATCCATATTTTTATCAACTATCACAACATTTAGCTTAACTGGATGGCCAAATTTAACATGAAGTAGGACTCCACACACAATAGTCAATATTTACAAAACTGAAAAGTAGTAGTCAAAATTCATGTATTCTCCACTCATTTACACAGAGAAATTTAAAAACATGTTTTTAAGTGCTGCCTCTGGCTAAGCAGGAATGTATGTGTGTAGTGAAACGGAGTTACGATGCATGCCTTCATCATCATTCGTTTATGAGTGCGGTAGAAGCAGCAAATACACGTAGTTCACTTACAGTCTGTAGATGTCACATTGACGTCAAAAATAAATGATAAATGATAAATGGGTTATACTTGTATAGCGCTTTTCTACCTTCAAGGTACTCAAAGCGCTTTGACAGTATTTCCACATTTACCCATTCACACACACATTCACACACTGATGGCGGGAGCTGCCATGCAAGGCGCTAACCAGCAGCCATCAGAGGAAAAGGGTGAAGTGTCTTGCCCAAGGACACAACGGACGTGACTAGGAAGGTAGAAGGTGGGAATTGAACCCCAGTAACCAGCAACACTCCGATTGCTGGCACAGCCACTCTACCAACTTCGCCACGCCGTCCCTCTTTATTGTTCACATATTACGGCGTCGAACAAATCCACACATTTTTGTTTTGGCCCTGCTGGAGAGAATTTTTACTTCCTAAACAATGAAGGAAAAGTATTTGATTGGCTCTACATTGTTGCTAACCCCCAGACCTCACCCTGTCTCATATTTAACGCTATTAAAGAGCTGTGATTGGGTATAATTTCAACTTGTCACACCCATCGACGAAATTAAATATAAATGGATTTTCGTCGATACTGGTTTACTGAAGGCTGATGGGGGGAGGGTACACTAATGCAGTGGTTCTCAACCTTTTTTCAGTGATGTACCCCCTGTGAAAATTGTTTTAATTCAAGTACCCCCTAATCAGAGCAATGCATTTTTGGTTGAAAAAAAGAGATAAAGAAGTAAAATACAGCACTATGTCATCAGTTTCTGATTTATTAAATTGTATAACAGTGCAAAATATTGCTAATTTTTTGTGAACTTTCTTGAACTAATTGGAAAAAAAGATATAAAAATAACTAAAAACTTGTTGAAAAATAAACAAGTGATTCATTTATAAATAAAGATTTCTACACATAGATTACAAGTAATCATCAACTTAAAGTGCCCTCTTTGGGGATTGTAATAGAGATCCATCTGGATTAATGAACTTAATTCTAAACATTTCTTCACAAAAAAAGAAATCTTTAACATCAATATTTATGGAAAATGTCCACAAAAAATCTGGCTGTCAACACTGAATATTGCATTGTTGCATTTCTTTTCACACTTCTTTTTGACAGACATTTAAAAAAAATCTCACATACCCCTTGGCATACCTTCAAGTACCCCCAGGGGTACGCGTACCCCCATTTGAGAACCACTGTACTAGTGTATCATGTCTCTTTTTCAGCGGATTTCTCCACTATTGACGATAATTTTCTCATCCCCACCTTTGCTGAAACCAGACACCTTGAGCTTCATTCAACCAAACTGTAGTAAGGCGCGACTTCACATTCTCAGTAACTGCAACGGCGTTGCAACGATGGCAACAGTGTTTAAGTAAAT
Organism: Entelurus aequoreus; assembly: GCF_033978785.1. Lineage (NCBI taxonomy): Eukaryota > Metazoa > Chordata > Actinopteri > Syngnathiformes > Syngnathidae > Entelurus > Entelurus aequoreus. The sequence continues at coordinate 89,585,004 of NC_084734.1, read as the reverse complement.
TGCTTGTTACTGAAAAAAATAACGCCATTATAACCAATACTGGTATCATATGTGCAGTATGCATTGTATCTGCTGATGTAGTTATGTTGTAGCTGGAAAAACAAATAAATAACTACATTAATAAGAAAAGACCAATAACGATAAAGAGGCTGATACTGATATATACAGTACAAGCCAAAAGTTTGGACACACCTTCTCATTCAATGGTTTTCTTTTTTTCATGACTATTTACATTGTAGATTGTCACTGAAGGCATGGAAACTATGAATGACCACATGTGGAGTTATGTACTTAACAAAAAAAATTTAAATAACCGAAAACATGTTTTATATTCTGTTTTCTTCAAAATAGCCACCCTTTGCTCTGATTACTGTTTTGCACACTCTTGGCATTCTCTCAATGAGCTTCAAGAGGTAGTCACCTGAAAGGGTTTTCACTTCACAGGTGTCATAGTTTTGATGCCTTCAGTGACAATCTATCAATCAATGTTTATTTATACAGCCCTAAATCACAAGTGTCTCAAAGGGCTGCACAAGCCACAGCGACATCCTCGGTACAGAGCCCACATACGGGCAAGGAAAAACTCACCCCAGTGGGACGTCTACAATGTAAATAGTCATGAAAATAAAGAAAACGCATTGAAATGAGGTGTGTCCAAACTTTTGGCCTGTACTGTACGTCAAAATGCCAAATATTGGTGCCGATAATCGGCCGATATCTATTGGAAACTATGAACCATCTTTAGTTACCACCTCAATTCTTCTCAAATGCTCTATAGCTAAGTATAGTGTGTTACTATCTGCAAAGCTACAGCCATAGTACATTAAGGGTGACAAAATCAGCAGTAAAAAAGGCAAAACAAAAGTTTGTGAAGATGAGGAAGTGATGTGCTACCTTGCGTTTGTTCATGTCCAGTGCTTGTGTTCTTAGAGCTAGTTCTCTCTCAGCAGTACTAATAGTGCCCTGCAGGAGGCGCTCCTTCTCCTCAAGCTTTCGCACCACCTGTAGCTGGGCATCCACCTAACAGAAAAGCACACAACACATAAGATGAAAAACCACAACTGTAACCGACGTGATGGTCACATAAACAAAAGTGCCTGTGTTTAGGTCTCGCTATTTCCCCTCAAGGCTCACCTGAGTTTTTAAAGTGAGCAGTTGATCCGACAGCTCCTCCTTCTCCTCTTTCAACAGCTTGTGGATCTGGTTGGACTTGATGCGCTCGCTCATCAGCTTGAAGTTGGCGTCATCTTTTTCTCGGAGCTGCTGCATCAGGCGAATGTTCTGTTCCTGCATGTCCTCGAAGGCCTGGCCCGTCACGTCCATCTCGCTCAGCAGGGCGTCCTCCTCCTGCACAGGCAGCCGTTTTAAAAGGAAGAAGATCCAAGTTGTGAGCATTCAGCTGTCTGACACTCACACACCTGCTTTGCTATGGAGAGCTTTTTGTTGAGGATGTCGATCTGCTCTTCCACTGAGCGAATCTTTCTTAAGGCTTCCTCGTCGGCCATCTTCTTGCCCTCTCTCCTTTCTCGTTCCTCGAGCTCCCTCAGCCTCTGACGCAGCTCCTCTGCCTGTAGTCCGCATCATCGGAGAAACAGTATCTTAAAACATCTTTGCACAATTGACAAAATATCATCGTAAAGATTGAGAACATCGTAAAAACTGCAGGCAAGTAACTGGTTTGTGTGAGGCTGATCACCTCAGACTTGGCTTTCTTCTCTGCTGCCATCAACTGGACTTTGTCTCTCTGTTCCTTAGGGGCTGAGCGATACATGTCTAAGAGCAGCTTCATCTCCCTCTGGGACTCCTGGGCTTTTCTGAATAGTCATTGTAAGAGTCATTATTACACCAATAGCACTTTCAGCCAGACTCCAACAAAGCAAACACCTATTCTAATTACCGCACTGCCGATGAATGCTCTATTTTCAATCTTTTTTCATATATAAGGCGCACCGGATTATAGGTCGCATTGAAGGAGTCACATTATTATTTATTTTTTTCTAAATGTAAAACACTTCCTTGTGGTCTACGTAACATGTAATGGTTAAAATGTTGCATAGATTATGTTTTACAGATCATCTTCAAGCCACTTTCTGACAGTCGCTTCCGGATGCGGCGTTTTGTGGGCGGTCTTATTTACGTGGCTCACCTTCTGCAGAGTCTTCTCCCCGTCATCTTTTTTGTAGCGGTGTAGCGTGCAAGGACGGGAGTGGAAGAAGTGTCAAAAGATGGAGCTAACTGTTTTAATGACATTCAGACTTTACTTCAATCAATAACGGAGCAGCATCTCCTCATCCGCCGGAAATGTGTCCCGTGAAAAACCATCCGACCGGAACTTTCTAATAACTAAAGTTCCTTGGGTGAATAATGTAAACTCTCTGCACCGGTATGTTTTAGCGCTTTCATGGCAGATTTAAGTAAGAACTAGGGATGATGCTCGAAACCGATTTTCCCGGTTGTTCGATAAGAAAAGAACCGAGTCCTCAGACTCGAATCCCTTTTTGAGAACCGGTACCCGTTATCGAGACCACTATAGTAAAGAAAAAGAGTTGGTTCTTTATTCAAATCCCTGGGAATCTCAAATGGGCAATGGTATGCCCATTTGATTGTAGACTCTTACTGACACCTTGTGGCGATATGAAAATACTACACGTCATTAGTCTGGCCACTTCCGGGTTGGCGAGTCAGTTCAGTTCATGAGACAATTGAGAAGTAGACAAGTTGTGTTAGCTCCTACAAGCCTTGGAAAAGATAAGTCTGTAAGTAAACTGTTTAACTTGTTTATGTAACTCAATATTAAGGTGGAAAGTGGTTACATTTAAAACTAAGATGTTTATTGAAAAACGATTTTTGTTCACTGTTTCAATGGATGATTTGAGGACTTAAAATGGCTGCCAGTCGTATATTTCCACCATCGAAATAGTTTCAACACTCAGAAGTATTTGTTTGATGATAGTACTGTATATTTGTGTGAAGCTAATATTTACATATTGTGTATTACATTTCAGTATGTTAATTGAATCACATAGCTTATACATTTGTCATTGTGTGTATTTCAGTTTTAAAAAAAATAAATAAATAACAGTCCAGTGAAAGATAAAAGTAAAGATAGAAAAAGACAAAGCAAGATCAACAACAATAAAGAGCCTAAATGGATTAATCTGCTTTGGAACTTTATTAGACGTCTTGGATTGTTTGTTAGCTGTCTGCCTGTGTGTGTAGTTAGTATGTTCCAATAGCAGCAACTTTTTGGAGAGCTGTATTATTTCCAGTTTTGTGCCCAAGGGACTGATTTTATTTAACACTATATTATTATTTATACACCTATAGTTATCACAGAGACAGGTTGTTTTTGTGTTACTGTATATATTTGTTTTTCTGAAAAATCCCACTTAATATAGTTTGGGTAACAACAGTCAATATTTTTTTTTTATTTTTTTTTAGGGGGGTAACAGTCAATAATTATTTATTTATTTTATTTTTTCTTATAAAATAAAAGTGAACTTTTGTCGAACCAAATATTGTGGTTTTTTCGATATACAACAACCTATCTGGATTCGATAAGAGAATCGATAAGGAATCGCTTCGATAAGAGGATTCGATAATAGGCTCGAACTCGATAATTTCTTATCAAACATCATCCCTAGTAAGAATTTTACACTACTTTGTATTAGAAATGGCAACAGCGGAGGATGAATGTCCCATAAGAAGATAGAGAAAAAGAAGAAGCTTATCAACTACGGACTACAAAGGCGGACGCGCGCAATTTTTCAGGAATTATGCAATCCCAAATACAGATCAGCAGGTACCAGAAGGTAAGAAAAGTTGCTTTTGCATAATACTGTGAAACAAAACGCCAGATAATGTGTCTTACCTTATACACACACCATAGTATGTGTATGTTGAAGCACAGTACAATCCATCAAGCGGTGCGGCTTCATAGCTTACCATTGTCGTACTAAAACATTTTGATAGATTTTTGAGCACCGTGTGTAATGTTCTATATTTTCAATGGAACATATAAAATGTTGGTGTTTACTTGAGTCATAATGGTGTCTACACCTATCTCCTATGTGTGACTGCCTTTATATTGCAGTCTACACGTATCGCTTATGTTTGACTGCCATCTACTGGTCACACTTATCATTGCACCATGTGCCAAATAAAAACAGCTTTGAGGTCGGAAAGCAAAACCAGAATTATTCTGTACATTAAGCGCACCAGGTTATAAGGCGCACTGTCGAGTTTTGAGGGAAAAAAAGCATTTTAAGTGCGCCTTATAGTCCAGAAAATTTTAAAAATATACCTGACAAAACCATGTGCTACACACATATCACTCACTTGAGCTCCACTCTGACGATCTTTAGCTGCTCCATCTCTTTCCTTTTTGGCACCCCAGCTGAAGAAAGGCGCTCCCCAGAAGATTCCTCAGATTGGTGGCTACTCCCTGATTTATCCTTCTCTTCCTTTATGCCGCTGCGTGTTGGCCGGTCTCTCTCCTTTTCCCTCTCCCGCTCTCTGTCTTTCTCTTCTTTCTTGATAACAATGTCTTTTTTTTCTTCCTTTTCTTTCTTCTCATCCTTCGCCTCCTCTTTGACGGACACCTCAGGTTCGACTCCTGGCTCTGATTTAACTAATGTGCCTGGAGAGAGAGAGAATCACAACGACAAACCGCTATGATATTCTAAATACAGCGGAACAATTTGTAATTTTCGGGGAATGTGGGTCAGTTAAACTGTACAAAAATTCAAAATTTAAGTAAGCTTTACACATGATGTTATCATGCAAGATCTCAGTGTGCTTCATAAGAGCTCAGTTCAAAGATGAACTATGAAACATTAGCGCTTACAAAACAAAGTTAAGGCACAGTGTTTTTTTGTTGTTTACAGGGGTTAACTTTTTTTTAACACATTTGAGTAAAAAAAGACAGTGTTGTATTGTTTTAATGTCTGCATTAGGACTGCAAGGATTAACCGATTAGAAAAAAACATTTTTGTTTTTGCATTCTGTTGCTTCAGTTATTGTTTAATAAGTGTAACTACTAAAATTCATAAAATCCGGACCACAAAGAGTGCCCGGAACTACATACACACAGACATAGTTTTTGCATGACCGCTGCAATACAGTGAACGTGAGCGTGGTGGTGTGTGGGTGGCAGTTAACAACGGAGTTAAAAACAAATGTTTTCAGAGTATTTTGATTATTGCACACATGTTGAAAGTGAAATGTCAATGATAATGATGTGCATTTATTATACATAAAGAATGAAGGTAAAGGCAAGCAAACAATATTGTTATGTCAATTATTTCCCCTAAAATACAAATTGAGGCAAAAATGTGTTTTATACTAGTTATTTAACAGGGGACAATATCATTTTTTAATGTTCCAACTGAATTTTTTTTCATAACCGTAAATGTCTTTAAATACACATTAACTTTTGTTTATAAATGGCAGTGACATGACCACCCTACTCTCTGCACTGTCAAGGTTTAAAATAAAAACATTGATAAGTATGTATACTATTATAATAATCTTAGCATATAAGATAGCTAGCCATTAGCGCTCCAGTGGCAAGCTAATCATTAGCGGCACTAGCTGCCAGCTAGCTATTAGTGGCGCTATACTGTATTCTTCAAATATCTTACAATTGCACAATAACAAGGTATATTTAGGGTCAGTTTAATTAAAAACCCAATTTAATGCAGGATATACAAGTAGGGGGTTCCTGTTCCATCAGCTTGGGGGTCATTGGCCTGTTTTATACCATAACTTGATTAATTCAACTACTCGATAACTGAAATAATCGATAGCTGCAGCTCTAGTCTGTATCTATGTATCAACAGTTATATTTACACTTTTATGACAGTTCACAGTGAACATTGTTTGTCCAGTTAATATAAGTTTTGTAATAGCTCCACTTTGAAGCAAAAACGGATTATTTCCCTGATTTTCTACGATAAAAATTGTGTCAAAATGACCACAAACAGGAGCATCCTTAAATTGATTTGTGTTCACCCTTAGAGATTGCAAAATGTCCCACATTGTAACAAATAAAATGTAAACAATTCAACTTGGACCAACCAGTGCTGCTCGGCGTAGAAGAGCCGTTGTCAGGAGGCTCAGTCTTGACTACCGAGTCCCCTGAGATCGAGGTTGTCATAGGAGACGTCTCCTCCTTCACATCCATCTCTGTGCTGGACTGAGATTGCAAGACGGTGTTCCCCTTTGAAACGCAGATCTACGCAGACAATAAAATACATCAGCTATTTATTCCCTTGTGTTTTTCTACATCAAATTCTTAAAGATTGACTTTCTCTTTGCATCCAACCTGGTTGAGTTCAGCTTGTGTCTCTCTTAGCCTCAGCTTGAATTTTACAACCTCTCCCTTCATCTGCTGGTTGTGAGTTTGTAGGGTGCTGATCAAATGGCGCATCTCTCGGTTTATAGGGCCTGATGACAGAAGAGCGCATTATCAACCTTCACACACAAGGATCATAAACTGCCGACCTCAAGCAGTTTCAGGTTTAATGCTGTGTTTGCAAGCAGCACCCCTGGAAACACACCCGCCTGCTCGTTGGCGGCCAGAGTCTGTTCAAATTCGATGCGCAGCATCTCATACTCCTTCCTGACTTGAGCCAGTGTATCTTCCAGCTGAAACACCTCAGTGCGAACCTTCCTCTGCAGTGTCACCTCGTCATTCTGTTCGCACCGAAAACAGTATCAGTGAAGCAAAGCTCAATTTGCGGAAACACACCAACTTGCCTCCATGTGCTCCAGTTGTCGAAGTCGTGCCGTCCTAGTCGTGTTGAGACGAGCACGTGTCTCATCCAACTGAGCCTTGAGTATCAAAGACTCGTTGTAGAGCACAGAAAACTGAGACTGCAGACAGCGATATTCAGAGGTTTCCCTCACCATGCACTCTGCTCGACTCAGCAGCTCTGCCTGAGAGAGAGAAAGAAAAACTGGTGTGAGCTCAAACTCTGAGTGTGAAAGCTTGGCTTTGTACAGGCCACTTCACCGTCTTATATACAGCCAGACATTGGACTAAAAAACTAGTCTTTAACCTTTTAGACCAGTTGATCTGCTGTTTCTTTTTGCTCTGCCCCCCTCTCCTTCGTGGAGGGGGGTGCACAGATTCGGTGACCACAGATGAGACGCTAGCTGTCCAAAGTCGGGACTCAGGGTGGACCACTCATCTGTGCATCAGTTGGGGACGTCTCTGCGCTGCTGACCTGTCTCCGCTCAAGATGATCTCCTGCTGGCCCCACTATGGACTGGACTCTCACTATTATGCTAGATCCACTATGGACTGGACTCTCACTATTATGCTAGATCCACTATGGACTGGACTCTCACACTATTATGTTAGATCCACTATGGACTGGACTCTCACTATTATGTTAGATCCACTATGGACTGGACTCTCACACTATTATGTTAGATCCACTATGGACTGGACTCTCACTATTATGTTAGATCCACTATGGACTGGACTCTCACTATTATGTCAGATCCACTATGGACTGGACTCTCACACTATTATGTTAGATCCACTATGGACTGGACTCTCACTATTATGTTAGATCCACTATGGACTGGACTCTCACACTATTATGTTAGATCCACTATGGACTGGACTCTCACACTATTATGTTAGATCCACTATGGACTGGACTCTCACTATTATGTTAGATCCACTATGGACTGGACTCTCACACTATTATGTTAGATCCACTATGGACTGGACTCTCACACTATTATGTTAGATCCACTATGGACTGGACTCTCACACTATTATGTTAGATCCACTATGGACTGGACTCTCACACTATTATGTTAGATCCACTATGGACTGGACTCTCACAATATTATGCTAGATCCACTCGACGGCCATTGCACCGGTCGCCCGGGGGGGGGGGGGGGGGGGAGGGGTCCCCACATCTGGGGTCCCCTCCAAGGTCTCTCATTGTTATCCCATTGGGTTGAGTTTTTTCTTGCCCTGATGTGGGATCTGAGCCGAGGATTGTTGTTGTGGCTTGTGCAGCCCTTTGAGACACTCGTGATTTAGGGCTATATAAGTAAACATTGAATGGTCCATTGCCCGCGCGCAATTCCCGAACTCGAGTGCCCAAACAAAGAATCACAGGTGTTGGTGACCGAGTCTTGTTGTGTTATTAAAACAACCGCATGAGTGCAATTGTGCTCATAATGTGTCTGTGTTCACCTGCTTTCAACTCCTCACCCAGAAGTCATTCTGTTGCCATTTAATGTCATCACTGTTTAACTCTGTAGCTACAGTATTTGCTAACTAACAGAGTCACACCACTGGTCTCTTTTAATCAAGTACGGCTGCAAAATTAGCCACCATGGGACCAAAGAAAGTTGCAAGTATAGGCACTTTGATAACAAATGCTGAAAACACTATTCAGGGTTAAGGGTTAAGATACCTGTAGCGGTGGAGGCGTGGCTAGGGACGTGGTCAATATGACATTATACATATACTTTCTTTAAAAAGGCAAAAAAATATACATACATTTAAAATAAGTCTGTTCTTATTATAGTATTAACATATATTTTTTCTTACATTATATCGTTTTGCTTTATTTTTCAATTGTTACTGCTTATTGTCCCCGCTTCCGCCATCCTAGTCACTGCCGTAGTGTCCTTGGGCAAGACACTTTACCCACCTGCTCCCAGTGCCACCCACACTGGTTTAAATGTAACTTAGATATTGGGTTTTCACAATGTAAAGCGCTTTGAGTCACTTGAGAAAAAGCGCTATATAAATATAATTCACTTCACTTCACATTGTACAATGTACTTTGATATTTTTTCCTAGAGACTTTTCCAATCCTTTTAGACACGCTTTATTAGCTCGATGACTGACGAACGACACCATGTCTATGGTTTGGGATTATTTTAAAGTGTGTCTGACGGATAAAAAACTGGCAATTTGTAATGACTGCAAAAAGTTGGTTATGCGAGGAGGAACCAAGACGTCTTCCTTTAATACGAGCAATTTGATCTCCCACCTCTTCAAGAATCATAAGGAGATACACCATGAATACAAGCGGAAGATGGGTGAAAAGCAAACACCGGGAAAAAGTTGTACCACACAGTTGTCGCTTAAAGACTCCGCCGAGAAAAAACAAAAATACAACAAAAACCACCCCGGAGCGAAAACTCCCGTTTTGGTCAGGGACAACGCACGACGGTGGAGTTTGGTGTGGATAGTCTGCCCTGCATGGCGCACACTTTGCAGCTTGCAGTGAACGGAGATGCCCTGTCTCAACGCAGCATTTCAGAAGCTCTGGCTGACTGCTAGGCCACTTCAAGCACTCACCACTAGCTTGCAGCACATTTGTGTTACTCATAGAGCAGGGCAGATTGAGCCCAGTTTATAATTTCCTGTTATACAGTATGCCAGGCAGTCTTGCACTAAATGAGGACTATGTTATTGTTTACTGTATTACTGTAGTATACTCTGGACTGAAGCTGTGTGCCTTCATTGTTTTTGTAGCTGTTGTTTTGAGGCATGTTTAAAAAAAAAAAATAATAATAATGCACTTTCTTAGACTTAACGAAAGTCAAAGTATAGTATTCCCCCATAGTTGTAGTGGGTATCAGGATTATCTCAGGGAGAGCATGTCCCAAATTCCAAGCTGCTGTTTTGAGGGATGTTAAAAAAAAATAATGCACTTAGTGACTTCAATAATAAATATGGCAGTGCCATGTTGGCACTTTTTTCCATAATTTGAGTTGAAGTTGTTCTCTTATTTTGGAAAACCTTGTTACATTGTTTAATGCATCCAGCAGGGCATCACAAAAAATTAGGCATAATAATGTGTTAATTCCTCGACCGTATATATCAGTATCGGTTGATATCGGAATCGGTAATTAAGAGTTGGACAATATCGAAATATCGGCAAAAAAGCCATTATCGGACATCTCTCATTTTTATGGTAAAATTGCCTTTGTTATTCACACAATTCGGTCTGCGTCTGACATTTTGGAACACATTACTGAGGAAAACGGCTCTCCCACTGTAATGTACTGTTTTATGACACGCACCTTCATGTTGTTGTTCTCCTGCAGCACATTTTGGAGGTCTTGCTGGAGTTTCTGCAGCTCAGTGAAACGATTGTCTGCCAGCTCTTGGTTCTCCTCCAACTCGCTGTCCATTTCCTCAAACTGCACAAGTAGGATTAAAAAAAAAAAAAATTACAAAAGGAGCAAAGCAAAAAAAGTGAGGAAAATAGTTACAATGAAACATGTGGGTACTATCAATGCAATATTAAATTGTAAAATGTTCCCACCTTCCTCTTGTTGATTGTGATGGTTCCACAAACACTGCTGGCCTCCCCACACACCTTATAGCCTTTGCTGTTTACCTGATTTGATGACAGAAAGTGTCATTTCAAACCATACACGGTAAATAGCCTGGTAATTAATTCCACCTCACCCTTTCAAGTATTTCGCTCATGTGCGCATTAAGGCGATTTTCTCGCCGACGTATCTTCTCCATATCCCACTGAAGCTCTTCGATCAGAACCTGCAGCTCGCTGACACGCTGGTCTGCCTTGTTTGCAGCGCGGGCCAGAGATCGGGACTGGACAGGTAAGAAAGAGAGGACAAGATATAACGCACACATGTCAAACTCGAGGCCCGGGGGCCAGATACGGCCCGACATGTCATTTAATGTGGACTGCGAAAGCCTGGGAATAATGTGCATACTTCATCTTTCTTACTAAATGTTTTCGTTGTTTCCATTTTGACAGAAAAAAATGTATGTAATACATGAAATTTCATACGTTTTAAACTTTGTTATATTTACAAATATATTTAATTGTTATTGGTGTGAATGTTTGGGCACCTCACCATTCGATTCCGATTCTTGGGGTGAGGATTTGATTCATAATCTATACTCGATTCTCGTTTCAAACTGATTTTTGCAATGTATTATTTGGTATAATAATAACAACAAATAACAAAACCGCTTATAGGTTACAAAACCTCCTTTTGGTTGCTGCACCAAGTAAGCATAGAGATGGCCTAAATTATTTTGATTTATTTTAATTCGTCCAAAAAGATAAAATAAATTAGATTTTTGAAAATTACAACAACAACAAAATCGGGATTTGAATGTGATAAAAAAAACACATTTTTTAGCACCCCTAATTATTATATACCGTATGATAGTTTGTAAAAACAACAATATATATATATATATATATATATATATATATATATATATATATATATATATATATATATATATATATATATATATATATATATATATATATATATATATATATATAAAGGTTTATTTGAAATAGGGACAGATACAGAAACATAGATATCTGAAACAGTTATCCAATGTATGCATCATAGTGTTTGTAGCCAAAGCTAATTTACAACCCTTGTCCACAACAACAACACAGATCTAACATCATTAAAAATAGGAAAATAAAAAGAATATGGCAAAGAGGAGTCGATAATAATGATAATAGTAATAAAATAGACAAAGTGCAAATTAGATAAAAGCCAATAATAATAATAATAATAACACAGACAAAGTGCAGTCTAGATAAAAACCAATTAGTAAAAACTAAACGAGAGAACATGATTGTTGCTCAACTAGCCACAATTGTGTTTGTTTTTTGAAAGTGACAAGTGCAGGTATACTTTTCAAAGTGTCAGGTAGAGAGTTCCTTAGTTGTGGTCCTTTTATTGAAAAGGCAGTCTGGGCAAAAGATGTTCTACGGAATGGAACGTAACAGTTGCCTTTTGACGTTGCTCGGGTGGTAGATCTGGTACCACTTTGCAGTCTTGTAATTGCCTTGCGGAGCAGAGTTATCCAAGCATTTAAAAACCAGTTTGACTGCGTGTAACAAAATAAAATTGGTAAAACTTAAAATATTGTATTTGGTTAAAATTTAGCAATGAAGATATTGTATACTCTTCTTGTTGATACTTAATTATCTGCTTGTCACCTTGACTTACGATTTCAAAGCAAGTTATCCATCAATTTGTACGTACAAAAATCAAATAACCAAATAGGCAATAATATGAGGCAATTATACTTTTATATTCTTATATTCACTGTTACATGCGGCCCTCTGAGGGCAACCATGACTGAAAACACGTTCGACACCCCCGATATAACACGCTCTATGCCTTGGCATGCAATACCTACACCTTGGGATGTAAAGATTACCGTTATTAATAATTAAACGCAGTAAAATTCTAGGCGGTTAGCATTGACGTTGTAAATCCTAATTATCGTAAAAGATTGAGTGATTACCGCACTTGGATAAACTCTCTGCATGGTGACACTGCTTATTTTCCGCAGGAGCAATTAGCGTGCTAAACGCAAGCTGGCAATTAGCACCGTAAAATGCTAGCTGGCATCTAGTGCGCTAAGCAGGGCAGCATGGCTCAGGTGATAGAGTGGTTGTCTCCCAACTGAAGGTTGTGGATTTAATCATCATGTCAAAGTATCCTGAACCCCCCAGGTGCTCCTGGTGCTGTGTCATCAGTACGCAAATGTGGTAACAGTGTCAAAGCGCTTTGAGTACGTTGAAGGTAGAAAAGCGCTCTACAAGTAAAATCTATTTACAATTTTTAATCGCCAGTTTTCTGAAATGCTGACATGAACACAAGGACATATTAACATCTTTCTACAGTACAAGGGTCATACCCCCAAACTAAACTTGTATACACATTGCTGTCTGAGCAACTAAGATATTGCATGTTGAACCTACTGGCTGCAGTGTTTCCCACACATTCATTTATTTGTGGCGGCCCCCCACGAAAGAATTATGTCCGCCACAAATAGATTTTTTTTGTCCTGTCCAGCTTCTCAGGCAAATCATATAGTTGATGTAGATGCCCATATAGGCTGTTCACATTTACTTTACAAAAGAGAAGTGTAGGATACTTCTCTTGTTGCCTTATTTGTATTTGACCACTACTGTTTTCTGTTTATTTGTTACTGACTGTGGCAGGACACCTCTGCCTCTGTTTCACTTTATGTTGCTGGTAAATAATATGCTTGTAGTAGTAGGCTAAAGTTAAATTATTTAGTATGCACTAATTAAAGGGGCAGAGCTTTAAGAGACATTTTAGCTTTTATATTTTATAAGATATATTTTTTGTAAGAACCACAATTAATAAATATATTTCAGTGAATAACTTATTGTTCAAATCTGTATATAAATATGTACATAAAGTGTTGTAATTATATTGTAAAATGGATGGATGGACGTTTAAAACAAAACTGTTATTATTAATTAGTAAGTATACATTTTTTGAGCCTTTTTAGAGAAAATCATATCATTGTAGTAAATTATGCAAATTACTCGATGATGTCATTGTGACCACGCCCATAACCACGCCCCCACCGCCACAGGTATCTTGGCAGTTTATGGGAAACACGGGCTGTGTTCTCTTTAGATGAATACATGGACGTATCTGCAACAGGAAGTCAACCCGCGTTATGTCACATTAACTGCAAGTGAAGCACACCGTTTAGAAACACTCTAAAATATTTACAAATTAAAACGGCAAAAAGATAAAACACTCAAATATAATATTATTGCTCTTGAGAAGCAAGAACAATATTTTATGTTTTTTTGGAAAATATATTGTAGGGCTGCAGCTACCGCTTATTTTAGCAATCGAGTGATTAGATTGTTTGATCGATCAAGTAAATCGGACAATTACAACCTCAATTTAGGGGAAAAAGTTGAAATAAAACACATTTTTCTTCTTGTCATAACTTTCATCCTCTTTAAAAAACAAATGCATATACAGTACAGGCCAAAAGTTTGGACACCTTCTCATTCAATGCGTTATTTTTAAATTTTCATGACTATTTACATTGTAGATTGTTACTGAATGCATCAGAACTATGAATGAACACATCAATCAATCAATCAATCAATGTTTATTTATATAGCCCTAAATAACTTAACAAAAAAAGGTGAAATAGCGTAAAACATGTTTTTATATTGTAGTTTCTTCAAAATAGCCACCCTTTGCTCCGATTACTGCTTTGCACACTCTTGGCATTCTCTCCATGAGCTTCAAGAGGTAGTCACCTGAAATGGTTTTCACTTCACAGGTGTGTTTGAAGCCAGGTTTTTAATTCAAAAATGAAAGTGCATTGTGAAATGTGTTTTGCTGTCGTCGCGGCATTGACAACACTACAAATCTCTTCAAACAACTTTTAACGGCATCACAAAGTACAGTATGATGAAAGTACAGTATGATGAAAGTGTACAAGGCAAGCAAACAGATGTCAATAGCCGCAACCATGTAATGCTATACCCAACTACTCTAATAGACACAAGGAGGTCAGAGTGTTTTTTTCAACCCTTTTGTCGGTATGCTCAACAGCAATAATAACAATAAGCAAAGTTCTTGCTCGAGGGTTCTGCAGGTTTCAAGAAGTCAATTTTAAGACTTATTTTAAACCATAATGACTAAACTTTAGGATCATTTCACATCCATACTGACAAGAAATGACAAAGACATAGGAAAATCATCAGCCCAGAATTAATTGTAACTAGTGTATATAAATACATCCACTGCCCTTTCGATGCTTAATCTACCAAATAACACCACATATTGGCAAATATTCCAATAGCCATTTTCCAGACTTTCCATTGAATTCCAAAACCTTCAGGCCCAATGTTGTAGTAAAAGAAAGGTACAGTGTGAAATTAAATGGTAAATGGGTTATACTTGTATAGCGCTTTTCTACCTTCAAGGTACTCAAAGCGCTTTGACACTATTTCCACATTCACACACTGATGGCGGGAGCTGCCATGCAATGCCCTAACCATGACCCATCAGGAGCAAGGGTGAAGTGTCTTGCTCAAGGACACAACGGACGTGACGAAGTTGGTAGAAGGTGGGGATTGAACCAGGAACCCTCAGATTGCTGGCACGACCACTCTCCCAACTGCGCCACGCCGTCCACTGTGTGCTGGTTTAACAACCAGAAAGTTGGCCATGATGGAGGAAAACGCAAAAATATATCTATCTCAAATTAAATGGTTAACTCCTGCAGCGTTTTTGACGGTCAGAATTGAGCAAGCAGAGAAAAATGTCAACACTACCACCATCTGCACAAATTTGTGAAAAACAGTGAGCGCGGACAGAACAATTTTCCAAAAAGAAAGAAGGCGAATAAGGATTGGAAGCAGATAACAATCATGCCAGAGAATCGGGATTTTAATTCTAAGTAAAAAACCAATCGCGATACACATTTTTACTGAAACCGTGCAGCCCTAGTCAACTGTATAACGTTCAAAGTGTACGTATAAAGACTATATTTTAATACAAAATTGCGATCTCAAACATATTTCAAATGGTTGAAAAATAGTACAATAAGGGAGCTCTAATAGTCTTTATAATGTAAAAAAAAAGCTAATTACCAAAACAACACGGTTTTAGATGCCTACCTCACTGGTCATGTGACTGTGTTTCCGCTTGAGGTCTTCAGTCATCTGTTGAAGACGCTCGTTTTCACTGGTCAGGAGTGCATTGATTTTGGAAGCTGCAGGCCACAAACTACCTCCTAAGGAAGAAAGCATCCACTGTAATGGACTATCGTGAAGCACTTTGGGAGAGCTGCAATTCATTCTACTGCTCTCTACACATGTTCACATTAATTAGATGTTTCTCTTTAACTCACCAACTCCGGAGTCCACGTCTGCATTTAGCTGGTCCACAGTGCTCTTCAGGCACTTGTAGATCTCCACAATACGAGCAGCCTGCATCTGACTGGACTGCACTCTCTCTTGGAGCTCTGCCTCCATCTCCTCACTGGTGCTGCTGGCCAGCGTGGCCAGGAAAGAGTTGGACGTCTCTCCCTGGTGGCCTGCGTGACAACAGAGCATAGAATAGAGAATCCATGGAATAGCAACGTCTTCCTCTCCTGTGCACAATGATGTGTCATTTTTTACCTCTGTCCTTGGCCCTCTCTTGATTAGAGTCTCCATCAGGTTCAGGGGTTTCTGGCTTTAGGTTCCTTCCCTCTATTGTTGGAGACTTCTCAGGTTCGCTGGGCGATTGGTCATAACGCCTGATGAACAGCTTTATATTTTCATCAAACTGAAAGCAAAGGAAGCAGACCATTAAACATTCTGTTGCAATTTTTCATGGTGCTTAAGTTGGTCTAGTGCAGGGGTCGGCAACCAAACATGTTGAAAGAGCCATATTGGACCAAAAATACAAAAACAAATCTGTCTGGAGCCGCAAAAAGTTAAAAGCCTTATGTAAGTGTTATAATGAAGGCAACACATTAAGTAAGTGTCTCAGAGGGTGAGATAACTCCTGGAAATTACTGGCTTAACACTGCCAAAAGTATAGATGTGTGTGCCCAAGTTAAAGGAAAGGACAAGCGGTCTTCTACTAATGGATTTATTACAATCTTTGCAAGCTGAGTAACGTTTGCTGTGGTCTGGAACAACATGGCACACAATCAGAAATGCAGCCAATATTACATACAGATAATGTGTCATGAGATATGCAAATGTGCGTTAAATACAAAGAGGACATAAAGGAAATTTTATGAACTAAAATATAGCTACAAACGAAGCATGATGATGCAATATGTACACACAGCTAGCCTAAATAGCATGTTAGCGTCAATTATTAGCACTCCACCCAAGTTAATAACATCAACAAAGCTCAGCTTTGTGCATTCACGCACAGCATAAAACATTTGGTGGACAAAATGAGACAAAGAAGGAGTGGCATTAAACACGTCTTTCTGTGGCAGCGACGGAGAAAGTTGTACACGTAAACCAACTACGGTGAGTTCACGGACCGCCGAAATTAGTAAGACAAAACAGCGCTGGCCAAATACTGTCATCAGTGAAGCATAAACACAAACATATTACACAGTGGGCTTTGTAACAATTAGGAAGGTATGTGTTATGTTTGTCCTCCTACTAGGGTTGTGTGGTATACCGGTATTGGTATAGTACCGCGATACTAATGAATCATATTCGGTACTATACCGCCTCCAAAACACAACCCGGTACGAAATATTGGTATCGAGACAACACTACCTCCTACAGAATTTTTTTTAAAGCAACAAATATATTTCCCTCCCATCTTTTTCCATTTTTGAAAAAGCTCCAGGGAGCCACTGGAGCGGTGCTAAACACCCGCATGCGGCTTGATAGCCGCGGGTTGCTGACCGTTGGTCTAGTGCAGAGCTGGGCAAATATTTTGACTCGGGGGCCACATTGAGAGAAAACAATGTGTCTGGGGGGCCTATGTGTATGTGTTTACCTCATATATACACATTTAGCTGTAAAAATATGCTGTACAGTATGTGTGTATGGTTCTCTTTTTTTCCAGGAACAAATTAGTGCTCATTGTGACTTTTGGTATTGACCAAAAGTCACAATGTCCGATAAGAGTTCTAAAAACGTTATGACAGACCACCTCAAAAAAAGCGGAATGGAATTTTACAGTTTTTTACTGAATGGGACACCCAAAATGTACGTTAATATAAAGAAAGTGGGATTTACAATATTAATAACTATGAACAATAAAACACTGAATATCAACAACATACGAACGTCGCTCCTCTTTTACTTCTCAGACCAGCTCCTCGATAGTTGTGTATCTTTTATAATCAAGCAAAACACAACAACAATTTAAAAAACAGAAAAATATGAATGCAAAGTGTAATAAACACCTACAATAAGATATCACATAGAAATTTCTGACACGCGTTTCGGGCTGGCTGCTCTGAAAACAAACCCTGCCCACTCTGCTTTGTTCCTTGTCTGAGCTGCTGTGACGTAGATTAGAATAGAATAGATCTTTAGTGTCATTGTACATTGTACAACGAAAATGTAAGCAAAACTAATTTAGTGCAAATTCATAATAACACATAAAAACATTATAAATAGATAAAAATAGATCAAATACATAAAAATACCAAGCATACAGCTCACATGCACAGTCATTCTTGTCTTGTGTTCAGCGACACTATTGCTCTCGGGTAAAAAGTGTTCTTAAATCTGTTTGTCCGGCATTTTATTGTATTTCCTGCAGTTTTGCAGAATTACCGTAATAACTCCTATAACACCCAAAAGTGCAGATTTCAAACTTTGAAATACTTTCTATAGCTCAAGACTTATGGTCGTTTAAAGGCCTACTGAAATGAATTTTTTTTAGTTAAACGGGAATAGCAGATCCATTCTATGTGTCATACTTGATCATTTCGCGATATTGCCATATTTTTGCTGAAAGGATTTAGTAGAGAAAATCGACGATAAAGTTCGCAACTTTTGCTCGCTGATAAAAAAGCCTTGCCTGTACCGGAAGTAGCGTGACGTCACAGGAGGTAATATTCCTCACAATTTTCTTTTGTTTACAATGGAGCGAGAGAGATTTGGAGCGACAAAGCGACGATTACCCCATTAATTTGAGCGAGGATGAAAGATTCGTGGATGAGGAACGTTAGAGTGAAGAACTAGAGGCAGTGCAGGACGTATCTTTTTTCGCTCTGACCGTAACTTAGGTACAAGCTGGCTCATTGGATTTCACACTCTCTCCTTTTTCTATTGTGGATCATGGATTTGTATTTTAAACCACCTGGGATACTATATCCTCTTGAAAATGAGAGCCGAGCACGCGAAATGGACATTCACAGTGACTTTTATCTCCACGACAATACATCGGTGACACACTTAGCTACTGAGCTAACGTGATAGCATCGTTCTCAAATGCAGATAGAAACAAAATACATGAATCCCTGACTGGAAGGATAGACAGAAGATCAACAATACTATTAAACCATGTACATGTAACTACACGGTTAATAATTCTCAGCCTGGTAAAGCTTAACAATGCTGTTGCTAATGACGCTAAGGCTAACTTAGCAACCGGACCTCACAGAGCTATGATAAAAACATTAGCGCTCCACCTACGCCAGCCAGCCCTCATCTGCTCCTCAACAGCCGTGCTCACCTGCGTTCCAGCGATCGACGGCGCGACGAAGGACTTCATCCGTGGGTTTGGCGGCTAGCATCGGCTAGGCGTCTGCTATCAGGGTAAGAAGTCCTTGTTGTGTTGCTACAGCCAGCCGCTAATACACCGATCCCACCTACAACGTTCTTCTTTGCAGCCTCCATTGTTCATTAAACAAATTGCAAAAGATTTACCAACACAGATGTCCAGGATACTGTGGAATTATGAAATGAAAACAGAGTTTTTTCTCCGGGCTCCGAATACTTCCCTTGCCCTCGTGACGTCACACGCATACGTCAGCATAATAAAACATTTTTAACCGGAAGTGTGGCGTGAAATTTAAAATTGGACTCTGTAAGTTTGGCATGTGTTGCAATGTTAAGATTTCATAATTGATATATAAACTATTAGACTGCGTGGTCGCTAGTAGTGGCTTTCAGTAGGCCTTTAAAAAACAGCACTACACATCATAATGGCGGCTACAGTGTTAATGTTAAAGGTCTAAAAAAATTATGTAGAACGTCCGGCGAGCCGGATTGAAAATCTTAATGGGCCGTATATTGCCCAGAACTGGTCTAGTGTGTCCTGGATGTTCACCTGATTCCAGTATCTATTGAGGATCAGCAGACTTGCATCATCGGTGGCCTGGCGCGTCTCTAGTCTTTCGATTCTCTCTCGTAGTTCATCTTCAATCCCCTGCAAAACCGCAAAACCCAGAGGTCAATCTTAGCCCTGATCATTAAAAGCACACATGTCCAAAATGTTCAGGGGAAAGCTCAAATCACGCACCTGTCTTTGATCTAAGGATTCTCCCAGTTTACGGTTCTTTGTCTGGAGAGCTTTGATATCTTGTTCTTCCTGAAACGCAACAATTAGCAAGAACATTCACACATATTTGGTTCACGTTACAGGCTGACTGTGCAAAATAACCATCTCACCGAGTTGGAAACACCTCCAAGTTTGATGACGGTCTCAACCGCTGTGCTCCCACCTGCAGCCGCGCTGACACCGGAACCTCCTCCGTCCTCACCATCCCGTTCCCTTCGCTTTTCGGGGTGCACACCCGAGGACGAGGGGGGACCGCTGGGGTCTGCAGGACGCTTCTGCCCCGACATCCTCAAGACACCTAAAACAACATAAGTGGACAAATGGTATAAGATAATATTAGATCATTTTGCTTTGTACATGGAGCTTGAGGTACTAATAAGGTTGTTCAAAGATGACTTTCTCGCAGAATAAAACACAAAACAACATTTCAAAGAGCAGAAGGCACACAAGTAGTGTTTCTTTCGCCCGTTAGCAGCAGCTACCAGGCTAATGTTAGCCACTTGCTAACGTAAGGTTTCACATAACGACTGAGAATAAACCCCGTTTCACCCACTACTGAATTTATAAACCTCAACCCGAGCCTGTCTTGAAAAAAGGCTTACCACTTTTAACGCAGCGCTTTTTACTAGAAGAAAAAAAAAGTCAATTGAATCTAACAAATGTTGATGTTGCGAGTCTCCTCACGGAAACGCAAGCTGGAAAGACGCAGTGTTATCAACTGCAAGCGCGCCCTCCAGCGACCTGGAGGCCATATGGCGCATTGCACTATATATCAATCAATCAATCAATCAATGTTTATTTATATAGCCCTAAATCACAAGTGTCTCAAAGGGCTGTACAAGCCACAACGACATCCTCGGTACAGAGCCCACATACGGGCATACAGTATTGTACTCTAATTCAGTGGTCCCCAACCTTTTTGTAGCTATTTTTTTATTTTTTATTTTTTATTTATTTATTTTTCATAAAGAAATACAATCATGTGTGCTTATGGACTGTATCCCTGCAGACTGTATTGATCTATATTGATATATAATATATATATTGTGTTTTTTATGTTGATTTAATTAAAAAAATCAACAAAAAAAAAATCGTTTTTTTTTAAATTTATTTCTTGTGCGGCCCGGTACCAATCGGTTGGGGACCACTGCTATAATTGATTAACTCCATTCATAACACTATAGTACCAATATATATATATATATATATATATATATATATATATATATATATATATATATATATATATATATATATATATATATATATATATATATATATATATATATATATATATATATATATACATACACTACTGTTCAAAAGTTTGGGGTCACATGTAAATGTCCTTATTTTTGAAGGAAAAGCACTGTACTTTTCAATGAAGATAACTTTAAACTAGTCTTAACTTTACAGAAATACACTCTATACATTGCTAATGTGCTAAATGACTATTCTAGCTGCAAATGTCTGCTTTTTGGTGCAATATCTACATAGGTGTATAGAGGCCCATTTCCAGCAACTATCACTCCAGTGTTCTAATGGTACAATGTGTTTGCTCATTGGCTCAGAAGGCTAATTGATGATTAGAAAACCCTTGTGCAATCATGTTCACACATCTGAAAACACTTTAGCTCGTTACAGAAGCTACAAAACTGACCTTCCTTTGAGCAGATTGAGTTTCTGGAGCATCACATTTGTGGGGTCAATTAAACGCTCAAAATGGCCAGAAAAAGAGAACTTTCATCTGAAACTCCACAGTCTATTCTTGTTCTTAGAAATGAAGGCTATTCCACTAAATTGTTTGGGTGACCCCAAACTTTTGAACAGTAGTATATATATATATATATATATATATATATATATATATATATATATATATATATATATATATATATATATATATATATATATATATATATATATATATATATACATAACACTAGTGCCAACACACACACACACACACACACACACATATATATATATATATATATATATATATATATATATATATATATATATATATATATATATATATATATATATATATATATATATATATATATATATATATTGGTACTATAGTGTTATGAATGGAGTTAATCATTAGAGTATAGTACTGCATATGGTGCAATGCGCCATGTGGTCGCTAGAGGGCGCGCTTGCAGTTGATAACACTGCATCTTTCCAGCTTGCGTTTCCGTGAGGAGACTCGCAACATCAACATTTGTTAGATTCAATTGCCTTTTTTTTTTTCTAGTAAAAAGCGCTGCGTTAAAAGTGGTAAGACTTTTAAAAGACAGGCTCGATTTGAGGTATGTATAATAATGTCACGACGCCTTAAATTCAGTAGTGGGTGAAACGGGGTTTACTCTCAGTCGTTATGTGAAACCTTACGTTAGCATGAATAGTACTGACCAAAAGTTTGGACACACCTTCTCATTCAAGGTGTTTTCTTTATGTTCATGACTATTTACATTGTAGATTGTCACATTAAAACTATGAATGAACACATGTGGAGTTATGTACTTAACATAAAAAGGTGAAATAACTGAAAACATGTTTTATATTCTAGTTTCTTCAAAACAGCCACCCTTTGCTCTGATTACTGCTTTGCACACTCTTGGCATTCTCTCCATGAGCTTCAAGAGGTAGTCACCTGAAATGGTTTTCACTTCTCAGGTGTCATAGTTTTGATGCCTTCAGTGACAATCTACAATGCGTTTCTGGGTGTTGTTGATAAACGGTTTTCGCCTTGCATAGGAGAGTTTTAACTTGCACTTACAGATGTAGCGACCAACTGTAGTTACTGACAGTGGGTTTCTGAAGTGTTCCTGAGCCCATGTGGTGATATCCTTTACACACTGATGTGGCTTGTTGATGCAGTACAGCCTGAGGGATGAAGGTCACGGGCTTAGCTGCTTACCTGCAGTGATTTCTCCACATTCTCTGAACCCTTTGATGATATTACGGAGCGTAGATGGTGAAATCCCTCAATTCCTTGCAATAGCTGCTTGAGAAAGGTTGTTCTTAAACTGTTCAACAATTTGCTCAGGCATTTGTTGACAAAGTGGTGACCCTCGCCCCATCCTTGTTTGTGAATGACTGAGCATTTCATGGAATCTACTTTTATACCCAATCATGGCACCCACCTGTTCCCAATTAGCCTGTTCACCTGTGGGATGTTCCAAATAAGTGTTTGATGAGCATTCCTCAACTTTATCAGTATTTATTGCCACCTTTCCCAACTTCTTTGTCACGTGTTGCTGCCATCAAATTCTAAAGTTAATGATTATTAGCCAAAAAAAAAAAAAGTTTATGAGTTTGAACATGAAATATGTTGTCTTTGTAGCATATTCAACTGAATATGGCTTGAAAAGGATTTGCAAATCATTGTATTCTGTTTATATTTACATCTAACACCATTTCCCAACTCATATGGAAACGGGGTTTGTATATTATGTTCCCTATTGTAATTTGTTTTCGTAATAATACAATGAAAATGATGCACTTCTCTCTGTTCTGGATCCAAGAATTAACTGCACTTCCCTCCCTCTTTTTTCCTCAGTCCTTACATAAAAGTGACTGATGGACCCTCGACTGAACTGAGATCAGCAATACCTAAAAGTACGTTGCACCCAGTTCACAGTCCATATTGTGCAAAGGCAGACCCAATCACACAAGTGTGTTGACGTCTGTGGCTGTATGTAACGTGCAGTAACACACAAGTTAGTGCAATGATGAAACAACTGCTGCAATGTTTATTTTGTTTAAAAAAATACAAATAAAATAGATGCGGTTGACCAATTATAACGATAATGGCACTTTATACGAACAGGAACAGACTATGCCTGAGGGCCTGGCTACTTCTTCCAAAAGGTTGTCGATGTGTTGTTTTTCCACAGCTGTAGTAGAATTTCTGACCTTTGACCTATAGTTCATGTCTGTCAAAAATGTATGCTCATTTTGATTTCTCTTCCTCTTCTGTGGGACAAAAGTGAACTTTAAGTCGTGCCAACCTGTCTAGTGAATGTGTTGACTGTCTAAAAGATTCGAGTTGCTATGGAACAGATAGGGAAAACAAAATAAGACATTGACGCACTAACAAGAGAGATAAGAAAGGGATAAAGCCAAACGAAGAGAATGTTTTGGGCACCATCTTCTTTTTCATGGTGACGGGCGCGCCCGGGGGGGAAACTTTCTGTGTGCTAGACAACTCAACCCAACCATTGTACCATTTGATTATGAGTAAAATAAAACTCTTGTGTTAAATCTACTTTGGTTCTCATTGACAACCTGGACTTTCCACTACAAAATTGGCGTCACGAACTAGGATGGTCCAGAACTCTGCAAGTCAACATCCGCTCCGGCTTCTCTCTCAGGCAGACAACGCTTGCACGCGCGCATCTAATAAAAGGTAAGCTATTTTGCTTATTGTGTAAAAGTTATCTGTCTGAAGAGAAACGGGATCGGTAAGATGAAAACTGAAAAATTTTTTTTCATAAAAGATAGTTCTCCAAAAACAACCTAGACTGAGGCATGTGTTGGTTGGCTTGAGTTGTATTATATGTGATCATTTGTCTGTGTGTTTGTTGAAAACTTGTAATCTCTTGTTTTTAACAAATGGGGATTGTTGATAGAATTTTGGTGGTTTGGAGTGTAGAAGCATAGACGATGTGAGACGAAAAATTTCTTGGCAAGTACATGGTTAGCCGGAGTTGGACACAGCGAAATTTAAGGCAAGGTTGGCTAAACTGATGTGACATTTGGCCCACACAAATTTATGACGTCTATGAAGGTCCTACGTATCTGTCTATGTGGAAGCTGCAGCCGGGTAAAAAGCCTGATATAAGGTGATCGTTCAGTGACTCCGGTAAAGGAGATCAACTGAGCCAAGTTGTCACGAATTTGGAAATTTGCTGCAGTATAGATGGATAGAGTAAGGGCTCCATATGGTAGAGCCTTGGTGAAACTATATGGACTGACCAGACACGATGTACTGTAGAAATTGAAGGGTGATTCCTGGTAATTCTACAGCGCCTTAGGCTGTTATCCGTGTTGGTCAGGAAGGAAAAGCAGGATTTGCTCCGCTGAATGGGTTAATCGCCATTATATGAGTAAAAATGACCTGCGTGTGTGTGTTATGAGACGGCCGATTCCACAAAAGCACGCGTGCATTAGTTGTTTATATTGGTCCGGACCAGGGGGGAGTGTTTTGTGGGATAAAAATGTGTGTTTTTAAATTTATATATATATATCTGCGTATTTTAATAACTTTTGTGTAGCACCTGGTTTCTTATCTGTTTTAATTCTCCCTCATGCTTTTGTGAGAGTTCCCTCACGCTTTTTTCGCACCCACGCTGATCTGCAAGAGCTGGGAAATTGTTGGTTTTGTGTGTGCGTGTGAGAAAATAGACAAAGTTATGTACAGAAAACACATGAGTGAATGATCCATCCATATAATTATTTTCTTTCGCTTATCAAGAGGTTGGATCGCGGAGGCAGCAGCCTAAGCAGGGAGGCTCACCCTCTTGGGCGCTGCGAGCTAATTCCAGTCATTTGAATTTGTTTTTAACTATACTGGTGATTGTGACTGTGCAATATTACTGTTGTTTTACACACTGAGATTTTGAGTACGGGAAAAAAGGCTCTTGCTCGCTGGTAAATTCTCTGTGTGTGAGTGACTGTGTGACGCATATAAAAAAAAAAAAGCTGGGAGACATTTTGAGATAAGAGTGTGTGCGTGTGACGAGGCTGTGTGAATGACAGCTGTACGAGGCGTGGGCCGAAGAGGTGTGACAGTGTTAGCATAGCATTGAGCTAGGTTAGCATTGTGTTAGCATAGCATTGGGCTAGGTTAGCAAAAGTTTGCTTACTGAGGCATAGTAAGGCTAAGTTAGCATCTAGCTTGGCATTACTAAGTGTGGTTGAACAGTTATTCTCGGTCTGTAGAGTGTGCTAGTAGTAGGTGCTTGCTAAGTCCAGTAAAATAATAGATATATGGAAAATTACACGTTTAAATATCAATCAATAAATACGGATTGTGGGACATTGAAACATTGTTTAATTCATCATTCATTTATATGTCTAGTATACTTTTTTTTTGGTACAGCCTTGTTGCTTATCTGATCCATCCAGTTTCTGTGTGGAAGTTGAGACAAACACACACGCACAAACATCATAGATTAGGACACATTGTAACTTTGAATTAATAGTTATACAACAAATAAATTAATAATATTGAATTTAAATTTGATAAAGATAAATTGATCATACATTGACATTTTAATTTTTTTAGGAATAAACACACAATAAAATAAAAGTTAAATTTATATTCTAATACATCTAAAGGCTTTTGTGAAACATAGAGTCTGAAGAAGTACAGATAAGAGCCACTCAGCGCCATTGTCAAAACAAAACGTAGAGAAGCGTTAAACAAATTCTAATCAGAAGGAAGACAGACCAAAATATGAGAACTTAAGTAAACAGACAGCAAGTAAACCAGAAATAATAATGTAAATAAATAACAAAGAAAGCAAATTTTTATGTGACATTGGTGCATGTAGAATTACAAATAGAGAATAAAACTAAATGGAAATAACTGTCTGCAAGATGAGCATGACGTCATGAATTGTGCTCGGGTTAGATAGATAGATAGACAGATAAAATGTTATTGATTCCTTCAGGAGAGTTCCCTTTGGAAGAAGAACTAAAAAGTAAACAGTAACTAATAAGGGTATAAATGGAAACAAAATAGATTCTATTAAAAGAGAAACTAGGCATTAACGACCATGATATAAAAAAAAGTATTGCACTGTTATTGTTTTGCATTCCCTGTCATCCTAGCCCCCAAAGAGGAGTTGTACAGTGTAATGATGTATGAGACAAAGGATTTTTTATAGGCTAAACCAGTAGTTCTCAAAGGAGGGTATGGTGTTTCCGCCCGGACAAAAAAGGGAGGTACTTGAAGGTATGCCAAGGGGTACCTGAGATTTTAAATATTTTAAAATGCAGACAATAAAAATAAACACAGTACGGACGTTAAAAGTTAAAAGATTAAAAGATTTAGCTGAAAGATAAGGAGAAACGTGAATAAAAACATTCCTTTGTTTTGGAGAGTATCACGCACAGCAGGAGGTCAGAGTGCAAGCATGACAGCTTGCTCGCGCCTACTGATAGACAAATGATAGGTTAAATTAACTTATAGATAATCTTTAAGTGAATTAAAAGGGTACTTAAATACACATGAAGTAGTACGTATAATCTTTGAATTAAGGTTTTTGATTAGCAATTAATGGGATAGTTATGACTGTAATTTTAAAACGTGATATGCAAATTGAACTAACCGAGAGGATATGAAAACGATGGGTGTACATGTTTTGAGTTCCAAATTCTGGAGGAAAAAACCTCAACAAAACGTAAAACCATTCAGACGGACTTGGGTGGTAGCTACGGTTGTGCTAGGTCAAGCGAGGGTGAAAAGGATATGCAGCCGGGGGACTGCCAACTTCTCTGAACAAGACAAGCTCCAAGGTGTAGCCAGAACATGCTCACAAAAATACAGGTGTGACAGCAGGACGAACAGCAGGATACAAACAGACCCCTGCTGGACAGAAGTGTCAACGGACAATGTTCAACACAATCTTTGAAGCATTCCTTTGTGGTCAACCTGCACACACCTTGTAATGACCTGCTTACGAACTGTGCCCTGACAATTCAATACTGCACAGAAGGAACTTCCTGATGTTGCCTGACAGCACGACATCAGCTGACAACTACTGGGGACGCCTCCCAGGAATGAGTGGAAGACGGGGACTGCTCCAACTGTCCTAGCACTTGCTGACTGAGGTGCGTCCGTGTGTCCTGCCACCCAAACCGCCAAAGTGTATGATCACCAATTAGACGACTCATAATAGGAGCCTTTTGACTCTTATATATGGTGGGACTCAAGGTATGGCCGCTCATGTGAACTATCCTTAAAACAATTAGAATGGTATAAGATGGACAACTAATGACCCACATTGTTCCCTCTGTCCTGCCTACGAAACAAAAATTTAGGTCAAATGATAAAACAGGGCGTAGCTGCCGCTGATTGAACCGATACGCAAATCAATTATTTCGGTTGTCTGTTAAAAACATAGCTATTGGTTGCAATTTGGACATTTCTGCTGTAGGCTACAAAGAGCTAGCAGCTACACAACAGCTGAGCTAAAACAAAATTTAAGCATATCAAATATTTATAGTTGTTTATTACATACACAAAGTCGCAGAGAGACAGAAGTCTGTAGAAAGTATTCAGTAACAAACGTGTCCGCATTAATAAACTTTCTACCACAGGAAATATACTGAACAAATACAGCAGTTACTGTCAGACTCTAATCCGGATTACCTTGTCTATCAGAGACATGGTTAAAACCCACAACACCTTTACGTTCTAATTAATGTCCCAGGGGACAAGATTACAGAAAAGACAGATCGAGTGACAAAGGGGGGAGGAATTATGATTTATGAAAGGGAAAACATTAAAAGTAGATCAATTTGAGTATGTTGAAATTAAAATCACATTTTCCTCAGAAATGTATTTCAAGGTAATTGTAGTATACCGACCGATCACAGCTAAAGACATTTTTCTTGATTCATTTTCAGACATCCTCAAACAGCATAGTATGACAGAAGTAACGTCATGGAGGACGTTAATCTGGACTGGTTAAATAAGAGACGTAGAAATAAACTTAAGGATATTATAAACGGCTTCTATATGATACAAATTATAAGCAGCCCTACCAGAATTACAATTGGATGACAAAAATTAAAGAGAACATCTGTAAATACACAAATACAAAACCAGAAAGAAGAGTGCTAAAATAAAAATACCATTGGATTCTAATAAAGACATGAGGACTCAGCTCTCATAAGAGCAATTATAACAGGTCTAAATACAGATCGTATGATTTAAAAGTTTGGAGGAACAAATTTACAATGTTTATGCGGAAGTCTAAGGCTGACTTTCACTTAGAATTAATTAAAGCTGCAAAAAGGAACAATAGAGAGTTATGGAAAACCAGATACAAACTTACGGAAAGAGAGCAAACAAGAAACAACACTATAACATTAAATATCAATGGCGCTACAATCGCAGACAGTCTAGACATAAGTAATAATTTTAATGAACATTTCATCAGTCTGTACAAACCCTGAATAAAAATCCCTCAAAATCAGTGCAAATAATTGTCATTTATTCAGGATGGACTAATTTTAGAATTAACAAATGAAACAAAGTTAAACAAAATCTTCGCTGCATTATCAGACTCACGATCTAGATATATATATGGGTTGGACACTATCTTCCTAAAAACATATAAGGATTGTATTATTGCTCGTATAACAACGATTGATAAATAAATCAATAACGGAAAACACTTTCCCTACCACGTGGAGAAACTGCTACTATGATTAAATCCATAAAGCAGGAAATAAAGAAGACCAGAACATGTACAGACCAATTAGCCTTCTCCACGTTATAACAAAAGGAATAGAAAATTTGAAATTAAAAAGTGGCTTTGGAGCAATCAAGGCTGCTCACACGGTCACTAAGAGGGGCATTATGTTGACACATCAATTTAATGAGTATTATATTTATCTATGAGAGCATTTTTGTTGTAAATTGTGAGGTATGGCTGTTAAAATCTTGGTTGTTTTTACGAATGATGACAGATGTGAACAAGAGCATGTATTGTCTTTGTGTGATGATGTAAATAAGGTGTGGTTGTATTGTATGGTAAGTATGTGTCCATCAAGGGGCATTTTAGGATTTCTCTTAATCTGATTACATGCTACAGTATGATTATTTTTGATTAATTATTGATTATTATGAATGTATATATTTATTATGATTAATTAGTGTCATAATTTTATTGCTTGATTTGTGAATCCCCTTAATTTAGGTAGCCAGGGACTACAGATGGAAAGTAGCTATTTAGATATAATCTAGTACAGAACATATCTGTTTCTGAACTTAATGTTTCTGTGCATTGTCCCATCATAGATAAACTAAATTAAATACAACTATTTAGTGAATTATTGAGGCCACAATAATTCACTAGGTGTTGTGAAATATCAAAGTACTATTGCAAAAGCGAACAGTGACCTCAAACATGACCTGTCCTCCGCCTCTGTTCTTGCTGCACTTGACTATCAGCTGTCTTTTCTTTTTCTTGGATGTTTCTGAAACTACTAATACTACTACTACTACTACTATTACTATTACTACGACTAACACTGTCCCTGTGAGAGGGACAGAGGGGGGAGGTGAGTTTGGATTGGGTCAAGTTTGAGCGTTTTGAGGTTTTATTAAATCGATATGATCAAGGATAAAGGAACGTAATGATTTAGATTGACAATTGCAGTGGTTGGCGGAAGCAACCCCACCCTCAAAGGAGGGTGCCAATTCAGTAATTAAATGTTTTGTGAATGATCTAATATCCCGACATGGTTTCCCCAAAAAGATTAGGTCAAACAACGGCACCTATTTTGAGAAAACAGGTTATCATCTTCAGTCACAAGATCAGCACTTCTCAGGACCAGCAGCTTCCTAGGAAGGTGGAAAGACCATGAGACCAAAATGGTAAGTTTGCAAAATGTAGAATTTGTGTGCCAGTTCCTCTGTGCAGATTTGAGGATGAAAGCAGCCACCCCAGATTCCCTTGCACTCGCTAAGAGGGGCACGGTCAAAGCCGATCCAGGACCAACACCCGATACCCGACTGGAAGGAACCGAGAGGAGAGACAACACCTTGCCAGCGATGACGAGAACGACTAAGGTTGCCAGCCAAGATGCGTCCATCGGGACTCCAGCAGCTGTGGAAAGAAGTGTCGGGAGTGCCGAAGCAGCGAGGAGGCGTTGAAGCAAGCCGAGGGCCTGGACCAAAGCCCCAACGCCCCATACTTTGCCCCGCCTTCCCCAAAGCCCCATACTTTTCCCCAATTTCGGCCAGCACGGACATGCCATTAAACAGTCTGCCCAATGGACTGAACCACACCCCAAGAACAGACAGAGACAGACTGTTTGAGTGGATCTCTTTCTTCACCAAGGCAGCCAAAAGCCCAACGAGGTGTCGGCAGGCCACCAGCCTGAGGCACCACTGAGCCATCCATACGAGCACTAATCGAACATGGACTCATACGAAATTCAGTTGTGTGTACAAAATCAATTGGTAACTACATTCATTGCAAATGCCGGGAAAAATAATAATGCAACAGCTTACAGTCATAAGTCTATATTAATTCTAAACCAGATCTTGTTTGATTCATTATTAATGTGAAAATACATCTTGAATAAGCATATATATATTCATCTAATTATGTTCATGATCAAAGTATTTTGGTATTACGTTACTAACTCAAAGGGTAGGCCACTAATTGTGTTCTGTGAGATGGTTTTACTGCAGGCTGGTAACAGCGATCGCTCTGAAGGAGGGTCATAGACGGAATTTTTGCCTCGTATAAAAACATTGAGGTTTTTGCCTCTATCTGCGGTAGGGATTTAATTTAGTGGTCTATATCAGAAATTGTTTTGGTCCAGGGTCTTAAGACCCTGGAAGGCGGGTATGTAGTAGAATTTCTGACCTTTGACCTATAGTTCATGTCTGTCAAAAATGTATGCTCATTTTGATTTCTCTTCCTCTTCTGTGGGACAAAAGTGAACTTTAAGTCGTGCCAACCTGTCTAACTGAATGTGTTGACTGTCTAAAAGATTCGAGTTGCTATGGAACAGATAGGGAAAACAAAATAAGACATTGACGCACTAACAAGAGAGATAAGAAAGGGATAAAGCCAAACGAAGAGAATGTTTTGGGCACCATCTTCTTTTTCATGGTGACGGGCGCGCCCGGGGGGGGAAACTTTCTGTGTGCTAGACAACTCAACCCAACCATTGTACCATTTTATTATGAGTAAAATAAAACTCTTGTGTTAAATCTACTTTGGTTCTCATTGACAACCTGGACTTTCCACTACACAGCCAACACATCCAAACATGCCCCTAATCTTTGTGCATGGGCCAAATAAAGTCATGCTGGAACAGAACCGGGCAATGACATGGTTTAGTTGGAACATGCTTAACATGGTTACATGAAAAAAAACACCTCATGTTTGCATGTCCCGAAAGGGTTTGGTCGAAAGTAAAGCTTATTTAATTTGACCTTGTTTTTCCAATCTCAGCAGTCACTGTTGATAATAAATAGAATAATAAATATAAGAAATGTACTGTGTAAGTGCAGACAAATCTGAGGATGCAGTGCCCACTTTGATGCATTTTATGCAGTGAAAATGTTCGCATCAACCTAATAATGTATGTCAATATGCTAAGCTATCTGAAGGAACACATCTGTCTTAGTGTTGATTTTATAGGTGACAAAGGAAATAGTAAAATATATTATTATATGTAGTTAATAATGAATCATTTTCGGTTTATGCAGGTCAATAAATACCCCCCCCCCCCAGAGCTGCACTTTGGACTCATGCTGTTAAAGCAACATTTCCCAAACTTAATTTAATTCCCAGTTTAGTTTTTGCTTAGTTAAATACTTAAATGTAGTGGCCTTTTTTGTGGGTTGTTGGATAAACAAACTTTAGCTTTTGATTATTTTTGTTGTAGTAATTGTTTGTTTGTACATACAGTACAGGCCAAACGTTTGGACACACCTTCTCATTTAATGTGTTTTCTTTACTTTCATGACTATTTACATTGTAGATTGTCACTGAAGGCATCAAAACTATGAATGAACACAAAAAAGGTGAAATAACTGAAAACATGTTTTATATTCTAGTTTCTTCAAAATAGCCACCCTTTGTGCTGATTAATTTTTTGCACACTTTTGGTATTCTCTCGATGAGCTTCAAGAGGTAGTCACTTGAAATGGTTTTCACTTCACAGGTGTGCTTGAAGCTCATGGAGAGAATGCCAAGAGTGTGCAAAGCAGTAATCAGAGCAAAGAGTGGCTATTTTGAAGAGACTAGAATATAAAACATGATTTTTGTTATTTCACCTTTCTTTGTTAAGTACATAACTCCACATGTGTGCATTCATAGTTTTGATGTGACAATCTACAATGTAAATAGTCATGAAAATAAAGAAAACGCATTGAATGAGAAGGTGTGTCCAAACGTTTGGCCTGTACTGTATCTGTTTATTTTGGCAATGAATATTTGATGTGATATTTTGAGTGACTAATTCCTTTGCATTAAAGTAACCCTTGACGTGACCGTGATGAATGAAGTAGGTATCGTTATTATAAACAAAATATTTTCATAACTAGAGCATAAAAAATGTGAACTACTTTCAAGTAGATTTTTAACATGATAATGAAATAACACCCTTTAGTCCCTTCAATCCAATATAGCAGTGATATCAAACCCAAGGCCCGGGGGCCAGATCTGGCCCGCCGTATCATTTTATGTGGCCCACAAAGGCCTGGAAATAATATGCGTCAATAAAGTACAGTATTTTTCGGACTATAAGGTGCACTTAAAATCCTTTCATTTTCTCAAAACTCGACAGTGCGCCTTATAACCCGGTGTGCCTAATGTACGGAATAATTTTGGTTGTGCTTACCGACCTCGAAGCTATTTTATTTGGTACATGGTGAAATGACAAGTGTGACCAGTAGATGGCAGTCACACATAAGAGATATGTGTACACTGCAATATGACTCAAGTAAACAACACCAACATTTTATATGTTCCATTGAGAATATAGAACTTTACACACGGTGCTCAAAAATCCATCAAAATGTTTTAGTACGACTTTGGTAAGCTATGGAGGGAAATTCTGTCGACTGAGCTGCCAGCGTTATTACTGTAAGATCTATGTCATGAGACTTTAAACTGTTTTTAACTGCTTTTTATCTAACAAATTGTTCTTAGGATGATTAGTATTTGCTTTTTCAATGTGTATTTTACTTCTGTTTTAAAATATTATTTTTTAGTCTGTGCTTTGCCTGTATTTCTTTGTGGTGTACAGCCCTTTGTTCTTCAACTGTGGTTGTTTTTAAAGGGCTTTATAAATAAAGTTGGTATGGTATGCAGTGTTTCCCATAAACTGCCAAGATACCTGTGGCGGTGGGGGCGTGGCTATGGGCGTGGTCACATGACATCATCGAGTAATTTGCATAATTTACTACAATGATATGATTTTCTCTAAAAGGCTCAAAAAATGTATACTTACTAATTAATAATAACAGTTTTGTTTTAAACGTCCATCCATCCATCCATCCATTTTACAATATAATTACAACACTTTATGTACATATTTATATACAGATTTGAACAATAAGTTATTCACTGAAATATATTTATTAATTCTGGTTCTTACAAAAAATATATCTTATAAAATATAAAAGCTAAAATGTCTCTTAAAGCTCTGCCCCTTTAATTAGTGCATACTAAATAATTTAACTTTAGCCTACTACTACAAGCATATTATTTACCAGCAACATAAAGTGAAACAGAGGCAGAGGTGTCCTGCCACAGTCAGTAACAAATAAACAGAAAACAGTAGTGGTCAAATACAAATAAGGCAACAAGATAATTATCCTACACTTCTCTTTTGTAAAGTAAAT
This sequence comes from Entelurus aequoreus, assembly GCF_033978785.1. Classification (NCBI taxonomy): domain Eukaryota; kingdom Metazoa; phylum Chordata; class Actinopteri; order Syngnathiformes; family Syngnathidae; genus Entelurus; species Entelurus aequoreus. The sequence goes on along the minus strand of NC_084734.1, from coordinate 89,550,554 downwards.
GTGAACAGCCTGTATGGGCATCTACATCTACTATATGATTTGCCTGAGAAGCTGGACAGGACAAAAAAAAAAATAAAAAAAAATAAAATTTTTATTTTTTATTTTTATTATTTTTATTTTTTTATTTTATTTGTGACGGACGTAATTCTTTCGTGGCGGGCCGCCACAAATAAATGAATGTGCGGGAAACACTGGTATGGTATGGTATGGTTACTATTTTTTTTACTGTTAATGGTAAAACGGTATCACAGTTTTTTTAACGGTAAAAAATTGGCAGCTCAGTTGTCAGAATAAAATAAAAACGATGGTAAAGTGTTTCCATTTACCGTAATATGTTGCAAAAAATACTGTACATTTTATAGCAAAATTCTGGTTATTGAGTTGCTAGTTTTTTACTGTAAAAAATACAGATTTTTTTAAAAATTTTTTTACAGTTTTTATGTAAAAAATATGTATAATAATCAAACGCATAGGCAAATTCATACATCATTCGTTGTTACTGAGGACAGCCATAACTACCATGTGGCCCTCAATGACAATGAGTTGGCCAGCCCTGCACTATAGTAGTCATGCTGGCTGAGGCTGAGCCAATCAGTGGCTTCCATACAGGAAAGCGTGCTCTGATTGGTTCGGTCTCCTCTAGTGATGGACTTTAGGCGAGCCTAGACTTTATTTATCCCACAATGGGGAAATGATGTGGTTGCAGTGCATAATTAAAAAAGTCCACAAAAATAAACAACACATGAAAACACAATGGAAAAAATCTAAGGACATAAAATAGCACAAAGATGATGCAACTTTCTACATAGAGCCGTTTGTCCTTTCTTTCGTAACAGGTAGTGACTTTGAACCAAGTTCCCTGCGTAATATGTTTTCCTCACAGCCCAACCAGCCCACGAAGGTGTGTTGCGACATTAGATGACACAATTTGTACCGTTTGGATTCTTCAATCTCCGCACAGATCTGTCTATCTGTGTTGGCCCTGCGATGAGGTGGCGACTTGTCCAGGGTGTACCCCGCCTTCCGCCCGAATGCAGCTGAGATAGGCTCCAGCACCCCCCGCGACCCCAAAAAAGGGACAAGCGGTAGAAAATAGATGGAGATCTTTAAGTTGTTTACTGAAATTGAGTGAGCCTATGGCCTTGCACTTTGTTTGTTTTATATATACTACCATTCAAAAGTTTGGGGTCACCCAAACAATTTTGTAGAATAGCCTTCATTTCTAAGAACAAGAATAGACTGTGGAGTTTCAGATGAAAGTTCTCTTTTTCTGGCCATTTTGAGCGTTTAATTGACCCCACAAATGTGATGCTCCAGAAACTCAATCTGCTCAAAGTAAGGTCAGTTTTGTAGCTTCTGTAAGGAGCTAAAGTGTTTTCAGATGTGTGAACATGATTGCACAAGGGTTTTCTAATCATCAATTAGCCTTCTGAGCCAATGAGCAAACACATTGTACCATTAGAACACTGGAGTGATAGTTGCTGGAAATGGGCCTCTATGTAGATATTGCACCAAAAAGCAGACATTTGCAGCTAGAATAGTCATTTACCACATTAGCAATGTATAGAGTGTATTTCTGTAAAGTTAAGACTAGTTTAAAGTTATCTTCATTGAAAAGTACAGTGCTTTTCCTTCAATAATAAGGACATTTACATGTGACCCCAAACTTTTGAACGCTAGTGTATATAATATATATATATTTTGCATTCTATTCTAGTTACTTTAAATTTACAACCCCCTGGCGCTGTTTTGTACTTACTTTGATTATTATTTCTCAACTGTTTGTAAATGCCTTTTTCATAACAAGGTCACTACTGCCTAGTTTCTCTTGTTATATTCTTATTTTACTGTTATATTTGTATTCTTTTGTATTTCTATTTTGTTTCCATTTATATCCCCATTATTTACTTTTGACTTTTTAAATTCGATCTCAATTCTGTACACTGTTGCTAGAATTTTAATTTTCCTGAAGGAATCAATAAAGTACTATCTATCAGGGCTGTGAATCTTTGGGTGTCCCACGATCCGATTCAATATCGATTCTTGGGGTCACGATTCGATTCAAAATCCTTTTTTTTTTTTCAATTTAACACGATTCTCGATTCAAAAACGATTTTTTTCCCAATTCAAAAGGATTCTCTTTTGATGGAATACATAGATTTCAGCAGTCTGCTGACATGCAAGCAGAGTAGTAAAGCTTTTATAATTGTAAAGGACAATGTTTTATCAACTGATTGCAATAATTTTAACTATTAAATGAAGCAAAAATATGACTTATTTTATCTTTGTGCAAATATTGGACACAGTGTGTTGTCAAGCTTATGAGATGTGATGCAAGTGTAAGCCACTGTCACACTATTGTTCTTTTTTATAAATGTCTAATGATAATGTCAATGAGGGATTTTTAATCACTGCTATGTTGAAATTGTAACTAATATTGATACTGTTGTTGATAATATTCATTTTTGTTTCACTACTTTTGTGTGTTTGTGTCTCCTCTCAATTGTTGTGTGTGGTGTTTGTGTCTCCTCTCAATTGTTGTGTGTGGTGTTTGTGTCTCCTCTCAATTGTTGTGTGTGGTGTTTGTGTCTCCTCTCAATTGTTGTGTGTGGTGTTTGTGTCTCCTCTCAATTGTTGTGTGTGGTGTTTGTGTCTCCTCTCAATTGTTGTGTGTGGTGTTTGTGTCTCCTCTCAATTGTTGTGTGTGGTGTTTGTGTCTCCTCTCAATTGTTGTGTGTGGTGTTTGTGTCTCCTCTCAATTGTTGTGTGTGGTGTTTGTGTCTCCTCTCAATTGTTGTGTGTGGTGTTTGTGTCTCCTCTCAATTGTTGTGTGTGGTGTTTGTGTCTCCTCTCAATTGTTGTGTGTGGTGTTTGTGTCTCCTCTCAATTGTTGTGTGTGGTGTTTGTGTCTCCTCTCAATTGTTGTGTGTGGTGTTTGTGTCTCCTCTCTATTGTTGTGTGTGGTGTTTGTGTCTCCTCTCAATTGTTGTGTGTGGTGTTTGTGTCTCCTCTCAATTGTTGTGTGTGGTGTTTGTGTCTCCTCTCTATTGTTGTGTGTGGTGTTTGTGTCTCCTCTCAATTGTTGTGTGTGGTGTTTGTGTCTCCTCTCAATTGTTGTGTGTGGTGTTTGTGTCTCCTCTCTATTGTTGTGTGTGGTGTTTGTGTCTCCTCTCAATTGTTGTGTGTGGTGTTTGTGTCTCCTCTCAATTGTTGTGTGTGGTGTTTGTGTCTCCTCTCAATTGTTGTGTGTGGTGTTTGTGTCTCCTCTCAATTGTTGTGTGTGGTGTTTGTGTCTCCTCTCAATTGTTGTGTGTGGAGATTGCTCTGTCAGTCTACCCCAGGGCAGCTGTGGCTACGAAAGTAGCTTACCACCACCAGGTGTGAATGAATGATGGGTTTTTAACATGTAAAGCGACTTTGGGTACTTAGAAAAGCGCTATATAAATCCCAGGTATTATTATTATTATTATTATTATTGCAGTTCTGAGTGTTGCTGGGTCGGGTTCGGTTATGGAATTGGATTGCATTGTTATGGTATTGCTGTGTATTGTTTTGTTGGTTTGATTAATTAAAAAAAAAAAAAAAAAATTAAAAAAAATTGATTTTTAAAAAATGAGAATCGATTCTGAATCGCACGTGAGAATCGTGATTCGAATTCGAATTGATTTTTTCCCACACCCCTACTATCTATCTATGTTGAAATTTATAAATAAAGGTTTATAAAATAAAAAAATCTCCACACAGATCCGCCCCCTGCCAAACCCCGCCCATGTCTATCCTTTGAACCAATAGCGTCATCCTCTATGAGACACGCCCCTCTACGTCACACCCCTAGCCCCGCCTCCTCGCTCTTAAAAGCAACTTCCCGACGTCCTCTGCCGCTCTTCCGTCTTTTTTTTTTTTACATTCCTCCTCGCCGCTGTACGAACCTGTCAAGTAAGTTGTCAACTTTTATCACGTTTATTTTGAAAGGGTGACATTTTACGGATATTTGATTCTGCGCTCTAAAGTTTACGGAAGTTGCTTGACGAGTTTGCCTGCGCCTGCTGAGTCACGCATGGTTTTGTTTTTGCTTACTGGAGGTTTTATTTTGAAAGGCGGGCGAGTGCTGACGCGTCAGAATGAATGCAACGTTGTCTGTGTCAGCTTGCAAGTTATGCAGCCTTTGTTCCCCCGCTAATGTGATAGAATCCCCTGTAACTTTCCTACAAGCGTGAAGGCCAAAGTTCAACCGTGCAAGGCAAATATTTACAGGGGTGACGCAACAGTCTTGATCTGCTCATGGAAAAACAACAACAAGTTCCTCATACTTTCTGCAAAGACTAACCAGTTTGTCGCCCCGCTGCAGGATGGCTCAGCAATTCCCATCTCTCTCCACGGAGCAGAAGAAAGAGCTGGCAGAAATCGCCTTAAAGATTGTGGCCCCTGGGAAGGGAATCCTGGCGGCGGATGAGTCCACTGGTCAGTTCACTATCCTAAAAAAAATAAATAAAGTGATTCAATGCATTGATTTTCTCTAAAATCCCTTTTTTTAAAAGGCACCATGGGAAAGCGTTTGCAGAACATCAAGGTGGAGAACAACGAGGAAAACCGCCGGTACTTCCGCGAGCTCCTCTTCACGTCCGGCGCCAACATGTCCAACTCCATAGGAGGGGTCATCTTCTTCCACGAGACGCTCTACCAGAAGGCAAGCAGCGGCAAGTCCTTCCCCCAAGTCATCAAAGACCAAGGCATCGTGGTGGGCATCAAGGTGAGGAAAAATAACTACAAATACGGCATACTTTAAAAAAAAATTTAGGGTTGGTGGGTGGAGGTGTCCCAATGGGTGGTGGGTGGTTAGTGCCTTGGACGGATGCCTTGCCAGTGTTTCCCACACATTCATTTATTTGTGGCGGCCCGCCATGAAAGAATTACGTCCGCCACAAATAAAAAAAAATAAATTTAAAAATTTTTATTTTTATTTTTTTTGTCCTGTCCAGCTTCTCAGGCAAATCATATAGTTGATGTAGATGTAGATGATCATATAGTTGATGTAGATGTCCATATAGGCTGTTCACATTTACTTTACAAAAGAGAAGTGTAGGATACTTCTCTTGTTGCCTTATTTGTATTTGACCACTACTGTTTTCTGTTTATTTGTTACTGACTGTGGCAGGACACCTCTGCCTCTGTTTCACTTTATGTTGCTGGTAAATAATATGGTTGTAGTAGTAGGCTAAAGTTAAATTATTTAGTATGCACTAATTAAAGGGGCAGAGCTTTAAGAGACATTTTAACTTTTATATTTTATAAGATATATTTTTTGTAAGAACCACAATTAATAAATATATTTCAGTGAATAACTTATTGTTCAAATCTGTATATAAATATGTACATAAAGTGTTGTAATTATATTGTAAAATGGATGGATGGATGGACGTTTAAAACAAAACTGTTATTAATTAGTAAGTATACATTTTTTGAGCCTTTTTAGAAAAAATCATATCATTGTAGTAAATTATGCAAATTACTCGATGATGTCATGGTGACCACGCCCATAGCCACGCCCCCACCGCCACAGGTATCTTGGCAGTTTATGGGAAACACTGCTTGCACTATATTAAATACACTTACAGACCATGGGATAGACTTGATTCAGCCCATAAAATAAGGCTAAACGCATTAAAACAAGAGAGACACAACAATCACAAAGGACAGAAATGACATAAAATATATATTTTTTAAAAAGCACAGAGTTTCAGCGGTGCCATTTCTACATACAGCTACAAAAGTAAAACAACGAAAAATCAAAAAACAGAGCACTAAATAATACATACTGCCAACATTCCATGCACCATGAAACAAAACAACAAAACTAACTTGCAAACACCGTGCAGGAGTACTGTTGCCGGGCAGAATTCAAAGGATTGGACAATAAGGTTATGTTTGATGTACAGTACAGGCCAAAAGTTTGGAGAAACCTTCTCATGTCAATGCGTTGTCTTTATTTTCATGACTATTTACATTGTAGATTGTCACTGAAGGCATCAAAACTATTGACACCTGGTGAAGTGAAAACCATTTCAGGTGACTACCTCTTGAAGCTCATGGAGAGAATGCCAAGAGTGTGCAAAGCAGTAATCAGAGAAAAGGGTGGCTATTTTGAAGAAAACAACATATAAAACATGTTTTCGGTTATTTCACCTTGTAGTCCGAAAAATACGGTACTTTATTGACTCATATTATTTCCAAGGTGAAATAACTGAAAACATGTTTTATATTCTAGTTTCTTCAAAATAGCCACCCTTTGCGCTGATTACTGCTTTGCACACTCTTGGCATTCTCTCCATGAGCTTCAAGCACACCTGTGAAGTGAAAACCATTTCAGGTAACAGCCTCTTGAAGCTCATGGAGAGAATGCCAAGAGTGTGCAAAGTGTGGCTATTTTGAAGAAACTAGAATACAAAACATGTTTTCAGTTATTTCACCTTTTTTTTGTGGGTCATTTGCAGTAAATGGAAGTGCCACATTTCGATACTATTTGTCTCACCTGACAACACGTCGGGTTTCAAGCTCAAGCATTCAGAGCAGACGCAGTCGGACTCCCTCTAGGTAATGTTGCCATTTTCCAAGCCAAAAAGGTGCTTAAAACTACAATAATGCTCCACTTTTCAAAATGTGTCAGCTTGATGCTAATTTACATTGGATTTGCTATAGACATGCTAAAGATTAGCATTAGCAATTTTAACACCTCAAAAGTTGGTAATGAAAAATTCAATACTACAACTAAGATACATGTTACAATCAAAGCTGGTGTGTAATAACTGATACACTTACAGTACAAACACTTTGTAGGGCGCAACAAAAAAGCCAGGCATATTCAATTTAATGGCAACTACTACTTCCTGACTACGAATAACACACAGTAGTCAATACACTACTGCCATCTAATGTATTTGAATAGTAACTGCATGCAAAGTGGACTATATAATACTTACCAATGACACTCAGAAGTGTAAGAAGAAATAAAAATGACTGGAAAGCAAAGCTACGGAGTCCCTAAAGGGACATGGGGGAATACATTTTTTTAATAATTAAAACATTTTTGTTTTTTAGACCTGTATCTCGTGCGCACGAGAAACTATCTTGTGCACACGAGAAACTTTTTATAAAGTTATAACATTTTTTTTTTTTAATTATACATTTTTATTTTTTTAGACATGCATCTCGTGCGCAGGAGATATGTCTTAAAAAAAAAAAAAAAAAAAATTTTTGGAATTTTTTTTCTTATAACTTTATAAAAAGTTTCTCGTGCGCACGAGATACATGTTTAAAAAAAAAAAAAAAAATTCCCCCATGTCCCTTTCGGGGCTCCGTACATAGCTCTGTGGTAAATGTTAAATAAAAAAAAAATTAAGATTTTTTTTTTTTTTTTAAACACATTTCAAAACACAAGTACCGGTACTGAAAATTGGTAGTTATTTATTGTTTTCAAGAAATGTCGCCTCCAAGCACCTAAGTCCTTTTTTCTCAATATGTGGACTTAAACGCCACCCAAAGACTTGAAGGAATGAAGGAACTTGCCCCCAACAGTAAAAAATACTCCGCGAAGGATAGAAATACACTCTTATTTTGAAAGTTAATGTGTTTCCTGCTCCAGGTGGACAAAGGCACAGCTGGCCTGAATGGAACGGACGGCGAGACAACCACGCAAGGTAACATTTTTCAACGGCTGCCGGAAGCTTCCTTCTGCAAATAAGTAGGAATGAAAAGAAAAACCAAAGTCTACGCCGTCTCCCCGCAGGTCTCGACGGCCTGTCGGAGCGCTGCGCCCAGTACAAGAAGGACGGCTGCGACTTTGCCAAGTGGAGGTGCGTGCTCAAGATCTCGGACAGCTGTCCCTCGGCTCTGGGCATCGCCGAGAACGCCAACGTCCTGGCGAGATACGCCAGCATCTGCCAACAGGTGTGTGCACCTGAATTACCCCATTTCTCGGACTAAGGAGCACTTCAAATCCTTTCATTTTCTCAAAACTCGACAGTGCAGCTTATAACCCGGTGTGCCTTTTGTACAGAATCATTTTGGTTGTGCTTACCGACCTCAAAGCTATTTTATTTGGTACATGTTGTAATAAGTGTGACCAGTAGATGGCAGTTACACATAAGAGATACGTGTAGACTGCAATATGACTCAAGTAAACAACAGCAACATTATATGTTCCGTTGAAAATATAGAACATTACACACTGCGCTCAAAATCTATCAAAATGTTTTAGTATGACTTTGGTAAGCTATGAAGCCACACCGCTTGATGGATTGTACTGTGCTTCAACATACCAGTATTATTATGCTGTGTGTAAAAGGTAAGACATTATCTGGCGTTTTGTTTCGCAATATTATGCAAAAGCAACTTTTCTTACCTTCTGGTACCTGCTGATGTGTATTTGGGATCTGCATAAGTCCTGAAAATTTGCGCGCGTTCACTTTTGTAGTCCGTGGCAACACCGTAGTCGATAAGCTTCTTCCTTTTTCTTCGTCTTATTATGGGACATTCATCCTCCGCTGTTGCCATTTCTAATATAAAGTAGTGTAAAGTCCTTACTTATATCTGTCAGTAAACTCGCCATGGAAGCGCTAAAACATACCGGTGTAGTGAGTTTACATTATTCACCCAAGGAACTTTAGTTATTAGCGTTCTTGTCGGACGGTTTTTCACAGGACACATTAATGGTGTTCAGAGGTGGGTAGTAACGCGCTACATTTATTACTTGAGTAACTTTTGGGATAAATTGTACTTCTAAGAGTAGTTTTAATGCAACTTTTACTTGAGTATATTTATAGAGAAGAAACGCTACTTTTGAGCTTGCTACTTGCTACTGATTTTTATCATTCTGTTAATGCACGCTTTGTTTTGGTTTGTCAGACAGACCTTCAAAGTAGGATCTGTCACATGCCTGCGTTTCACCAATCAAATGCAGTCACTGGTGACGTTTCACCAATCAAACAGAGCCAGGCGGTCACATGATTAACTGCACATAAAGTTTCAGCTGCAAACAACAACAAGCTTAAGCTTACATGAACTCAACGTCAAATTTGAGGAAGCACATGGCGGTAACGTTAGTAGATATTTTGGCTGTCACCGTAGGCTGTTAGCTTCTCTGCTATGAATCACTGTCAAATGTACGTCGTGTGGGTATAATTTATTAACGCACTGCAGCCTCGTGACAGAGAGACACACTCACACGCACACACTCACGCATGCATAGAAACACCAATCAGAAGTGCACAGTGTGTTCCCAGGTGCAGACCACACCTATCAGTTTATGGTTTGCGTAAAGGCTAACTTGTTATTTTCCTTTGTAATCTCTGCCTACTGAGCCTATGATGCTGTTAAGTTACTGTGGCTCAATTTGCCTTAATTTTGTTTGTTAATGTGTTATTATTTAATATATTTTATTGTTTTAGGTGCTTAAGAGATATTCCTGGCTCTGAATTTGCTCACTGCTATTTTTGTTTTTGTGCATTATCTGTTGCCGTCATTAAACGAACAGGTTACTCATCAGTTACTCAGTACTTGAGTAGTTTTTTTACAACATACTTTTGTACTTTTACTCAAGTAAATATTTGGGTGACTACTCCTTACTTTTACTTGAGTAATAAATCTCTAAAGTAACAGTACTCTTACTTGAGTACAATTTCTGGCTACTCTACCCACCTCTGATGGTGTTTACGGATGAGGAGATGCTGCTCCGTTATTGATTGAAGTAAAGTCTGAATGTCATTAAAACAGTTAGCGCCATCTTTTGACACTTCTTCCACTCCCGTCCTTGCACGCTACACCGCTACAACAAAGATGACGCTGTCGAAGGTGAGGCACGTAAATAAGACCGCCCACAAAATGGCGCATACTGAAGCGACTGTCAGAAAGCGGGTTGAAGATGATGTGTAAAACATCATCTATGCAACATTTTGACCAAAGAACCACCATTACATGTTATGTACACCACAAGGAAGCATTTTACATTTAGAAAAAAAGACCCCTTTAATGCGCCTTATAGTCCGGTGCGCATTTTGTATGAAAAGACCGGAATAGACCCGCTCATCGGCAGTGCGCCCTATGGTCCGGAAAATACGGTAATGATATTTTCTTCTCAGAATGGTCTGGTGCCTATCGTGGAGCCAGAGATCCTTCCCGACGGAGACCACGACCTGCAGAGGTGCCAGTATGTCACAGAGAAGGTCGGTTAAAGAATGATTTTAGTTCCAAAAGAATGTTATGAAATATAAATAAATGTTCAGGTGCTGGCTGCCGTGTACAAAGCTCTCTCCGACCACCACGTGTACTTGGAGGGCACGCTGCTCAAGCCCAACATGGTCACGGCCGGCCACTCCTGCGCTAAAAAGTTCACCCCTCAGGAGGTCGCCATGGCTACCGTGACGGCTCTGCGCCGCACCGTGCCAGCCGCAGTGCCGGGTAACGTCTAAGCGTTATTTGAAGATGGCAACCAGATTTTTTTTTTTTACCGGTGACTTTGCAGGCATCTGCTTCCTGTCCGGGGGTCAGAGTGAGGAGGAGGCCTCGCTCAACTTGAACGCCATCAACCAGGTGTCCCTCCATCGCCCGTGGAAGCTCACCTTCTCGTACGGCCGCGCGCTGCAGGCGTCCACGCTCGCAGCCTGGCAGGGGAAAACCACCAACAAGGCAGCCGCACAGGATGTTTTCTGCAAAAGGGCCAAGGTAAGCCAATAAATGTACTAATGCGCTCTTATCTCGCGTTACTCAACTTTTATTCTGGCTGGTGAATGATTTCTCGGGAGCTGTTTTGTGGCCGGGCCGCCTGGCTGATGATTAACGCTCGGACGTGACTCTGCCCACAGATCAACGGCCTGGCTTCCAAAGGAGAGTACAAGGCCAGCGGCTCGGCCGACCAGGGCGCCATGCAGTCTCTGCACACCACCAACTATGTCTATTAATTTAAAGCTCAAGTGATCATGCACGTGGACCAAATGATATCATGTAACACCTGTAACGGCTGGACAAGATTCTGTAATAAAACTGTTAAAGTGACCAAAGTGTCTTTCAACTCACAAGTCTACGTATACGTACAGTGCATCCGGAAAGTATTCACTTTTTCCACATTTTATGTTAATTCATTTTTTACCTCAAAATTCTACACACAATACCCTATGACGATGTAAACATACTTGCCAACCAACGTTCCCTCTAAGGTGCTCGCCTGCTCAAGCGTCCTCTGCGCACGGCAAATCTATGCCACGCACATAATCAAATAAAAAAAAATAAGCGCATAACAATTTTCGACACACGGACACGACAGAGAAAACTGTTTTCGTCATCATTGTTCAAATATTGTAACGTCTGTCGAGACGCTTTGAGGACGTGAATTCCATCCATCACTTTACTAAGCAAAACTCTTTGTCGGCCATAAACACATCACCAAAACATTAGTAAAAAAAAAAATCTAGCAAAACTGGTCATTTTCTGCAGTATAAACCAGACCAAAAGCAACTTTGTTATATCAACAGCAGCCGCTCGCTCTTTCTCACTTGCACCAACACATGCACATATGGCACTTAGCCAGTGATGCGTTTACAGACACACAAAAAGTCGGAAAACTCCAAGACCACACAAAGTGTCATTCCAGGTCGTTACACTATGATTTACCAATCACATGTGTGCTTATTCTAGTGTCATTTATTAGGAATCGTCATTTACAAATATTAATCATGAAATGCTGTTAGTATATTAAATAAATACTAATAAATATATATTTTTTACAAACAGGAAGTTGCAGGAATGTACACATGATCCCCTGCTTACATCTCATTGTGCAACATGTGGATGTTTTAATGGGAACTAAATGCAATGTCTGAAAGGGGTACAAATGATTTCCAAAGCAGGACCTCCACCCAGACAAACAATACAAGTACACAGTTCATGAAAAACAATATTTTTTGTTATTGTCATTGAATTACGAATTCGGAGGTCTCGAGGTTGGCAAGTATGGATGATAAATGATTTAAACTAAAACACATGTATACTGTAACTATTTACAGCATTTGCCCAATACTTTGTTGATGCACCTTTTGGCAGAAAATACACCAAGTCTTTTTGAATATGGCACACCTGTTTTTGGCCATTTTCGCCTATTCCTCTTTGCAGTACCTCTCAAGCTCCATCAGGTTGGATGTGATGGTCACTCTGACCGAGCTACAGTATTCCTGTGTGGAGAGAGGAGAACCTTCCAGAAGAACAACCATCTCTGCAGGCCTCTGTAATGGAGTGGCCAGACAGAAGTCATTCCTTTAGTAAAAGTTTGCCACAATGCACCTGAAAGACTCTCTCAGACCATGAGAAACAAAAATGATCTGGTCTGATGAGAAAGATGGAACTTTTTGGCATGAATGCCAGGCATCATGTTTGGAGGAAATCAAACACCACTCATCACCAGACCAATACCATCCCTACAGTGAAGCATGGTGGTGGCAGCATCATGGTGTGGGGATGGTTTTCAGTGGCAGGAACTGTTAGACTAGTCAGGATAGAGGGAAAGATGAATGCGGCAATGTACAAAGACAACGCTTCTTGTCCGATTAAACACACTTGCGAATTTGGATTAATCACAGGCTAATTTATATTTACTGAAAATTAGACATTTATTCTGTAGATACTTAGCATCATCAACAACAAAACTTGTGAATTTGGACTCGTTATTAATTGCAAAAAAAGTTAGTAGGGGATACATAATGTTTATAATCATTGACCTTACGCAAGTGCTGCCGCGGTCTGAACAAGGCACAGAGCTCCGCCCCCATGTGCGTTCCCGCGGCGGGATTCCGTACCACATTTTGAGAAACAGCACCCTCTGATGTCGAGACTAACAACCCCCGTTTTCCCTCACCTACAGAGATGCATCGCGATAATGAAACGTCAAGGATATGTATTGCACGGGAATGATAGATTTAAAAAGTGTTTCAAAGAGGGCACATTTAGCAAACCTTTGTCTCACTCACAAGACAAAAATATCGTTATCACTATCATAAAGAGGTGCACTGTGAGGTCATGGGCTGCTGTGTAGTAGGTTTGGTTGCATTCTTTCTGTGGATTAACAGTATTTAAAATATAGTACTGGAGATTAAATGTAGATTACATTCATAACTGAGTCAATGTGCTGGGTTTGATAAGTGTATTTGTGTAGTAGGATATAAAGTCATACCATTGCATGATTTAGAAGTCTAATATTCTGAAGACTGCTTGATTATTTGTAGGTCAGTGGTTAGTATGTACACTACCGTTCAAAAGTTTGGGGTCACATGTAAATGTCCTTATTTTTGAAGGAAAAGCACTGTACTTTTCAATGAAGATAACTTTAAACTAGTCTTAACTTTACAGAAATACACTCTATACATTGCTAATGTGGTAAATGACTATTCTAGCTGCAAATGTCTGCTTTTTGGTGCAATATCTACATAGGTGTATAGAGGCCCATTTCCAGCAACTATCACTCCAGTGTTCTAATGGTACAATGTGTTTGCTCATTGGCTCAGAAGGCTAATTGATGATTAGAAAACCCTTGTGCAATCATGTTCACACATCTGAAAACACTTTAGCTCGTTACAGAAGCTACAAAACTGACCTTCCTTTGAGCAGATTGACTTTCTGGAGCATCACATTTGTGGGGTCAATTCAACGCTCAAAATGGCCAGAAAAAGAGAACTTTCATCTGAAACTCCACAGTCTATTCTTGTTCTTAGAAATGAAGGCTATTCCACAAAAATGTTTGGGTCACCCCAAACTTTTGAACGGTAGGGGGGCGTGGTTATTTACAGCTAGAATTCACCAACTGGAGTATTTCATATATATATATATATATATATATATATATATATATATATATATATATATATATATATATATATATATATATATATATATATGTATATGTATATGTATATGTATATATATATATGTATATATGTATATGTATATATATATGTATATATATATATATATGCATATATATATATATATATATATATATACCGTATTTCCTTGAATAGCCGCAGGGGCGCTAATTAATTTAAAACCTCTTCTCACTCCTGCGGTTACCAAAACCATGCGGAATGAGCAAGCATGCTCTAATTATTTTAAAACCTCTTCTCACTCCGGCGCATACCTTATCATTAAAAACACATTTAATAAAAAAAACGTTATTATGATCTTACCTTTACTTGTAGATGGGTCCATGTGCAGCTGCTTCTGATCAAAGGCAGTCTTTCTCATCTTTCTTCAATTTTAAAAGTCTCTGGAGATATTCCTTTAATTATTACCTCCTGCTTCGATTGAAAGTCCAGTTTAGAAAACGGTTTTATTTTAGATATGTAATCCTCCATGTTAAAAGTGCAAGCAAACAATTGCTGCATGCTTGCTGCTTGTTGTCTTCTTCTGCAGTACCTGTCTCCTGCAGTACTGGTAGTCGCAAGAAGGATCACTAGCGCCCTCTACCTCCTGGAGGCGGGAGTCATTTAATGACTCATATTTGACCCGGCGGAAGTGCCAAGCATGCGCTAATTATTTTGCGAAACGAGTTTGACCCGGCTGTAATTCTAGGCAGGCGAATACTATATTCCCGGCGCCAATTCAAGGAAATACGGTATGTAGATATATATATGTATATATATGTACCGTAATTTCCGGACTATAAGCCGCACCTGACTATAAGCCGCACCAGCTAAATTTAGGGGAAAATACAGATTGCTCCATATATAAGCCGCACCCGACTATAAGCCGCAGGGTTTTGATGTGTAATTAGCGTAGTATATAGGGGTTCCTGCTACCACGGAGGGGATTGTCGGGACAGAGATGACTGTTTGGGAATGCAAAGCGTCCCATTTATTAACAATAAATCTTTCAATCATTCAATCAAACTTTCACATCTTTGACATGGCGAACAGCATTCGTGCAGAGTACAAATAATACAACGGTGCAAAGTAATACAAAGTGCTCGCCTGTACGTTATCAAAATAACCAGCCTACCGTCTGTCATCGTCTTCCTCCTGTGTACTAAAACCACCGAAATCCTCTTCGTCGGTGTCGGAGAAGAACAGGCCGTATATAAGCCGCACCCTTGTATAAGCCGCAGGGACCAGAACGAGGGGAAAAAGTAGCGGCTTATAGTCCGGAAATTACGGTATATATATATGTGTATATATATATATATGTATATATATATATATGTATATATATATATATATGTATATGTATATATATATATATATATATATATGTATATATATATATATGTATATATATATGTGTATATATATATATGTATATATATATATATGTATATGTATATATATATGTATATCTATATATATATATATGTATGTATATATATATATGTATGTATGTATGTATATATATATGTATGTATACATATGTATGTATATATATATATATATATTTATTTTATTTATATAAAAGAAATATATATGTATGTATATATATATATATACATATATATTTATTTTATTTATATAAAAGAAATACTTGAATTTCAGTGTTCCGGTGGCTATCCATTAGATGGCAGTATTGTCCTGTTTAACTTCTCCGTTCATGAGGAGTATATCATTTCGGCCACCGTGTTCAATGGAGAAGTCTGTTCTACATATTTACAGGCAACATACACCTTCCCCTTCCAACTGTCCTGGATGAACTGAAATTCTTGTTTCCATTCGTTTTGGAACTTGCAAGCGTATTTCTTCATCTTGCTCGTCGACGGCGTCGCCATGTCTGTAATTTCCTCGTTCTTCTGATTCGTCTCCTTGTTGTGTGCGCAGTTGTGCACTCTACTCTCTAAAAGCCTAGATGTTATGACGTCATTGGGCAGGCAAGCTGTTTATATTGTGGGAAAGCGGACGTGAGAACAGGCTGTCCCCACTTAGTCTCAGGTCCGCATTGAGCTGGAGTGGGCGTGGCCTCCAGCTCCGGCTGAATACCGGGAGTTTTCGGGAGGTTGTCGGGAGAGGCGCTGAATACCGGGATTCTCCCGCTAAAAACGGGAGGGTTGGCAAGTATGGCCATAAAGCACATTTTAAGAAAGTCAACACTACTGCCATCTGGCAGCTCAAGTGGATAGTGCACCCCCCCAATTCGTCACGTTTCATGTGTCAGGTAAACCATGGCGAACGAGGCTATCTGAATCTTCATTTCTGCTGTATAAATTTCTGTGTAAAATAAAAGTAGTGCCTATTTTCCATTGACAGTAATGCGCTGTAAAAATGAATGTTGATTTTGTGGTAAAAATAACTGGCAGTTTAGTCACCAAAATGATACCGTTAAAATAACAGAGGTGCCCTTTTGCCATTTACAGTAATGCACTGTAAAAAAGGCCGTAGATTTAATGGTAAAAAGTGGCAGAATTTTTTACGTGAAAATAACAGTGGTATTATTTTTCCATTTAGAGTAATGGACAGGAAAAACAACGAGATTTTTTGGTAGAAAAAAAATTGTCAGCTCATTTTGCCAGAATTAAACCATATAAATAAAAGTGGTAGCTTTTTCCCAATTTACAGTAATGTACTGTAAAAACCAGCAAACAGATTTTATGGTAAGAACTGGCAGATTAGTTGCCAGAGTTTTACTGCAAAAACGTGCTAGTTTTTTTCCTTTACAGTAATGCACTGTAAAAACATCCTCTTGTTCACCCCCTGGGAGGTGAGGGGAGCAGTGGGCAGCAGCGGTGGCCGTGCCCGGGAATCATTTTTGGTGATTTAACCCCCAACTCCAACCCTTGATGCTGAGTGCCAAGCAGGGAGGTAATGGCTCCCATTTTTATAGTCTTTGGTATGACTCGGCCGGGGTTTGAACTCACAACCAAAAATGTATTGAATCTCATTAAATGGAACGAGTATTTCTAAAGTTGCAATGTATAAAATAGTATAGAAAACTGTACAGATGTATGATCGTTAAGTGAGAAGGATCCACAATTATTGTTGGGATGTTGTGTCACTCTGTGGCGTTGATATCCGCTGGAAAATGACCTGTTGGAGGAGGACCTGGTTACTTCACTGCAACATCATGACTAACCCCGACTTAAACAAGTTGTAAAACTTATTCGGGTGTTACCATTTAGTGGTCAATTGAAAGGAATATGTACTGTACTGTGCAATATACTAATAAAAGTTTAAAAAAATCAATCAATCAACATATTTATGACAATGACAAATAGTCATAATCAACATCATGCAGGGTTTCCCATAAACTGCCAAGATACCTGTGGCGGTGGGGGCGTGGCTATGGGCGTGGTCACCATGACATCATCGAGTATTTGCATAATTTACTACAATGATATGATTTTCTCTAAAAAGGCTCAAAAAATGTATACTTACTAATTAATAATAACAGTTTTGTTTTAAACGTCCATCCATCCATCCATTTTACAATATAATTACAACACTTTATGTACATATTTATATACAGATTTGAACAATACGTTATTCACTGAAATATATTTGTTAATTGTGGTTCTTACAAAAAATATATCTTATAAAATATAAAAGCTAAAATGTCTCTTAAAGCTCTGCCCCTTTAATTAGTGCATACTAAATAATTTAACTTTAGCCTACTACTACAAGCATATTATTTACCAGCAACATAAAGTGAAACAGAGGCAGAGGTGTCCTGCCACAGTCAGTAACAAATAAACAGAAAACAGTAGTGGTCAAATACAAATAAGGCAACAAGAGAAGTATCCTACACTTCTCTTTTGTAAAGTAAATCTGAACAGCCTATTTGGGCATCTACATCAACTATATGATTTGCCTGAGAAGCTGGACAGGACCAAAAAAAAAAAAAAAAAATTTATTTTATTTTTTTAAATTTGTGGCGGACGTAATTCTTTCGTGGCGGGCCGCCACGAATAAATGAATGTGTGGGAAACACTGATCATATAAAGACCAAATCTGTCTTTGGTCTGGAGTTCCAATGAAGCTTTTCATGTTACAGTATTGCCAAAAACTACCCGAGACTAAAGAATTACATTTTAGTTTGTAGGCATAAAGCCAAACATCATCACAAGATTATATGTATAAGTAAACCAAGTATGAGCAAACTACAGTAGTACCTCAATTTAAGAGCTTGTATAAGTAAACCAAGTATGAGCAAACTACAGTAGTACCTCAATTTAAGAGCTTGTTTGGTTCTGTGACGAAGCTCTTTAAATGTACAGAAAAAAACAGCACAATTTTAACATGTAACAAGCCTTTTAAAAAGAAAAACAAACTTTAAGATAAGAAATATTGTATAAAAATAAAACTATAGAATGTACTACTAACAATTACAGTAGTTTTATGAAGTTGTGCAATAATGTACAGCATTTACTATGGAGAGTGGATTTTTACAGCATCTCCTTCCAGCTGCTTTCCCGTCAAACAAACCCTCAGCAGCTTTTCTATAATTTCATGGATAAATGTCCGCCATTTCGATTTGACATTAACATTCTTGGCTGGCGTTAAGGCTCATTCTGCTTCAGCATGGTGCAGACTGCCAGTGATGTGCGCAAACTGCTTCACCAAGTTGACTATACGCTCCGCCATGCTTTTGATGAGCCCGATCCTTAATTAACACTCGTGATGTGCGATACCACTCATTTTCTTTCTGATATGATAACGAGTAAAATTCAGGCTGGTATCGGCGATACCTATCCGATACTTTGTGCAAATATACCTAATGTGTCTGATAAAATGTAAAAAGTGGTGCGTTTGCAAATAATAACATCCAGCCATCCATTTCCTACCGCTTATCCTTTTGTAACATATCTATCTAAAATAACAACAGTAAAGCGAAAACACCCCTGATCTAAAATATTAAGAGCTCTCAAAATAAAAATAAAATATACTTAAAATATAAACAAAGTTTAGTTAGTTAGTCAATTAAAAATACAATACTAACCTATGAATTACTTAATTTAAATAAATACATCAACATTACTAACAATAATAAAACGTTCATATTTTCATAAAGGCAGAATTTTATATTTTTTATTCTATTCTAACAGGTAAAAATGTAAGAAAAAAAGAGAAAAAAAAGCTAAAATATTGTAATTGGTAACTAAAAATTAACAATAATATTCCAATAATAGAAAGCTGGCACAAAGTTGTCTTTAAATATATATATTATCTGTTTTTAGCATTTTTTTTTAAAAATTAAAAAAACATTTATATAGCCACAGCATTTGATTTTTTAGGATATGGCATTTGTTGAAAAAAGGTTTGGACACCCCTGAACTAAATGATCAAAAGTATTGATACTTTAATTTGAGATTAAATTGATATTAGAGCATCAAATTCTGGTATCGGCAGTATCGATATTTCAGGATCGATCCACACACTTCCTTCCCATTCTTGGAAAACAAAGTTATATCCATCTCTAGTTATAAGCTAATGCTAGCGGGTAAGACCAGATGTTTACTGTGACTGTTACGAGGTTCATTGTGACATTCGCTACATCAAATAACGGTGGGCATGTTTGGAACTCAGATTTTTGCTTGCTACTTAAAGCATAACAATTACAGCTCTTATCTCAAAAACACTCTTAAGTTAAGACACTTCTGAGTTGAGGTACCTCTTTTTATTACAAAACCCAAAACCAGTGAAGTTGGCACGTTGTGTAAATGGTAAATAAAAACAGAATACAATTATTTGCAAATCCTTTTCAACTTATATTCAATTGAATAGACTGCAAAGACAATATATTTAACGTTCGAACTGGTAAACTTTGTTATTTTTTGCAAATATTAGCTCATTTGGAATTTGATGCCTGGAACGTGTTTCAAAAAAGCTGGCACAAGTGGCAAAAAAGACTGAGAAAGTTGAGGAATGCTCATCAAACACTTATTTGGAGCATCCCACAGGTGAACAGGCTGATTGGGAACAGGTGGGCGCCATGATTGGGTATAAAAGCAGCTTCCATGAAATGCTTAGCCATTCACAAACAAGGATGGGGCGAGGGTCACCACTTTGGGAATAAATGCGTGAGCAAATTGTCGAACAGTTTAAGAACAACATTTCTTAACCAGCTATTGCAAGGAATTTAGGGATTTACATCTGTAAGTGCAAGTTAAAACTCTACTACGCAAAGCCAAAGCCATTTATCAACAACACCCAGAAACGCCGCCGGCTTCGCTGGGCCTGAGCTCATCTAAGATGGACTGATGCAAAGTGGAAAAGTGTTCTGTGGTCCGACGAGTCCGACATTTCAAATTGTTTTTTGAAACTGTGGACGTCGTGTCCTCCGGACCAAAGAGGAAAAGAACCACCCGGACTGTTATAGGCGCAAAGTGTAAAAGCCAGCATGTGTGATGGTATGGGGGTGTATTAGTGCCCAAGACATGGGTAACTTACACATCTGTGAAGGCACCATTAATGCTGAAAGGTACATACAGGTTTTGGAGCAACATATGTTGCCATCCAAGCATGGACGCCCCTGCTTATTTCAGCAAGACAATGCCAAGCCACGTGTTACATCAACGTGGCTTCATAGTAAAAGAGTGCGGGTACTAGACTGGCCTGCCTGTAGTCCAGACCTGTCTCCCATTGAAAATGTGTGGCACCTGCAATAGCAGAAGGGAGACCCCCGGACTGTTGAACAACTTAAGCTGTACATCAAGCAAGAATGGGAAAGAATTCCACTTCAAAAATGTGTCTCCTCACTTCCCAAACCTTTACTGAGTGTTGTTAAAAGGAAAGGCCATGTAACACAGTGGTGAACATGCCCCTGTGACAACTTTTTTGCAATGTGTTGCTGCCATTAAATTCTAAGTTAATGATTATTTGCAAAAAAAATAAATGTTCCCAGTTCCAACATTAAGTATGTTGCCTGTGCAGTCTATTCAATTGAATATAAGTTGAAAAGGATTTGCAAATCATTGTATTCTGTTTTTATTTACCATTTACACGACGTGACAACTTCACTGGTTTTGTATACTGAATATTATTTGTCATGCTACGTGTCGTTGATCTGTGTCATGTTCACATTTAAACCAAGTTCACTAAACCGCACCAGAATTCACTTGCAAGTGGATTGAAACCGGCTTGTTTGGTCCACACCAGAGTTCAAATGATGGCCTTCACAACGGACCGCACAAGCAGAGTTTGTTTCCACCGGACCAAACATGACAAGTGTAAATGCGCCCGCAGCTCCTTAGTTGTATTTTTCACTGGTAATGTAGATGCTTACCTGAGTGTTTGTGGATTTGAGAGCCAGGCGGGCCACCGCTGACAAGAAGATGAGAAGCACCGCCACGCACGCAGAGAACGTGAACAAAATGCATTCCGTGGCCAAAAGTTGCATCTAAACAGGAGGAGAGAGATGTGTATTTCAAGCACAGTGCAAATGTGTTGAGTGTAAAATGTCCTTTACCACTTCGCTGTAGCCCCACTGTGGGTCCACTAAGGGTTGGCGGGAGATATAGGAGAAAAAGAGAAAGCAGTGTATCCTATAACCGCAAGACACGATGACTCCCAGGATGGACATCACATACATGGACAGACAAATGGTCACCTGGGGGGGAAATATATCACAATTTATACTTGCTGCCACTCGGGTAATCACATGTGGTAAAAATATACTACCATCTTTTTGGATGGACATGCTCCCGTGTAGACAGACAAGATTCCACAGGTGAGAAACTAAAAGAAATGAGAGCAAACACAAACCCACATGTGTACACTTATCATATGATACCAGCTAATACCGTATCAAAGTGATACTGCCATACCAATGCTTAGTCCATTGAACTACATGGATTTTATTGCACTCGGTGGGGGTCCAACAATGGACACCCGCTCACTCCAGCCCTGCACGTACTGGGTTCAAACCAAGGAGCCCCCAAATATCCACCGATTGAAAGATGTTGGAGCAGTGCTAGCCAATGAGCTACATCACCAATGTTCCCTCTCATTTTTCATGTGTGTGAGCAAACGCAAAAACTCCTTGAGCATTCAGTGGAGCACATGTGAGCGACGTCAGACGTGCACACCGTGGCCACACCTGCAGCACACCTGTCCCAAACCTGACTAAATAAGTTACAATTCTTATTGTTATGATCAAACGACAGCAGAGATTATGTAGTGGATTGTCCGAAGCTTAAACAGCAAAAAAAGTGAATTTAGTACAAAAAGTTTATTTACCCATAGTCAAAAGTGCATAAGTTGGATTGTTTTGTCCCTGCAAACAAACAGACGTCCTCCGGAGGACACACAAATCAAGCAATCTCTCCGAGTCCTGGTCTCCTGGCCATTTTTACCTGTTTCCCCATGCCCCAAGGTCCCGTTGTTTTCGACATGTTTGTTTTGCAACATCCTTGAATCCCTTAGTCATGCTTAGACAATCAAAACATTTTGTAGACTGGTCGGCAGGACTTCATATTGAACTTTGGCCTACTGCTAGTCCTCCAATGGCTTACAATAGAAGAGAAATGAAATGAGCGTACATTCTTGACGGACAGGAAATATAGTTCCAAGGTCAGAAATTCCACAACAGTTATTTTCTAATAATAGTGTTTTGGCCCACTTACAATGATTGTCACACACACACTAGGTGTGGCGAAATTATTCTCTGCATTTGACCCATCACCCTTAATCACCCCTGGGAGGTGAGGGGAGCAGTGAGCAGCAGCAGTGGCCGCGCCCAGGAATCATTTTTTGGTGATTTAACCCCCAATTCCAACCCTTGATGTTGAGTGCCAAGCAGGGAGGTAATGGCTCCCATTTTTATAGTCTTTGGTATGACTCGGCCGGGGTTTGAACTCACAACCTACCCATCTCAGGGAGGACACTCTAACCACTAGGCCAATGACAATAACAAAAAATAATGTTTTTAATGAGCTGTGTAGTAGTATTGTACAGTACAGGCCAAAAGTTTGGACACAGCTTCTCATTCAATGCGTTTTCTTTATTTTCATGACTATTTACATTGTAGATTGTCACTGAAGGCATCAAAACTATGAATGAACACACGTGGAGTTATGTACTTCACAAAAAAAAGGTGAAATAACTGAAAACATGTTTTATATTCGAGTTTCTTCAAAATGGCCACCCTTTGCTACAATTACTTTTTTGCACACTCTTGGCATTCTCTCCATGAGCTTCAAGAGGTAGTCACCTGAAATGGTTTTCACTTCACAGGTGTGTTAGAATAATCATGTATATATTATCACACAACTTTATGCTTAAGGGTCGTTGCTAGAGTTATTATCTGTATTTTTCGATCCGTGCAAAGCTGGCAATCCAAAAGATTGCAAGTCGTCTCGTATCAGTGTTGTGTCCAGACTCGGCCTGCTGACTGCCAAGGCCGAACATCGAGTACCGGGACGCAGATAAAGCAGAGACGGGGCGATATCACCAGCGTCAACACATTTGCATATTTGTATAATCATATATTGTGTCTAATTGGAGCTGTCGAGATTACCCCCTTCAGTGACGTAAGCAGGGACCTCCCAAATAAATAGAGGAAGCACATGGGCTGGACTTTTAGAACGTAGTTTGGATCTTTAACTACAGTACAGCCCAAAACACGTCTCTCCTCATATGAGCCAAATTGAACTCTGTCTCTGCATGATTCCTTGTTTCTCGTCTGTTTAATTAATTAATGTCATCAGTGTTTAAACCTGACAATGTGTTTGAAGCTCATCGAGAGAATGCCAAGAGTCTGCACAGCAGCTTCAAACTAGACATTTTAGCAGGGTAATGCCAACAATCTGTCCCGACTCCCGACGAAAACATTGCTGCGTAACTTTACAAATACATTTGGCTAATCAACATCAGTAAAATGTGGCATAATTACTCAGTAAACCATCTGGCAAGAAGCATAAACAAGAGAAACCTACAGCGTAAGACTCGTCGATTGCCATTTGAGATTGCAGTACTATTTCTGGCCACATCTCCACATGGAGAGGAGCCAGATGAGGTGGTTCGGGCATCTGGTCAGGATGCCACCCGAACGCCTCCCTAGGGAGGTGTTTAGGGCACGTCCAACCGGTAGGAGGCCACGGGGAAGACCCAGGACACGTTGGGAAGACTATGTCTCCCCGCGACCCGACCTCGGATAAGCGGAAGACGATGGATGGATGGCACATTTAATGGAGAGTAACCTGTAGCTTAGTTTACTACATTTTCCAAGTAGCTTGCCCATCACTGGCACCTCAGCACTGCGAATGAGTGTTGCATACCAGAGCTCCCTGCCAGAAAGGAACGTAGACGTCGCCGGAGTTTGTCACGGTTTCCCCGAAAAAGATGCATCCCATGATCAGCTCTGCACAGCCACAGATCCCGATGACAACCTGGTGGTGAGAAGAGCGTCTGATCTGCATGCACTATTTACCAGAGCTTGAGACTGAGTTTAAGGGATGTATTACACCGAGACTCTGGGGCTCCTTTTGAAGAAAGCGATGAAGAGGTTTGCTGGACGGCGACACCTTAAGGTCTGCATTCTGTTGTCCTCTTGTGACCTCCGTAGTGGTGGTTGGTGTTGACGTCCTGTCATCCATGGTGGGGAAGCTGCGGGAAAAACATTGTTAGTCAAAGCAGATGTGCATTCCAAAGACCTTGTTTTATTCACGACACTTCCAGCAGGGAAGTTACACAATAAGTTCTCACATCCAACTGTAAGGAAAAGAAAGGTGTGAAATAAAAAACATGCTTACCAGGCTTAGTTTTTCATGGAGAGATGCAGTACGGGGAATAACGGTTTAGGAATGTGGGCGGTAGGGAGAGAAATTTGAGACTTTTTTTTTTTTTTATATGGAGAGGAGGAGCTCAGAAGTTTTGGTGACGCAGTGGAAGAATGTGAGGAAGTGTCATTGAATTAAACAAAATAATAGAATTCATAACAAATACAAAAGGTGGAGGACATAGGGTAATTTGTGGAGACAATGATTAAAAATTTTTTAAATTCCCCATTGTCATCTGATTCAATGTCAAATTGCAAATGTTAGTGAAATAAAAACCAACCAATGCTGAAGGACGTGCATCCTCTTTGCTTACAGTAAAAAAATTGTTGTGTTAGCTATCCTCATAATTTATTTAACAACTGGAGGCAAAAGATGCTAAAACAATCCTTTATGTTCCATTAGGTAAGATACAGAATGCAGTCTTCGACATTTTGATATAAAATAATACCCACAATCAGTTTAAAAATTGACCTGTAGGGTACATGTATTCAAATGTATGATCACCACAGCACTTAAAATAAATATAGACATTTAAAAAAAAACATGTAATATGCAAAGCTTTCTTCCGTGAGAGAGAACACCATCCAGGTCCAAGTTTAGAATTATTGAGTACTGGGGTCCCCAAACTACGGCCCGCGGACCGGATTCTATCTGCCAGCGTCCACAATCCGGCCCGCAAGACGTCCCCAAAAAAAGGGGGGAAAAAACATTATTTTTATTTTTTAAATCTGTCCTGTCCGGCCACTCAGGCAAATTATATTGTTGATGAAGTTGTACAAATTTACTTGGCCAAAAAGAAGTGCGAGATACTTCTCTTGCACGCACCCTCACAAAACCCAGCCAAATTATTTTAACCCAGTGTGGCCCTTTCTTACTTTTCAACATAGCAGTGATTAAAAATCCCTCATTGACATTATCATTAGACATTTATACAAAAAAAAAGAACAATAGTGTGACAGAGGCTTACACTTGCATCGCATCTCATAAGCTTGACAACACACTGTGTCCAATATTTTCACAAAGATAAAATAAGTCATATTTTTGGTTCATTTAATAGTTCAAACAAATGTACATTATTGCAATCAGTTGATAAAACATTGTCCTTTACAATTATAAAAGCTTTTTACAAAAATCTACTACTCTGCTTGCATGTCAGCAGACTGGGGTGGATCCTGCTGAAATCTATGTATTCCATCAATAGAGGATCCTTTTGAATCGGGAAAATATCGTTTTTGAAACGAGAATTGTGTTGAATTGAAAAAAATCCATTTTGAATCGAATCGTGACCCCAAGAATCGATATTGAATCAAATCGTGGGACACCCAAAGATTCGCAGCCCTAATTAAAATGCTGAATGATAATGGAAGATTATAATATTGGTACAATATACAGTGTATGTAACATTTACTGCAGATCGCAATGTGTTTCATGACTTCTGGCACTATTTCCTGTTTAATACATTTGTACAAGTTTGTTAGAGAGTAAAATCCATCCCATCCATCCATTTTCTACCGCTTGTCCCTTTCATATATGTTAAAACGTAGTATTCTATTGTCATATGTACATAATGTCAGTGCACACATCTTTCGGACTTGCGGTTGGGCCAAGAAGGCATGGAGTCCTGCAACACAAAATTATTCTTACTTAAATTCGGGGTTACAAGGCACATGTAACAACACAGCGAAATATTCACCGTGTGTGAAGAAGAAGACAACAGGTGGCGCTCCAGGAGGTACGCTGCCCTTCTCCTCAAGTCTTCTTTGCTGTGGTATTGAAAACTTTCTAGAAGCGAAATGCCGCCCTGCCTGACAAAGTCCTCTACCACCTGAGGAAGAAGAGGAGACGACGCTGATGGAAGATGCTACAACCAGCATGCTAACATTAACATGATAACAGGGAGCAGCTTGTATACTTCTAAAATGGTGGCAAGTAACACAATCCATAATTATTAGGTTAGAAAGGGAAGAAATTTAGCTAAAATGCCAGAAAAAAACATTAGCATGCTAACATTAACATGCTCACAAGGAACAGCTTGTATTCTTCTAAAATGGCGGCAAGTAACACAAGCCATAATTATTAGGTGAAAAAAGGTAGAAAATTAGCTAAAATGCCAGCAAAAAACATTAGCATGCTAACAAGGAGCAGCTTGTGTACTTCTAAAATGGCGGCAAGTAACACAATCCATAATTATTAGGTCAAAAAAGGTACAAAATTAGCTAAAACGTCAGCAAAAACATTAGCATGCTCACAGGGAATAGCTTGTATACTTCTAAAATGGCGGCAAGTAACACAATCCATAATTATTAGGTGAAAAAAGGTAGAAAATTAGCTAAAAAGCCAGCAAAAAACATTAGCATGCTAACATTAACATGCTAACAGGGAGCAGCTTGTATACTTCTAAAATGGCGGCAAGTAACACAATCCATAATTATTAGGTGAAAAAAGTTAGAAAATTAGCTAAAAAGCCAGCAAAAAACATTAGCATGCTAACATTAACATGCTAACAGGGAGCAGCTTGTATACTTCTAAAATGGCGGCAAGTAACACAATCCATAATTATTAGGTGAAAAAAGGTAGAAAATTAGCTAAAAAGCCAGCAAAAAACATTAGCATGCTAACATTAACATGCTAACAGGGAGCAGCTTGTATACTTCTAAAATGGCGGCAAGTAACACAATCCATAATTATTAGGTCAAAAAAGGAACAAAATTATCTAAAACGTCAGCAAAAACATTAGCATGTGAACAGGGAATAGCTTGTATACTTCTAACTTGGCGGCAAGTAACACAGTCCATAATTATTAGGTGAAAAAAGGTAGAAAATGAGCTAAAATGCCAGCAAAAAACATTAGCATGCTAACATGAAACAGCTTGTTTACCACTAAAATGGCAGAAAGTCACACAATCCATAATTATTACGATAAAAAAAAGGTCGAACATTTGCTAAAATGCCAGCAAACAACATTGGCGTGCTAACAAGAGAACAGCTAGCATACTTTTTAAGATGGCGACAAGTAACAAAATCCATGATTATCAAGTTAAAAAGAAAAAAAAATGGCTAAAATGCTATCAACAATCATTAGCATGCTAACATGGGAACTGCTGGCTTACTTCTAAGATGGCGCAGGTGTGTGACTTACTTGAGGACTACTAGCTAGCAGCATGTAAAGGATGTCCATACTCAGGCTCAGCGCCTCATGATCGGCCAGTTTGAGCGTGGCCGAGAGGGAAGACGGCAGCCCTGCGTGTGCCAGCTGGACGCAGAACTCCTTTTTGTTGTGGGCCACATTTGCTAGAACTCTCAGGATCTGGAGGGCACAGTGAGGTGGACAAGAGTGTGACAAATCATCATCTTAAAACAAATAAATACAACTAAAAAGGTGTGGCACTGGCCATTGTGTTGATGCCCTGAGAGAACGGCAGAAGTTGGAGAAGTCCCGGCACCAAGTTGAGAGTCAGCAGAGCCGAGCAGAAAAAGCTGGACTGAACTGGATCACATCAAAGAGGACCAAGTGTTGATTATATCAACATACACAGAAATACAGTACTGCAATACCATCAGAGTGATCGTTTGACTTCATTTTGCATGTGCAGAAGGAATCCCCTGGACCCCACCTGTGAGGTTGTTGAGGACCCATGCGGTCTCCCTGGCCAAGGCGGGTCGAGTCTGCACGTAAGCCTGAAGCAGCGCGCACAGAGCGGCCGTGAGCTTCACGTCACTCGGGCAGGCGCTTGGCTGGTCTGGCGTGCAGGAGGACAGCAAGTTGGCCATGCACCTCAGTAGAGGACAGACCAGCTAAAGAGGGAAAGGATGGAAGACCACCCGTGTCAATCAGAATCAGAATCAGAAATACTTTATTAATCCCCAAGGGGAAATTAAGATTTTCAGCACAATCCCATTCAAGAGCAGACAAACATTACAGGGAGACAGAACAGGATCAAAGAACTCCGGCTTATTAGTGATTCCCAGAGCCCAAAAAAAGAGCGTTTTCTATTGGGGCTCCAGTACTCTGGAATGCCCTCCCTTAAATGCTGCTACCTCAGTAGAAGCATTTAAGTCCCATCTTAAAACTCATTTGTATACTCTAGCCTTTAAATAGACCCCCCTTTTAGACCAGTTGATCTGCCGTTTCTTTTCTGCTCTGCCCCCCTCTCCCTCGTGGAGGGGGGGCACAGGTTCGGTGGGCACGGATGAAGCGCTGGCTGTCAAAAATCAGGACCCAGGGTGGACCGCTCGCCTGTGTATCGGTTGGGGACGTCTCTGCACTGCTGACCCGTCTCCGCTCGGGATGGTCTCCTGCTGGACCCACTATGGACTGGACTCTCACTATTTTGTTAGATCCACTATGGACTGGACTCTCACTATTGTGTTAGATCCACTATGGACTGGACTCACACTATTATGTTAGATCCACTATGGACTGGACTCTCACTATTATGTTAGATCCACTATGGACTGGACTCTCACTATTATGTTAGATCCACTATGGACTGGACTCTCACACTATTATGTTAGATCCACTATGGACTGGACTCTCACACTATTATGTTAGATCCACTATGGACTGGACTCTCAATATTATGTTAGATCCACTATGGACTGGACTCTCACAATATTGTGCTAGATCCACTCGATGTCCATTGCACCGGTGGTCCCCACATCTGCGGTCCTCTCCAAGGTTTCTCATTGTCCCATTGGGTTGAGTTTTTCCTTGCCCTGATGTGGGCTCTGAGCCGAGGATGTCGTTGTGGCTTGTGCAGCCCTTTGAGACACTCGTGATTTAGGGCTATATAAGTAAACATTGATTGATTGATTGATTGATCGCTGACAGGTCTGCCAACTTCCGGTGGCCCTTACAAAAAAGGTGAGAAACAGGTAAAAAAATTCTGTCTAAGCCTGGGCCCCTGGAGAGGGAGTCCAGACTGAGGCCAAGGGGAAAAAACCTCATAGTCATAGCACACAAAAAGCATGTGTGTAAGAGGAAAACATCAAAGAACACAAAGGACATTAAAAAGAGCAGAGCTGATGCAACCAGCCATTTCTACATACAGCTACAAAAATAAATAAATACAAATAAAATAAACAATGTGGTGGCCTCTGCGGTGTTCCACGCCATCGTCTGAGCATGGCCAGAGACAGGAGCAGACCCAACAAAGCAACCAAGAGAGCCGACTCCACCCTCGGCCGCCCACTAACTCTCGGCCAGTGTCCAGTCTGCATGGATGAACGAGGCCCGAATGTTCCGACTCTAGTTGCATCAGATATGCATACTCAAGTGACCAACTCAGGTTGGTCACTTCATTGTTTTACTGCTAATCAGGGTGAGCTGGAGCCTACCCCAGCTGCTGACTTGTAGGACAAGAGGTACATTGTGTGCTAGTCGCTAGGCAAACAGCACACGTACATACAAACAACCATTTATGGACAATTTGGAGTCTATCTGAACAGTTTTTTCCCCTCGGCCATCAGGCAAATGAACAATAACTCCTAACAGCAGCTCCTTGAATTCCTTCTAAGTCTATCTGATAGCTCAGTTACAGCTCTTTTTATTGCCAAATATGTGTTATATGTGTTTTATGTCGCACGATTGCACCAAGAAAAATTCCTAGTTTGTGAACCCGTTCTCAAACAATGGCAATACAACTATTCTGATTCTGATTCATTTGCTTTCCTATTGGAAACAAACACTAGAAAAACACACCTTTTCACTTTCCATTTCAAACAAAGACTAAAAAAACATATCTCCATAGTTTTCCAAATGTGTCATCCATCTGTTAAATTTTAAATTGAGTGAACAGTTAACAAGTATATAAACTAAATGTGTGCCAATCTGTTAGATAGCTGTGTTTGCACGCACATATTTTTGATAGACAGAGTTGCTTTAGGGTAGAGGATATTTCGGCGTTCCTTTTGCCGCTTTCCAAAACTATGTCTGCAAAAGCGTATTTACTGTACTATATGTCAGCAAAAGTGTAATTACTGTAGTGTATGTCCGCAAAAGTGTAATTACTGTAGTGTATGTCAGCAAAAGTGTAATTACTGTAGTGTATGTCAGCAGAAGTGTAATTACTGTACTGTATGTCAGCAGAAGTGTAATTACTGTACTGTATGTCAGAAAAAGTGTAATTACTGTACTGTATGTCAGAAAAAGTGTAATTACTGTAGTGTATGTCAGCAAAAGTGTAATTACTGTAGTGTATGCCAGCAGAGCCTCCAAACCATATCATTGCTCCCGCCATCAGTGTGTGAATGTGTGTGTGAATGGGTAAATGTGGAAATACTGTCAAAGCGCTTTGAGTACCTTGAAGGTAGAAAAGCGCTATACAAGTACAACCCATTTATCATTATCATTTATTGTGCATATTACTAATTCTCCCGGTCTGCCTTGGTCTTCTACTACGTTTGTTTACCTGCCAGCCCAGATTCACATCAAACTGCTTCTGGCTGAACTCGGCGTACTGAATGGATTCACAAAAATGACCTTCATGTGCACGGTATTCACTTTTTTTATTGATTTTTTTTATAAATAGTGACGTCAGATCTCAAAATGGTGGAGCGCGGGCGCTACAAATGCTCTAAAGTTGACTACATTTTACAAGAAAAGATAGCAACAGCACTTCTTCTTATATTTAATACGGCTTCTATTTTATCAAGAAGAGAACAGAAGAGCAATATGCTGACACATTTGAACACAAAGCATGAAATAATTATAAATTAAAGTCAGGTTTTGAACCGCTCATGTCTAATCCCAGCTGCAGTAACGCTGAATAGATGAATTGATTAACGTGGACCCCGACTTAAACAAGTTGAAAAACTTTTTCGGGTGTTACCATTTAGTGGTCAATTGTACGGAATATGTACTGTACTGTGCAATATGTGACCTGTGCTGGCAAAATGAGTCACAATGAGGAAATTTTAAAAACTGAGTTATTGTTATTTACACATTCTCCATCTAAAGACCTTCAAAATGATATATGGTTTGTTGGAATCGGACAGAAAATGACCGAGTTACATCCGATTGAAGTCTAACAAGTTTGAGGGTCCGTTTTGAGAAAAACCAGCTTAAAGTTTACTGTTCCAGAACAGAAAGTTCCAAAACAAAACTCCATAGCAACCATACCTTAAAAGTCCTTGTAGCAACACCAAAATTGGTACAATTAAAGTCAAATCCCATGTCTAAAGGAAAAATATATATTCAACTCTATTGAAAACGGTTATGTACAAAAATTTCAACACTGTTATGTCACAGTTTTTTTGTTCACTGGTCAGTTTGTCAGCTGGTCAACTGTCCGTAATATTCATGACCAGCAGCACTAAGAAGATTCGCCGACTGCAGTGAATTTAGCGCACTTGCAACCGCCTGTGTACCCTCTCCACCTTCCAAATCCATTACGGAATGTAAAACAGTCTAACTTATCCACAAAAATAATAATTAAATGTTCGAAAATCACCTTTTTTCACCAAATATTCCGCTCGAATTACTGTGTTGTTTTTCATCAGGGCGCTGCCATGATACCACAATGCACGGCGCGGGGGGATTCAACCAATGAGGGTACGCCTCACAGCGACCGCTTAGCAACAAGCCGGATTTGTTTACGTCGGGACAGGTTTAAAAACTCGCATTGTATTGGTTCAGAATGGCGTCATCGGGAATTCCATGCTCATTTTTAGAAAGTAGGTAAACTTGGCGTCACAATGATAGCAAATATGGCTAAGGGGGATTCCCCCTTATTGCCGCCAGTGAGCGTTGAAAACACTTCATTTTCTCAAGGAATTTTAACACAAAGGACTCATTTCTGAAGACATACCTCGTACAAAACCTTCAAATAAAGGTGATTTAAGATGTTTTCTTGCTATTTCGATGATTGGGATCGCTAGATTGTGGCTTTATGGACTCATTTTTGTGAAAATCTCAATTTCAACCAAGATACATTTTTTTCACTTATTTGCCTGTAGCTCAAAATTAGCCTGTGCGTATTCCGACTCATTTTGCCAGCACGGGTCACATATACTAATACAAGTTTCAACCAATCAATCACTCAATCAAGCACGCCATCTGAATACAACAGGTACTAACTAACGCCTCCTATCATGTTAGACGAATGTCACCGAGCAGCGACTAAGTTTGTGGTCAAAAGTTTGCATTTTCGGTAGGTGAATGTTCAATTGTAGTCGGAGAAAATTTGCATGTTTTCCTGCAACCAGATTTTCTCTCAGCCATTATCAGGGTTTCTGTGGGGCATTAAATATCATTACATGGATTTTGGGAAAATGAAGGTCTTAAATGGCATTAAAAAGCATTAAATGCGGTGTCCAAAGACATTAAAAATGTATACAATTGTAGGACTTGGCCAATACGTCAATCCATCAAATAAAAATAATAATAATAAAAGGTGGTTTCAAATGAACAGATAATACATGAATTCTAATGAAGTTAACTTATGCACCAATGCCACTATGACTGCAAAGCAGGGGTGAGATGATTCCTGGAGTAACTTGATTACAAGAAATTATCCAACAGACTTTCAGGGAGCCTCAGGACCGAGAAGACTGCTGACATTATAAACAAAAAAGGAAAAAAAGTTTTAAAAAAGAACATCTTTTTCATGAGCTTTTGAACTCTTATGTTCCAATTTTTAAGCTATTATTTTCTATTTCATCAACTAGTATTGTTACTCTAGTGCCATTATTCTTACAATTGCATGTTTTAATTATTTATATGTACATATTTACCATTTTTCTTTGTTATATTACTTGGGTATATCCTCCTGTTTGGATGCCTCAATTGTGGCGTCAATCCCCAGTGTTGTATCAACGTTGCTGTGAGTTCACCATGCATGGGCGTTCCTTTCTTCACTTTTAAAGTGGTGTACAGCACTTTGTGTTGCCTGTGTATGAAAAGTGCTACAAATATAACATTGATTGAAAATGGAACCACTTGGTCTTTCATGAATTGAAATATCTTTTTTTGTCTTTGTGCATAATTCCTCTTTGACAAAGCAAAAATATGTTTTATCCCATTACTCGACACCTAAAATATTCGATGGCTGCAGCCCTTATGCAAAGTATATGTAGGTATACGCAATAGAATTAGCTCACCAGTTCGAGCCCATCCTCTTTGTTTCCTTGAGCAGCAGCACCGCCAAGTGACACGATCAAGGTACTGCACTGCAACAGTGCTCCACAAGCCAACAGCTCTTTGTTTTCCTCACAACTTTGTAAAAGAAGCAGACACGTATGAGTCATGTTGTTCAGTGTGTGCGCAGCAATTACTACAAGTGAAGATTGGATTGAAGTGATTGTACAACACTTACCTGCATGTAAGGTAGTGTAAGCACCATGCACACTCGATGGCGGGGCCCAATGAAAAATGATGGTCGGGTGTCAGAACTGCTAAAAGTTGTGTAGGTAAACTAGAGGCCAGAACACACCTGTAAAACAGTGAGAGAGATTGTGACGCAACAGCAGTAGAAAATCCAAATTCTAACAATGAAAGATTTGGTTGCGGGGTTTGCAATTTAAAATCACACCTAACTATTTATCGATCTGATACCAAGTAGATACAGGATCATACATTGGTCATTATTAAAGTTCTCATGTGTCCAGGGACGAATTTCCCGAGTTTATGAACACAATATGATTTTTTTTTTTAAAAAGAAAAAAGATTTTGTGATGATAAAAAATATTGATGTAATCATTTTAGTATCGACTAGATACGCTCTTGTACTTGGTATCATTACAGTGGATGTGAGGTGTAGATCCACCCATGGCATTTGTTTACATTGTGACGCCGGTGAGCTACTGTATCCTCCTACGGTGTGTAGTGAAGCATGTTTAGCTATTCCTCCTCCTCCAGCTATAATGATAATGATACTTGTAAAAAACTCACTTTATTTGTTGCCATAGAGGCGACGATTAGTGATTTAGAAGCTAAAACAATGCTGATTGCGTATGGACATTAGCCGTTAACTAGATAGCCATGTCTTAAAGCACCTCTTCCTGAGGGCGTGTCAGTGTTAGAACTTCACCTTTGTCTTTAGTTTTTAGGTCAAAATGCGTCTGTTCTCCCTTTTCTGCCTACACACTGTGTCTGCTTGTAAGTACTCCGTGATTGAGTGCTGCCGAACATGCTCGTAAAACCAGCAATGTCACGACATGACGACGACGGGCAGTCATGCCTGTTAAAAAAAAAAAAAATGGCGGACCGGTACTTTTCAAACAGAGTATAGTACCGTTTTTGATTCATTAGTACCGCGATACTATACTAGTACCGGTATACCGTAGTCTATTGCTTGACAGAAGGTCAATGCCTCTCATCCAAAGTCAACTGGGATAGGTTCCAGCCCTAACGAGGACAAGCATTGCATGAATGGGGAAGAAAAGTAAAAGGTGCTTACGGTATTACTTTGCTTGCTGCTTCTTTGGTTTGGAGAAGCTGAGAAAGAGTGAAGCCCACAGCTTCCACTACCACCGAATTATGCTTCTGGTTCTGAACACACATCATAAGTACATTTTACATTCTTTAATGCAGGGTTTATTTTTAATCTCGTACCTCCATACAGTTGGCAAGCGCTGGTATAATTCCCTGAGCCAGAAGTTTGTCCCTCACAAGGTCGCTGTCCGGGCACAAGTTGCCGAGCGTGTAGAGACAAAGCTCCTGTGTGGACGCACAAAACAAGGAGATGATTGCTTCTATGCTATGGCAGGGTGCTGGAGGAGGAGACGGGTACTGACGGTGAACCTGGTGCTTTGTCCAGACAGATAGGTGAGGAGGTAAGGGGTGGCGGGCAGACAGGCCGACGCCACACTAGGGTGAGGGGAGTGAGACAGCTCGTGGAGACAGCGGACAGAGTGCAGGCGGCATCGAGTGTCGGTGCCGGTGAGGAGGCCAACCAGCATGTGGATGCTGTTCTCTTGCCTAGACAGAATGCACAGGAAGATATTTAACATCCCCTTCTTTCATATCATAATAACAAGACAGCGGCGTACTTGATGAAGGCGAGTTGAGTCGACGAGTCACGGAGAAATAGACTCAAAGTTTTGAGGACGGCTTCCCTCTCAGGACCACTGTGTTGAAGTCGGTTGAACAAACCGGCAATATCCTGCACACACGAGACATAAGCTACCGTAAATTACGGACTACAAACCCCTATTTTTTTCCGACACTTTGAACCCTGCTGCTTATAAAATGGCTAATTTATAGATTTTTCTTTGCTGACGGCCATAATGGAAATCCATCCATCCATTTTCTACCGCTTGTCCCTTTCTGGGTCGTGGGGGGTGCTGGAGCCTATCTCAGCTGCATTTGGGCGGAAGGCGGGGTACACCCTGGACAAGTCGCCACCTCATCACAGGGCCAACACAGATAGACAGACAACATTCACACACTAGGGCCCATTTAGTGTTGCCAATCAACCTATCCCCAGGTGCATGTCTTTGGAGGTGGGAGGGGCCTATCCCCAGGTGCATGTCTTTGGAGGTGGGAGGGGCCTATCCCCAGGTGCATGTCTTTGGAGGTGGGAGGGGCCTATCCCCAGGTGCATGTCTTTGGAGGTGGGAGGAAGCGGGAGTACCCGGAGGGAACCCACGCAGTCACGGGGAGAACATGCAAACTCCACACAGAAAGAGGCATCTCTATCCTCCTTCAAAACCGCAATAAAAGTTCACCTCCAGGCAGCTACAACCCTAAACTAACACCCTCCCCGGATTGCTAATAATCAAATGTAAACAATCAAATGCAGATACTTTTTCTTATGCCTTCTGATCTCTCTCTCTCTCTCTCTCTCTCTCTCTCTCTCTCTCTCTCTATGTCCACTACTTGCTGTTCATATCCTACACCCCCCCCCCTCTCCACCCCTGATTGTAAATAATGTAAATAATTCAATGTGATTATCTTGTGTGATGACTGTATTATGATGATAGTATATATGATAGTATATATCCGTATCATGAATCAATTTAAGTGGACCCCGGCTTAAACAAGTTGAAAAACTTATTCGGGTGTTACCATTTAGTGGTCAATTGTACGGAATATGTACTTCACTGTGCAACCTACTAATAAAAGTCTCAATCAATCAATCAAAAAAGATCCCGAGCCCGGGATTGAACCCAAGACCTTCGTGTTGTGAGGCACACGCTCTAACCCCTGTACCAACGTGCTGCCACCATAATGGAAATAACTTTTAAAAAACAAAACAAGCAAACACTGAAAATGTGGTGTTTGTGCTATGGCGCCATCTAGTGGACGAGTTCGCTCACTGCAGATGCTGCAGTGCCCTTTCATTTAGTGCTTTCAACCGGAAGTAGAAGTGCTGTCGTCTTCTAGCCGTCCATAGCGTTTTTTGCTCGTATGCATTCTTCTTCCATCACTCCAAGCAACGTTTGTAAGTTTTACAGTATAACTAAAACAATTCTTACTTACTATACCGTCCCCATGTGTGATGTCTGTAGAAGTGTTTTCATGCATATTTTACGTGCTAACATAATGTAAACAAGCAAGCATTGTGAGCATTAGCTAATGTGCTAACATGTTTGCGAGTGTCTGTGTTAGTATTATTACCTTACAATGGCATTCTGTTTGTATTGTTCCAGTTTCAAAAATTCCTCAGTAAATTCACCAAAATGTCACCGTGGAGTTATTGAGTCTGTTTAGCTTATTGGAGAACTAGCATCTACAGCTAATGGGTCTATGACGATGACTTCTGTTTTGTTTGATCAGCCGTTTGACTGCCTTGTTACAGGCACAGTTTGGAGACAATTAAGGTATGGAAATAAACATTTACAAAGTATTTATTTGTCAAACACTAATTTCACAACGTATATATATATATATGTGGATTGTAGCCCGGTGCAGCTAATATATGGGAAATTTCCCCCCCCCAAAAAACGTAGTGGGTGCGGCTTATGTATCTGTAGTCCAGAAAATACAGTAAGTACGATGTTACATTTTCTTCTTTTAAATTCTAGCTCACCTTTTCCTCAGAGGAAGTGTCCATGGTGGCTTCTTGCTGCACCTCTTCATCATTCAGCAGGAGTCTCTTGCTCACCAGTTGTTTGTCTCTGCGAGCCTGACGAAGAGCTGCAGCACATAAAAAAACCTTAACAAAATTTAAGAAATGACAAATAACGTTCAAGCTATCAAATTGTCAAAACAACAGATGTGCTGGAAAACCAGGAAGTAGTTTTGTGTCCGTACTAGGGGTGCAGCCAGCAATATAATGTGTCGCCGACCAATCGATTTGTCGACAATAGTCGTCGGGTGACATTACTTGTGTTTTTCTGGACGGAAGCAAGTCACTCGCAACAATATCGCGGGTGAAAACATGTCAAGCGTGGAAACACTTCACCCTAATCTTGTTAAAGACATGTTAAATAATTAATGGTGTCTATTAGATTTCTAATATGCCAGGAGTTAATCAATAATACACCTGTGTGCAGTTTTTAAACACAACATCACAAAATGCTTCTTTCTGTTTGACGTTTGATAGTGTTTTTTTTTTTATTGTTGCTATTTTTACTGTCCTATGTTTTCAATAATAAAAGTATATTTTTTTTCTCTCAGCACTGGGCCTATCTTTGCTTTTGACTTGGACAAAGTTTAATAGTCTTTTTTGGTTTTTTGCAGCAGCCTAATGCAGCAGAGTTACAGTATAAATAAATATTTAGAAATGATTGAGTCAACTTTGTCAGTCAGTAGTTAACACATGCCAAAAATATATTGAGATGAATTTCAAAGCAGTTGGCTAAGTTAGAGCCACTGAATAAATAGGTTTATACGTCATAATCCAAATAGATGACTAGAAGATTATTAAAATAGTCGTTTGTTGCAGCCCAAGTCTGAACATTTCAACAGTGCAGCTGCAGCATGGGGATAAATGAACAAGTGACTATAACATACCAGTAAATCACCTAACTTGCACATGTCTGCAACTCGGCTTTAATTTGGTTTGTTTAATCTGTCATTGTTTTTACGGTATAGGGACAGTATAGCTCGGTTGGTAGAGTGGCCGTGCCAGCAACTTGAGGGTTGCAGGTTCGATCCCCGCTTCCGCCATCCTAGTCACTGCCGTTGTGTCCTTGGGCAAGACACTTTACCCACCTGCTCCCAGTGCCACCCACACTGGTTTAAATGTAACTTAGATATTGGGTTTCACAATGTAAAGCGCTTTGAGTCACTAGAGAAAAAGCGCTATATAAATGTAATTCACTTCACTTACAATGTATTTGCACAATTTATTCTCTTCTATTTGTAATCTATTCTTATTAACCTATGCTATGCATAACCTACTCTATTCAAAGTATTACGTACATACATACAGTACAGGCCAAAAGTTTGGACACACCTTCTCATTCAATGCGTTTTCTTTATTTTCATGACTATTTACATTGTAGATTGTCACTGAAGGCATCAAAACTATGAATGAACACATGTGGAGTTATGTACTTAACAAAAAAAAAGTGAAATAACTGAAAGCATGTTTTATATTCTAGTTTCTTCAAAATAGCCACCCTTTGCTCTGATTACTGCTTTGCACACTATGGCAACTAGAATATAAAACATGTTTTCAGTTACTTCACCTTTTTTTGGTAAGTACATAACTCCACATGTGTTCATTCATAGTTTTAATGCCTTCAATGACAATCTACAATGTATATAGTCATGAAAATAAAGAAAACACTTTGAATAAGTTGTGTCCAAACTTTTGGCCTGTACTGTACACACATACATGCAATTGTCTTTGTGGTATTCCGTGGGCTAAATCTGGGACTTTGGGTAATTAATGTTGTGCCAACTCATGTGTGCTGCTATTCTTAGAAGAGTAAAGCATATTCCGCTTTCACGTAAAAATTTCAAGAAGCTAAAATTCACTATAACGTTTACAGGCGATTAGGTGAACTCAAACTAGAACGATAAGGCATCAGAGGGTTAGTCTTAAACTGGATAAGAAGTTAGCTAACGAACAGGAAACAATACTTGA
The DNA here is from genome assembly GCF_033978785.1 of Entelurus aequoreus. Taxonomy (NCBI): domain Eukaryota; kingdom Metazoa; phylum Chordata; class Actinopteri; order Syngnathiformes; family Syngnathidae; genus Entelurus; species Entelurus aequoreus. Next base: position 89,510,846 of record NC_084734.1, on the reverse strand, counting down.
AGCTAGGCGAACACACGTCTACAACGCTAAATATATCCTGTGGTGTACCTCAGGGATCAATACTAGGACCTAAATTATTCAATCTCTATATAAATGACATTTGTAAAGTTACAAAAGATTTAAAGTTAGTATTATTTGCGGATGATACAACAGCGTTTTGTTCAGGAGAGAACACACAGGAGATAATACAAATAATAACAGAAGAAATTAACAAATTAAAAAGATGGTTTGACAAAAACAGACTATCGTTGAATCTTAGTAAAACTAAAATAATGCTATTTGGTAACAGTAGAAGAGAAAGTCAAACACAAATACAAATAGACGGAAAATAAATTGAAAGAGTAAATGAAACCAAATTTCTAGGTATAATGATTGATGATAAATTGAACTGGAAATCTCACGTAAAAAATATACAACATAAAGTTGCAAAAAACACTTCAATAATGAATAAAGCAAAACATGTTCTAGACCAAAAATCCCTTCATATTCTCTACTGCTCACTAGTGTTACATATCTGAGCTACTGTGTAGAAATATGGGGAAATAATTACAAAAGTACACTTCATTCATTAACGGTGTTACAAAAAAGATCAGTTAGAATAATACATAATGTTGGATATAGAGAACATACAAACCCTTTATTTATTGAATCACAAATACTGAAATTCCACGACATAGTGAATTTGCAAACAGCTAAAATTATGCACAAAGCAAACTATAACCTGCTAGCCAAGAATATACAACAATTCTTCTCAAAAAAAGAAAAATATAATCTTAGAGAAAAACGTAATTTAAAACATTTGTTTGCACGTACAACACTTAAGACCTTCAGTATGTGGAATTAAATGATGGAATGGATTAAGCAAAGCAATCAAACAATGTACTAATATGATACACTTCAAGAAACTCTTCAAACTTAGTGTTTACAAAGTACAAAGAAGAAGAACCATGACAAACATTCTCAATTTATTTCATCCATCCATTCATTCATTCTTAAAGTAATCTTACTTATCTCATCATATGAAATATGACTTACTTCACCAATTATTATCGAATTCTTACTATTATTTATTTTTATTGTGATTACTTATGGAGTTTATTGTGAATAAATTGTGAACAGGAAGTGAACAAAAAGTTTTGCAATTGTTATGTAAAAGAAAAGGGGTGGGATTAAATAAGCTCTGCTTCTTCCTACTCCTTTTCGAACATGTTGAAAAGAGAAACTGGAAATTGTGATGTATCATGTTGTATGCTTGCATGTTCCAAATAAACTCAAACTCAATTTGCCAGGCTCTAAACTTTGGAATACACAATCCAGCTGTTTTACTCCTTTTTGTACAGCTGGCTGTTGTTTCATGCCTCATATTGAGTTCAATCTAAAAATGATCGCGCCGTTCACATGCTGACAACATGAGACCAAGTTTGATCAACAGTACCTCGTCATGAGGATGATTGATGGATAACATCCGGTTTAAATGATCCCGGTTAGAGAAGAGCAACACGTCGTGAAACATTTAACAGTTGGCAATGACAGAAATGTCACCAAAATGCACATTCGTGTAGCCGAACACAACACATGTCCAACTCGTTACCTTTTTCGCGTTCTCGTCTCTTTAACCTGAAGTCCTCCACGCTGTAGCCAGCTCGACGTGTTTTATGGCAGACTCTACTTAACCTCCACATATTTGAATGTTTATCAACATACGCTGAAGTGAATTCGACAGATTGTCAGTCCTTTGCTCCCCCTCACACAAGTTAGAACGTCTTCTTCGGCATTTGAAATGCGACCACCACAAATCACAGCACCACCTGGCGGTACAAAATCAAATACAGACTCGTCACCAGATAAATACCATGGTAAAATCACAGCACCACCTAGCGGTACAATATCAAATACAGACTCGTCACCACTTAAAATACCTTAGTAAAAACATGTTTTTATTTGTATAAAAGTAGATTCTACAAGAGGTGCAGCTGACCAACAACAGCAAATTAATATTTAAAATTAAAATTAAAATTATTTTCATTATAAAACTGCTTATCAGTGTTGTGTTTTTGTCCATGAGTCCGTATTTTGGGTGGCAAGAAGCACAGCGGTTTTAGACAACATTAAAAACAAATGAAGATATTACAAAACACTTTCTGACCCTGAATGGGACTGCCAAATCTCGCGGTGCAACAGCATGACATTTGTAAACATCACGTGTGTAAAAGCTGACCAATATGTGCCTAAAGTAAACATTCATATTTTTCTCTCTCAATAAAATGGTGGTGTTTAATCTTCCAGATTGTCAGTACTATCCCACATCTGGAGTACTTAGCTTGCTCCATTAAAAATGAATATGACACGTGACTTGACTCTGGATGGGCGATGTGTCAGGCTGGCTGCTGGGGTTTGTCATGTGACCATGTAGGTGTTGCTGGGAACTCTTCTGAATCCGGTTTCCTTTTCTCTGCAGACACAAAAGATGACAAAACATCACACTGGAACATTAGAAGCACTCATTCTATTCAACTAAAGACTTACTTTGCTTTTTCACAGACGGAAGTTGTAGCGTGTCCAGGGTCAACAGAGGCTGTGTATCGATAAACCAGAGTTTTTTCTTCTTCTTCTTCTTCTTGACTTCTGTGTTGGGCTCTCCTGTTTCTTCACTGCTTTCGTTCTCTTTTTCATCCACTGGATCCTCATCAGGAAAAGATTTGTCTTTTTTCTTCTCTGTCTGCTGAGGATTTTCCTCCACATGATGACTCTTTTTCTTCCTTTTCTTGGATTGATTTCCCCTCACATCAGCACTTGGACTGTCCACACTTAGAGCCATCTCCTCGCTCCTGCTTGCCTCCTTGTCGTCGTCAGTCCGCTCTGGATTTTCCTGCTCGGAGATTCTTACATCGTCCGTTTTCCTTCTCTTCTTGTGGGACTTTTTCACTTTAACTGTGAGCTCTTCTGTGTTGGGTTCTGATGTTTCTTCACTGATTCCAATCGCTTTTTCATTTTTAGCCAATGGATCCTCATTAGAAGATGTGTCTTTTTTCTTCAGTGTTTGGTCATCTGTCTGCGGAGTATTTTTTTCCACATGATGACTCTTTCTCTTCTTCTTTTCCTTTGATTTATTTCCCCTCACATCAGCACTTGAACTGTCCACACTTAAAGCCATCTCCTTGTCGTCGTCAGTCCGCTCTGGAGTTTCCTGCTCACAGATTCTTTCCTCGTCTGTTTTCTTCTTCTTGTGGGATTTCTTCTTCTTGACTGAAAGTTGAGAAGTTCCCTCACCATCACCCATTTCCTCCTTTTTCTTCTTCCTCTTGACTTCCGGGTTGGGCTCTCCTCTTTCTTCAGTGCTTCCGTTCTCTTTTCCAGTCTTAACCATTGGATCCTCATCAGGAGAAGATTTGTCTTTTTTCTTCACCGTTTGGTCATCAGTCTGCTCAGAATTTGCCTCCACATGACGACTCTTATTCTTCTTTGATTTGTTTTCCCTCACATCAGCACTTGAACTGTCCACACTTGGAGCCAGCTCCGCGTTCCTGCTTGCCTCCTTGTCATCGTCAGTCCCATCTGGATTGTCCTGCTCACAGATTTTCACACCGTCAAGTTTCTTTTTCGTCTTCTTGGCTTTCTTCTCCTTGGAGTTAAGCTCAGAAGCTTCCTTGCTATCACCTACCTCCTCCTTCTTCTTCTTCTTCTTGGATTTCTTGTCTTTTAAAATGGGCTCTAAAATATCAAGTCCTTTATCAGGCTCCTTTCTCTTTTTCTTAGTCTTCATTTCTTTTCTCTTCCCCACTTCGTCTACTACTATCTTTTTATCACAGCTTGCTACGTCCTCCACAGGTTTATCCTTGATAGATGAAGCCGCAGCTGTCGCATCTTCTGATGATATCAGATTTTGTGCCATGCTCAAGGAAGCCAAGGAGGTCAAAGGTGAGGTCTTCTTTTGTAGATTTGACTTAGATTGTTTCTGTGTCACTGCTTTCTCCTTGCTCTTCTTTTTAGCTGGCTCTTTAACAGGCATGTCAGTTTTAGGCTTAGCCCGAGATTTCCTAACTCTCTTTTTCGGTGCAGAAGAGTCCAAAGAGTTGATGATATCTATCTTGGCTGCATCAACCTCTGCGGAAAAGATAATATAGCTTGTGTGAATTCAAGTAAGACAAAACATGACACTAACAGTGTTTCCCATAAACTGCCAAGATACCTGTGGCGGTGGGGGCGTGACCATGGGCGTGACCACCATGACACCATCGAGTAATTTGCATAATTTACTACAATGATATGATTTTCTCTAAAAAGGCTCAAAAAATGTATACTTACTAATTAATAATAACAGTTTTGTTTTAAACGTCCATCCATCCATCCATTTTACAATATAATTACAACACTTTATGTACATATTTATATACAGATTTGAACAATAAGTTATTCACTGAAATATATTTATTAATTGTGGTTCTTACAAAAAATATATCTTATAAAAATATAAACGCTAAAATGTCTCTTAAAGATCTACCCCTTTAATTAGTGCATACTAAATAATTTAACTTTAGCCTACTACTACAACCATATTATTTACCAGCAACATAAAGTGAAACAGAGGCAGAGGTGTCCAGCCACAGTCAGTAACAAATAAACAGAAAACAGTAGTGGTGGTAGATAGACACATAGCTTCATCAAACATCTGATCCACTGAACAAAGAGCTCCAAAAATCTTGATCCTACACTTCTCTTTTGTAAAGTAAATCTGAACAGCCCAGATGGGCATCTACATCAACTATATGATTTGCCTAAGAAGCTGGACAGGACAAAAAAAAAAAAAAAAAAAAAATTGTGGCGGCCTTAATTATTTCGTGGCGTGCCGCCACAAATAAATGAATGTGTGGGAAACACTGACTAAATAACTCTATGAATGTTCTCCTTCATCCAGGTCATTGTCATCTGAAGACATTTAATCGATCGCGACTTGACTGTTTGGTTTGTCTTGGAGTAGGCTTCATCAGTTTGTGCTCATAGACTTACAATACCGTTCAAAAGTTTGGGGTCACATGTAAATGTCCTTATTTTTGAAGGAAAAGCACTGTACTTTTCAATGAAGATAACTTTAAACTAGTCTTAACTTGAAAGAAATACACTCTATACATTGCTAATGTGGTAAATGACTATTCTAGCTGCAAATGTCTGCTTTTTGGTGCAATATCTACATAGGTGTATAGAGGCCCATTTCCAGCAACTATCACTCCAGTGTTCTAATGGTACAATGTGTTTGCTCATTGGCTCAGAAGGCTAATTGATGATTAGAAAACCCTTGTGCAATCATGTTCACACATCTGAAAACACTTTAGCTCGTTACAAAAGCTACAAAACTGACCTTCCTTTGAGCAGATTGAGTTTCTGGAGCATCACATTTGTGGGGTCAACTAAACGCTCAAAATGGCCAGAAAAAGAGAACTTTCATCTGAAACTCGACAGTCTATTCTTGTTCTTAGAAATGAAGGCTATTCCACAACATTTTTTGGGTGACCCCAAACTTTTGAACGGTAGTGTAGATCTGACCAATCGGATGAGAGGAGACAACCCAAACAGTCCATGGAACTAAATATGTTTTAGAATACAGTAAAATAAATGATAAAGAAGAACAAAAAGAGAGTGGAAGAGAACCTAAATGCCACCATTACTAGAACAGTAAAAATCCGTTTGGCATCCCTTCACATTTAGCAGCATTAATGATAAAAATAAGAAGTTTTCTGTGTTGGTACTTGTAGAGTACTAATACATAGAAAACTTTGGAACCAGAAGTATAGACTAAAGTACAAGCAGAGACATGATCAAGTACGAGTATCATGCAGAATTGTAAATAAAAAGTTGATGTTTAGCTGAAAGCTGCTGTTCCTGCATAACTTCATTATTTTTTGAGTCAACATTTTGTTCATTAAAGCAAGTTCAAGACATACAGTGCGACATTTTTTTCTCTAGGAAACATTCAAAAACCTAGTATCAATGGTCCTAAAAACTGTCCCTGCATTTTTAAAACAAGCAAAAATGGATCTAAAAAAAAAAAGCAATGTTCTTTGCGGTATTTATAATAAATAGACAGACTGGCAAACATAAAGCCAATAAAAGATCATTTTGACAGTTTTTTGAGTGCATCCGACCCACAAGACAACGCAGACGGCTTGCACACACACGCACACACACACACACACACACACACACACACACACACACACACACACACACACACACACACACACACACACACACACACACACACGCACACACACACACACACAGTACCTGTCATCTGTAGAAGCATTTTCTTCCATTTCTCTACGTCCAAACTACTGTCAGAGCCAGAATCATCTTGACAAGCAGCCACCACCGTTTGTTGCTTCTTCGCTGGTATGGCACTTTCTGACACCTTTTCATCTTTTTTGCTCCTTTTTGGTGCAACAGACTGCAAAGACAACAGGTCAGCACTCTGGCTCGCAAATAAGCAAAGCATTTTTCAGCGTCATGTACAAACTCACTTTCTGTTTTTGCAATTTCTTTGCAGATTTGTTCTCCTTTTTGGAAGCAACTATATTGTGGGGATGGAAAGAGAAGACAAATATGTCAGAAATGCCACAACCAAACACTGTTTTCTTACTGATGTATTTTGTTGTATTTTGAATGTAATACATTTACCTTTAGCTGAAACTGGGGTTGATGCACCTCCATTAGACCTGGAGTGTCTGTTCTTTGAGTGCCTGCAAAAAATTGGAACACGTAATATTCCCTAAAACGGTATTAAACTTTTTTTTTTTAATAACCTGATCACTAAATGATGCCAAATTGAACAAAAATTGGCAATACATTTTATTCCTTGATGAATAAATAACTAATATGTTACTGCTTAATCTACAGCTAGTATTTATTTGTGTGCAAAATTTGTCTCCAGATTGTATCTTCTAATGTCTTTACTCTAGCACAGTAATTATTTTGTATTGATTGAAAACAATATATATTCCTATTTTTTGCACACTCTTGGCATTCTCTCGATGAGCTTCAAGAGGTAATCACCTGAAAGGCCTGTACTGTACTCGAAATTCAGGAATATAAATTGATCAATCCAATCCATTGTTACACCCCTACTATATATCCTTTACGTTACACGCCTAATATATATATCTTCCTTTAGCAACTATTTTTCTTGATTTTTTCATCAACATTTCATGAGCTCTATATTGTATGTTTCCCCCCCCTCTGTTTTAAACTCATATTTGCTAATTAGTATTGTATTTTTTTTTAACACATTGTCTTTTATCAATCATTGCTACACTTTCTGTTCTATTCTTATGATATAAATTAATTTATAGATTGTGAAGAAAGAGTAAAATTAGAAAAGCTCTGCTTCTTACTACTCATTTTCATATACAGTACAGGCCAAAAGTTTGGACACACCTTCTCATTCAATGTGTTTTCTTTATTTTCATGACTATTTACATTGTCGATTGTCACTGAAGGCATCAAAACTACGAATGAACACATGTGGAGTTATGTACTTAACAAAAAAAGGTGAAATAACTGAAAACAGAGTGTGAATGTTGTCTGTCTATTTGTGTTGGCCCTGCGATGAGGTAGTGACTTGTCCAGGGTGTACCCCGTCTTCCGCCCGAATGCAACTGAGATAGGCTGCAGCACCCCCCCGCGACCCCGAAAGGGACAAGCGGTAGAAAATGGATAGATGTTTTATATTCTAGTTTCTTCAAAATAGCCACGCTTTGTTCTGATTACTATGTACTTTGTACACTCTTGGCATTCTCTCCATGAGCTTCAAGAGGTAGTCACCTGAAAGTTATTGAGAAGGTTATTGGCTGCAAACTCCCATCCCTCCAGGACCTGTTCTCCTCCAGGACCAGGGGGGGTCGGATCACAGCTGACTCTTCTCACCCTGGACACAAACTATTCTCCCCTTTCCCCTCAGGCAGGAGACTATGGTCCATCCAGACCCACACCTCCAGCCACCTGAACAGTTTTTTTCCCCTCGGCCATCAGGCACTTGAACAATAACAAGATCTGATAGCTCAGTTACAGCTCAAGTTATTCTATTCTGTGTTATATACCGTAATTTCCGGACTATAAGCCGCTACTTTTTCCCCTCGTTCTGGTCCCTGCGGCTTATACAAGGGTGCGGCTTATTTACGGCCTGTTCTTCTCCGACACCGACGAAGAGGATTTGGGTGGTTTTAGTACGCAGGAGGAAGACGATGACACAATGATTAAAGACTGACTTTTCATATACCGGTAGGCTGGTTATTTTGATAACGTACAGGCGAGCACTTTGTATTACTTTGCACCGTTGTATTATTTGTACTCTGCATGAATGCTGTTCGCCATGTCAAAGACGTGAAAGTTTGATTGAATGATTGAAAGATTTATTGTTAATAAATGGGACGCTTTACGTTCCCAAACAGTCATCTCTGTCCCGACAATCCCCTCCGTGGTAGCAGGAACCCCTATATACTAGGCTAATTACACATCAAAACCCTGCGGCTTATAGTCGGGTGCGGCTTATATATGGAGCAATCTGTATTTTCCCCTAAATTTAGCTGGTGCGGCTTATAGTCAGGTGCGGCTTATAGTCCGGAAATTACGGTATGTTTTATGTTGCACGATTATGCCAAGTAAAATTCCTAGTTTGTGAACCCGTTCTCAAACAATGGCAATAAAAACTATTCTGATTCTGAAATGGTTTTCACTTCACAGGTGCGCTTGAAGCATATGGAGAGAATGCCAAGAATGTGCAAAGCAGTAATCAGAGCAAAGGGTGGCTATTTTGAAGAAACTAGAATATAAAACATGTTTTCAGTTATTTCACCTTTTTTTTGGTTAAGTACATAACTCCACATATAGACGGAAATAGAAATTGACAAATAAACGGAATAGAAACTGAAAGAGTAAATGAAACCAAATGTCTAGGTATAATGATTGATGATGAATTGAACTGGGAATCTCATGTAAAATATATACAACATAAAGTTGCAAGTAACACGTCAATAATGAATAAAGCAAAACATGTTATAGACCAAAAATCACTTCATATTCTCTACTGCTCGCTAGTGTTACATATCTGACTTATTGTGTAGAAATATGGGGAAATAACTACAAATGTGCGCTTCATTCACTAACGGTGTTACAAAAAAGATTAATTAGAATAATACATAATGTTGGATATAGAGAACATACAAACTCTTTATTTATTGAATCAAAAATACTGAAATTCCACAACATAGTGAATTTGCAAACAGCTAAAATTATGCACAAAGCAAACTATAACCTGCTAGCCATGAATGTACGACAATTCTTCTCAAAAAAAGAGGAGAAATATAATCTTAGAGAAAATTGTAATTTAAAACATTTGTAGGCACGTACAACATTTAAGACCTTCAGTATATCAGTATGTGGAATTAAATGATGGAATGGATTAAGCAAAGCAAACAATGTACTAATATGATACACTTCAAGAAACTCTTCAAACTTAAAGTGTTTACAAAGTACAAAGAAGAAGAACCATGATAAACATTCTGAATTTATTTCTGCCAACCATTTATTTTCAGGATAATCTTACTAATCTCTCTATATGAACTATAACTTACTTCACCGAGTATTATTTATTTATTTTCATTGTGATTATTTATAGAGTATATTGTGAATAAATTGAGAACAGGAAGTGAATAAAAGTTTTAGCAACTGTTATGTAAAAGAAAAGGGGTGGGATTAAATAAGCTTTGCTTCTTCCTACTCCTTTTCGAACATGTTGAATAGAGAAACTGGAAATTGTGACGCATCATGTTGTATGCTTGCATGTTCCAAATGAACTCAAACTCAAACATGTGTTCATTCAGAGTTTTGATGCCTTCAGTGACAATCCATCCATCCATTTTCTACCGTTTGTCCCTTTTGGGGTGGCGGGGAGTGCTGGAGCCTATTTGAGCTGCATTCAGGCGGAAGGCGGGGTACACCCTGGACAAGTCGCCACCTCATCGCGGGGCCAACACAGATAGACCGACAACATTCACACTCACATTCACACACCAGGGCCTTGCCACACCCAGGTGCATGTCTTTGGAGGTGGGAGGGGCCTATCCCCAGGTGCATGTCTTTGGAGGTGGGAGGGGCCTATCCCTGGGTGCATGTCTTTGGAGGTGGGAGGAAGCGGGAGTACCCGGAGGGAACCTACGCAGTCACGGGGAGAACATGCAAACTCCACACAGAAAGATCCCAAGCCCGGGATTGAACTCAGGACCTTTGTATTGTGAGGCACATGCACTAACCCCTGTTCCACCGTGCTGCCCATCTACAATGTAAATAGTCATGAAAATAAAGAAAACACATTGAATGAGGAGAAGGTGTGTCCAAACTTTTGGCCTGTACTGTGTGTTGAATTGTGGTGTCCTTCAATGTAACCAGTTGAGCATGTCTGAAACAAATAAACCATAACCAAGTAGATACTCACTTTAACCAGGAACTGTAAATTTCTTGTAAGGATGCAGATGACGTCGAATCTCCTTCCACACAACACTGTAAGACAGTTGCAGCGTTTTGAACCCTTGTGTAATGTTCATTGTTGTTACTCAGCCAGCGTTTGTGGGTCTGATGGACCCGTTGCATTTTGTGGCTTTTAATGCCTCACAATCAAACACTTTTATGTTAAAATACTGAACAGATGTTTACCTTATCCCAATAAACATCTGTTTACTGAACAGATGTTTACCTTATCCCAATAAACATCTGTTCAGTATTTTAACATAAAAGTGTTTGATTGTGAGGCATTAAAAGCCACAAAATACAACGGGTCCATCAGCTGAGTAACAACAATATGAACGTTGCACATAAAATTTCTCTGCCAGTTTCTGCATCCCACAAGGATTCTTCTTTTGTGTTTCTGCACCTGCGGTTCCCACACAAGGTTGCAACATTGTTTGTCAACACTGTCTGCTCTCATTTTCTCGCACATTTGACCCTCTGATGTTCTGTTTACCTACACTCTGTCCTCCTCCTGTCTAGGCCTGCTGTGTGTGTGTGTGTGTGTGTGGTACACAGACCATCAATTTCCACACCTCTATTAGCCCCGGGTCCAGTGGACCTGGACATCTTATATGTAATAGAAATGTGTAGGAGCGGTGTGTATGGTGTGTGGTCATTAAATATGTATTCTGATATATGTTCTTCACAGAAAATGAGCCAAAGTCAGTGAGTCTCAGTTTGAAAAATTAATGAATTGTATCATTTTTCTTTTAATAAAAAATGAAAACGGGTCCCACAGACCCGAACTGTGTGGGACCACGGAATTTAACCACACAAGGGTTAACCCTTGTGTGGTTAACAGTTCAAGACAAGACTACCTTTGTATCAATCGGTGTCATTAGTAGTAGTATACTGTAGTCTTAATTGCACGTGTAGTAAATAGTCATATAGGTAAACAAAGTACACGCAGTGCCCTGCACTAAAACTGTTATATATATCAATACAAGTACTGTACTGTTGGAGGCATTCCCGTCCAATAATGTCAGCTTACAAGTATTATTATTGTTAGTGTGTTGTGCCTGTGTGTTTACCTGTGTGTTGTGCCTGTGTGTTTACCTGTGTGTTGTGCCTGTGTGTTTACCTGTGTTGTGTCTGTGTGTTGTGCCTGTGTGTTTACCTGTGTGTTGTGTCTGTGTGTTGTGCCTGTGTGTTTACCTGTGTGTTGTGCCTGTGTGTTTACCTGTGTGTTGTGCCTGTGTGTTTACCTGTGTGTTGTGTCTGTGTGTTGTGCCTGTGTGTTTACCTGTGTGTTGTGTCTGTGTGTTGTGCCTGTGTGTTTACCTGTGTGTTGTGCCTGTGTGTTTACCTGTGTGTTGTGTCTGTGTGTTGTGTCTGTGTGTTTACCTGTGTGTTGTGCCTGTGTGTTGTGCCTGTGTGTTGTGCCTGTGTGTTGTGTCTGTGTGTTTACCTGTGTGTTGTGCCTGTGTGTTGTGCCTGTGTGTTGTGTCTGTGTTTTTACCTATGTGTTGTGCCTGTGTGTTTACCTGTGTGTTGTGTCTGTGTGTTCACCTGTGTGTTGTGCCTGTGTGTTGTGTCTGTGTGTTGTGCCTGTGTGTTGTGTCTGTGTGTTTACCTGTGTGTTGTGCCTGTGTGTTTACCTGTGTGTTGTGTCTGTGTGTTTACCTATGTGTTGTGCCTGTGTGTTGTGTCTGTGTGTTTACCTATGTGTTGTGCCTGTGTGTTTACCTGTGTGTTGTGCCTCAGCAGTTCTGTAGCAGCGGATTGGAAACCATACTCCTTCAAATGGCGATAAATGAGCGGGATAAGCTCTTGTTTGCACGCATTCACAGACATAATGTTCTCATAGCTGACAACAGTAACGTTAATGTTAAACGCACCCTCGCTCTCATTATTACCTGGTTTAAAAAAAAACGCGCAAAAGGAGTCCCTGCTACTCCGTAACTTCACACATGTTCGCGGCGTCACCTTTGACCCCGGAAGTACTTCCTCTCAGTCGCACCGCGTTGCATCATGGGACGTGTAGTCCTGCTGTTCACTCGCTTGTGTCATACAAACACTGAAAGTTGGTGTTTTCAGACGATAATGATTTATGATATGTTGTATTATATTGAGATTCATTAGGAGCTGTTCCACATATTAGTATGGTCATTACTCATTAATTAACACAACCTGATCTGTTGGTTGATTATGCTCATTTACAAAACCCCAAACCAGTGAAGTTGGCACGTTGTGTAAATGGTAAATAAAAACAGAATACAATGATTTGCAAATCCTATTCAACTTATATTCGATTGAATAGACTGCAAAGACAAGATATTTCATGTTAGAACTGAGAAAACATATATGTATACATGTATAGTACGACCCCCCCCCGCCCCCCCTCCACATCCCACCCCCCGGACTATAAATAATGTAAATAATTAAATGTATATACTCTGATGATTATTTTGTGTGATGACTGTATTATGATGATAGTATATATTTGTACCATGAATTGATTAACGTGGACCATACTTGCCAACCTTGAGACCTCCGATTTCGGGAGGTGGGGGGTGGGGGCGTGGTCGGGGCGGGGGCGTGGTTGGGGCGTGGTTAAGAGGGGAGGAGTATATTTACAGCTAGAATTCACCAAGTCAAGTATTTCATATATATATATATATATATATATATATATATATATATATATATATATATATATATATATATATATATATATATATAAAATATATATATATATATATATATATATATATATATATATATATATATATATATATATATATATATATATATATATATATATATATATATATATATATATATATTGTTGCGTTTGACCAGATGTTCCTCCAAGTGGGATGTAAAACGCTGGTCAGTCCCAAGTTACTTAGATGACACATAAACTGATCTCGAATATACACCAATCACAGAATAGGAATTTTCTAATTTTATTGTCAAATATTTGAGAATAGAGACCAGCCTCGAACAACACATCCAAATGCGTAGCCCAAGTTGATCTGGCATTCCACAGGCCAAAAGCAACTCTTTTCACACAAAGAAAGCCCGCCTTTCCCCTCCCCCCAACACTGATAAGAAGAGAGACTTGGGGGTTGTGTTCACATTCCTGATGGTTTACGACCCTATCTAACCAGGCAATCTGAAGACAAAGAGAAACTAGTATACAGAGTAAAATTAAGGAAAGAAATGAGCTGATTCAAACATGATTATGAATAAAGAAATAGCTCTTAAACATATGCATTATCTACAATCCCCCTTCAGATCTTATCCAAAAGATCTCTCCTACGAGAGCAACACCTCTAAAGCACGCCCCACATTAAAGTAGGTGCTGTAGTTTTTTTTTTTTCTTTGAGCAAGCTAGCAATAAAACAACAGCATATTTACATGGATGACAGATGGAGGGAGTCCACGTCAATGTCGTCATGGTCAGGGAAGGAAATCAACAATTCTCGAAAGTCTCCATTTTGCTTGACCCCCTTCAAAGACATAACGAGCCCAGAAACAGGGTGGGGTTGACCTTCTACAGCTCTAACAATGATGCGGGTGCATAGAGACTTAGCACAAGGGGCGATAAAGCAACCGCAAGAGGCTATAATGGCCAAGAAAACTCCAATGGAGACCAGGACAGACTTAATTAGGTCAGTCCACCTGCCAAATGTGCTTTGGAGCCAATCTTTAAAGGGGTCAGAGACCCCTGAAACTTCAGTAAGTTCCTTAGACAGGGCCTGGAGGCCCTCTAAGGCCCTCTGAACTGAGCCATCTGGTGCAGTGTTGTTAGGAATGAAGGTACAGCATTGGTCACCAAACATTGCACACACGCCTTCTTCCTTGGCTAGGATGCGGTCAAGGGCTATGCGGTTCTGGATGGCCATGAGAGAGGTCGGGGCAAGTTGTTCAGCAAGTCCCTCAACGGCGTCACGAGTCAGGTTGGTCAGTCTCAACAGATTATAAAAAACATAGTTAATGCGTTCAACATTTTTAGTAGCAGTCACAGGGAAAATAGCACCAATGATAGGAAGGTTCTCGAAACCTGCACAGGATTCACACCACAATTTGTGTTGTGAGGGGACCCCTCTTGGTTGTCCAATTGCATCAAAGTAAACACCATCAGGGTTTCTCATCAGATCAAAGGAGCCCTTTACACTCCTTCGAGATAAAACATGGCGGCGTCGGCGAGAAGTTAGAGAGGCCGCTGAGACAGGAGTTACAAGGGGAGTTAATTTGGTACCCACTAGGGTGAGTGGGGTCACCAGTCTAACCATAGCACAAAGCCCTACGGATGACTTTGGGATTCTAATGTACAATCTGTGCTCCCCACAATACCAGAATAAGTCAGCTCGTGCCCAAGGGCCTATCCTTGAGCCATCTATCAGTGTGGTGCACCAGGAAGGGTTAATATCACCCAATTTGTTGGGGGACGAAGAGGGTCCTTTGAATTGAAAACACGTGTAATTCAGCTTTTGGGCCACAAATGGAAGAAGTCGGGTGGAATTGTCAACAGGAGGGTACACACTAGCCAACAAATCGCACCCTGGTGGCGTGGGTTCAGAGAACAAGGAAATAAGACAGTTTGAGCCATTTATGTCAGTCAACTTAAAAGGGGCGGGGTAAGTGTGGGGAAAAGGACGTCCGGCGGAACAAGCAACACAGTCACCCAGGTTTTGGCATCCACCTGAGCCACAGGTTTACCTGTACCCGCTCCTAAGGTCAAAGTTACCAGGCCTTCGGTGGTGATGTCATTAGCACGCACAGATGTGAGAGCCTTTGAAACACCACCAAGGTGGGGTGGTACTTTAGGTGCTACAGAGGGTGTAGAGGTAGTTAACGCCCTCTCAAGGACATTAATTTTAATAATTCCTTTAGAGTCTGTATCAGTCAGGTCAACCCCCAAAACAACATAAAAGGGACGATGGGCACCACTTACCAGCGTATGTTGTCTGCATCCGACACCAATGGTTCAGGGTTGAGTCGTCACAAATATAGAGGTTATTACCACGGTAATAGCTATTGTGTACCCCGTAATTAATCACACTGCACAGGTCAAAAAATAAGTCTTGCTATCCCCTTTGATCCAGTCTATTTAAAGTCCGCTGTTTGTTCTTAGACACTTGTCAGTCACTGTCGTCAGGAAGGATGAACTGAGACACAAAAACAGTAGAACACGCCCAAGCACCAGTCCGTCAGGGAACACTACCGGGTGTAACCCTGCCTTTCGTCTATCAAAATCAGAGTAATTCAGGTAACGAAACGGGGATAAACATCAAACTTTTCACTTAATATAACGACACAGATAGTTATGCTGAAAACAAGCAAGAGAAATTGGATAACTTCGAGTATAAAGGCTGGTCTCAAATAAGGATATACAATATAGAAGTTAAAAAGAGTAATATAGGTAGAAAATCTCTCTCTCAGCGTCGTCTTCTGGGCTGTAAGATTATGTGTGTGTAATTAAAGCCTCGCTCTTCTATGACCTAGAGGGGGAGAGGTTACTAGCACGGTCACCCCTTATGTGTGTTACTTCGTTAACACACACACTAAAAATGAGTCGTTTTCTGCTCCCGTTCTTCTTCAGCTGCCTCAGGCTCAAAAGGCACTGCTAGGGGGTCGAGTGGGGCAGATGATGTGGCTATGTCAGCAATGACATCCGCTGGTGATCTGTCAGGTTCTTCAGCAGGAGTGCAGAGGGAGAGGTGGTACCAGGTGTCCCCTTTACCAGCTAGTCGAAGGGCGTGAGACGTCCGTTCCACGACCTTGAAGGGACCACCTGGGCTCCGTCCACTTGCGTTTGATGACCTAGATCTTGACCCTCTCAGCGGCCGGAAGGGAATCTGGAGTGGCGGGCTGTCATCCTCGTATCTGTACAGAAGAACTGGCACACAAATTCTGCATTTTTTGTGTAAAATACCATTTTGGTTTTACGCTGAGTCCTCCTTCCATGGCGGCTGCTGGTCCTGTGAATGGCTGACCTGTATGCAGCTCATAGGATGAAAAACTCAAAGGGCGGTAAAACAGTTTTATTCACGGACCTTCGAATGATCATTAACGCTAATTGCAACATGTCAATCCAATTAAATTTGGTCTGTGCACAGATTTTAGCCAATTAGTTTTTAATATTCTGGTCCATCCTTTCAACCTTATCTTGGGACTCAGGATGGTACCCCAAACCTGTGTTCTAGTCCGAAAGCCTTTTCGACCAAGGCTAAGTGAGGTTTTTTTTTGTTTTTTTTTTTAAATGGTTGCCGTTGTCTGACCTAATCTTTTTGGGGAAACCATGTCGGGGTTCTAGGTCATTCACAAGTCATTTAATTACTGATATTGCATCCTCTTTTGAGGTTGTTGTTGCTTCCGGCCAACCACTGTGATTGTCAACACAAGTCAGTACGTACCTTTTCCCTTGTACCGTATTGATCATATCAGTGAAATCAAAGACTATACATGGTTCACCCTCACCTCCTCCATATTCTAAATTTGATCTACTAAACTACTATCGATGTGTAAAATTGTTATTTTCAAATGAAAATTAGTTATAACTTCTTACCCACGGGAAAAACGTTAAAACTATGGAATGTGTCAGAGTCGGATTATTGTCGATTTTGTTCCAAGGAGTCTGTATCCACCCTCACTCACCCCCTTCTGTTTCTGAAAAAGGACTGTGTTAGTCATACTATCACTTTCAGAAACATCTAAGAAAAAGGTCAGCTAATAGTCAAGTAGCGGAGGACAAGTCATGTTTGAGGTCAATGATAGTCTCTTTAGCCTCTGTGGTCCACTGGGGGGTGGTGTTAGGGTAGGGGACCCCTTAGCAATATCACAAATAACTCAAACTCAACTAAACCCTAACTTTTATGTAACTTATTCAATATGGTGAAAGTAACAACATATGCTCATATTTATATTGTCACAAATACAAGAAAAATACTACCCGTATGGCGGATGCTTTATCAATAGTATTTTGAAATTTTACCACACCTGGTGGCCCCAATAATTCATTAAGTCAAGCTCATGTTGTAGAAAGTTGAATGATGCGGACACGTTTGTTACTGAATACTTTCTATCAGACTTCTGCCATGGCAACTTTGTGTATGTAATGAGCAACTATAATTATTTGATATGCTTAAATGTGTAATGTGTCGTTTTAGCTCAGCTGTTGTGTAGCTGCTAGCTCCTCGTAGCCTACAGGTGTCTAAAGTGCAGCCCATAGTTATGTGTTTAACACAACTATGTGCTAAACCTAAACAATTGAAAAAGTGGTATTTGGGTGTCGGTGTAATGTTTGGCAGCTACGCCGTGTCTTATCATTGCACCTAAGTTCTTTGGTTTTGTAGGCGAGACAGAGAGCAAGTGAACAATGTGGGACACAATTGTGTCCATCTTATACCATGCTAGTTGTTTCAAAGATAGGTCAACATGAGCAACCACACCTTGAGTTCCAACATATATAAATATACAGAGGAGTTAAAGGTCTCCTGGTATGAGTGTCTAACTGGTGATCATAACATATGGCGAGTCGGGTGGCAGAACACACGGAAGCATCTCAGTCAGTCAGGGTTTTCACTGTTAGAGCAGTTGGATGTCAGCCATTCCTGTTGTTTCAGGCTGTGGTATGAGCTCATGGAGGAGCCTTGGTAGTGGTGTCGCAGCTGGGTGGTTGAGCCGTCAGGTAACACCAGGAAGGTTCCTTCTGTGCGATATTGAATGTCAGGGTACAGTCTGTAAAGGAGGTCATTACCAATCTGGCAGGGTGTGTGCAGGTCAATCACGAAGGGGTGCTTTAGTGTGTGTCCCGCAATCTGAACCGGAAGTGGTTTGGTGACAGGTAACCTTCTTGTGACCCCAGCGAAGCCTTTGACCTTTAAAGAGGAAGCACACAGTTTCTTTGGTACCTCTGCATTCAGAATCGAATGGGTGGCACCAGTGTCAATCACGAACTGATAACATTGTCCGTTGACACTCATGTCCAGCAGGGGGCCAGTCTGTATCTCCTGCTGGGGCTCCTGCGGTGGGCGTCCTTTGCCACGCTTTTGTGTTCGTTTGTTGGCACTACGGAACATTTCCTGTTCGAAAATGTTCGGACAGTCACGACTCCAGTGACCAGGCTGGTCACAGCCGAAACAGTTTCCACCCCGGACTGGCTTTGAAGCACCGTGTTGTCCACCACCCGAGTCCAACCGTCTGGTCGCACGTCTGTTGAGGATTCTTTCCTCCACCTGTTGGAACTCAAAAGCAAGTTCACCCGTTGCCGAATACACTTTAGCAGATTTGTGACCTTTAGGGTCTTTAGACATTTTTTCTACATCAATTTGTAAATTAAGGAGTTGTTTCCTTACTGCTCTGTCCTCAGCCTTATCATTTTCATCTTGCTTAGTCCAATTCTGCATGTGGTGGATAAGGTGCCTCTCCCAGGTAGCACCGTCAGCTCCTGGTATATCAGGATTAGCGTCCATCCTTTTTTTCACCACAGTTGGCATTGCGTCAAGTACGGCCCGTCTAAAAAACTGTCGGTGTTCCCCTTCTTTACTGGGGTGCACACCTGTAGCACGTGACCATTGCTCTTTAGCTTGGCTTATGAATACATAAGGTGACTCACCATCTTTCCACTGATAAGTGGGTGTGGCATTTTGACACGGAAGAGGAAAGAGACTGCGCATAGCAGTAGCTATGTCGTGAATGTATGGTGTTATTGGCAGGGTCTGAGGTTCAGCCATTAATCCTGCTTGTTGTTCCATATTTTGGCCATCTTGTGTGGAAACACAACGATACAAAATGCCCCTAAAGTCTCCTACTGAGAGTGTGTATCCTGCTGTTAGTTTGTCTAACGTATTAAGCCAAAGACTCCCACCTTCAGACACCGGTGGAAGTTTGTCAACAATGGCTTGCATGTCTGCCACAGCAAAAGGCTTATATTGGAATCTGCCGCTATTATCAGGAAAAAGTGGATATGCGTGTCCCTCCAGCTTTTTTGAGCGTATGTTGTATGCATGTGGTTCATGTGGGTGTTGGTCAATGTAGTCTTCCATTGAGCCATTAACAGTTACAGGAGACCACAAAGTCTTGCTCTGTTGTGTGTTGTTCAAGAATGTCTGATGTGCACGTGAGAGACTGTCATCTACTGGGGGAGGGCATTTGTTTATGGCAACAAAATGGTCTGGCGTGTAAAGTGAGGAGTTTTGCGTTGACTCATGCATTATCTGCTGTCTAGTAAGATTAGGCATATTCGGGAGGTTTTCCGCTGGGTGGCTGTTATTTTGGGGCTTAGGCACCAGAGGTGATTTACACTCAGGAGACAGCATTAGTTTTGGAGGAGGGTTCAATCTTAGAGAGGCTGTGTGAGCACCGCCCTCATTTGTCACAGGAGTAGGGGGTGGACCAGAGAGCTTTGTTTCTGTTTCGACCACCAGGGCTCCTCCTGTGACTGTCAAAAGTGGGTATAAAGACGCCTCCGGCTTTACGTCATAGGGCGGTGGCTTAGTCAAAGTCTGGGCGGGTCGTTTGAATTGTCTTACGCATGCGCGGCAGGCAAAAGACCAATCAGTCAATTCTGTCATTAATCATCGGTTCTTTCGTTGCATTTCGTTTTTCCACGTAATCCCCGTTTACTTTTATCATACGCCAAACTCTTAAATTCTCGAGCACCAACCCTGCTCTTTTTTTTCTCTTGACCATTTTCACCAGTGCACACACACACACACACACACACACACACACACAAGCACTCTCTCTGCGTTTCACTTTACCATAAAACTTCCAGTTACTTTTTTATTTTATTTTTTATTTTACCAGACGTTTGAGGTCACAACTTTTCGAGTATTGTAAACTCCCTCTTAACCCTTTCAAGGAACGTTCTCTATTCGACAACCGTCCATTCAATTGATCATTACAAAGTAATGACTAATCACATTTTCCCCAGCCGCCATCACATTCTTGTCTGTCACACTCCTTGGCCATTGTGTCCATTTTTTTTTTTCAGGGGCCTCAAACCCCTGAACCATACGGCGGCCTTTAACCCCGTACTTTTATCATACAATACGCAGCTAGAGCCTCTAACTCTAACCCGTGCAATTTATCGTACAATACGCAGCTAGAGCCTCTAACTCTAACCCGTGCAATTTATCGTACAATACGCAGCTAGAGCCTCTAACTCTAACCCATGCAATTTATCGTACAATACGCAGGCCTCTAACCTCCATATCATACGAGGGCCTTTAACCCGTTACTCTTTTAGGCGGCGACCAACTACCCAGGGTGAGCCACACCCAACTATTAGTTCACTCGTCAATGAAACTGCCCGTCACGGTAATCGAGACACAATGACGTGAGTGGTATTCACAACTTTTATGCAATGGCGGCTACGGCAAAATGCAATCAATCTATCAAAATCACCATTCTGTGTCTGGGGTACAAAGCAGTGTTTAACTTACAGACTTCTGGGCAGACTCCTAATGCAGATTTTATCTAAAAAGAAAGGTTCTGCTTACCTTGAATTATGTTTTGGCCATGTGAGTCTGTCCAGAAGATTGCAAGAGAAGGTCCAATTGTCAGCGTGTCATCTCGGACGAAGCCCCCAAATTGTTGCGTTTGACCAGATGTTCCTCCAAGTGGGATGTAAAACGCTGGTCAGTCCCAAGTTACTTAGATGACACATAAACTGATCTCGAATATACACCAATCACAGAATAGGAATTTTCTAATTTTATTGTCAAATATTTGAGAATAGAGACCAGCCTCGAACAACACATCCAAATGCGTAGCCCAAGTTGATCTGGCATTCCACAGGCCAAAAGCAACTCTTTTCACACAAAGAAAGCCCGCCTTTCCCCTCCCCCCAACACTGATAAGAAGAGAGACTTGGGGGTTGTGTTCACATTCCTGATGGTTTACGACCCTATCTAACCAGGCAATCTGAAGACAAAGAGAAACTAGTATACAGAGTAAAATTAAGGAAAGAAATGAGCTGATTCAAACATGATTATGAATAAAGAAATAGCTCTTAAACATATGCATTATCTACAATATATATATATATATATATATATATATATATATATATATATATATATATATATATATATATGTATATATACATACATATGTAGCAGGTATATATTACATATAATAACATATATGTACCGAGGATGTCGTTATGGCTTGTACAGCCCTTTGAGACACTTGTGATTTAGGGCTGTATAAATAAACATTGATTGATTGATTAATTGATTGATGTTATGCATTCCACCAAAATTCCCTCACGTTTTATTTGATTGCTCTATCGTATTCATTGTCACTTTTATTTTGTAATTTTTTCAGCAAATAGTTTGTTTTGGGAGGATTTGTCATTTTATTTTGAAGTCCTACCTTCTTCCGGTAGTGACGTTGTAGTCCTCCCTTGCTGTTGGGACATGCCGTGAGGAGGTGAGCGTTTGTCTCTGCTGTCGTGTTTTAAAGAGAATGTAACTGTGAAACGAGGTTGGGGGCGTGGTTATTTACAGCTAGAATTCACCAACTCGAGTATTTCATATATATATATATATATATATATATATATATATATATATATATATATATATATATATATATATATATATATATATATATATATATATATGTATATATATATATATATATATATATATATATATATATATATATATATATATATATATATATATATGTATGAAATACTTGACTTTCACTTATGTATGAAATACTTGACTTTCAGTGAATTCTAGCTATATATATATATATGTATATATATATTTATTTTATTTACATATAAATAAAATAAATACTTGAATTTCAGTGTTCCGGTGGCTATCCATTAGATGGCAGTATTGTCCTGTTTAACTTCTCCGTTCATGATGAGTATATCATTTCTACAAAATGTACAGGCAACATACCCCTTCCCCTTCGAACTGTCCTGGATGAACTGATATTCTTGTTTCTATTCATTTTGGAACTTGCAAGCGTATTTCTTCATCTTGCTCGTCGACGGCGTCGCCATGTCTGTAATTTCCTCGTTCTTCTGCTTCGTCTCCTTGTTGTGTGCGCAGTTGTGCACTCTACTCTCTAAAAGCCCTAGATGTTATGACGTCATTGGGCAGGCAAGCTGTTTATATTGTGGGAAAGCGGACATGAGAACAGGCTGTCCCCACTCGGTCTCAGGTCCGCATTGAGCTGGAGGGGGCGTGGCCTCCAGCTCTGGCTGAATACCGGGAGTTTGTCCGGAGAAAATCTCTGCCGGGAGGTTGTCGGGAGAAGCGCTGAATACCGGGATTCTCCCGCTAAAAACGGGAGGGTTGGCAAGTATGATATATATAAATAAAAGAAATACTTGAATTTCAGTGTTCATTTATTTACACATATACACTCATCTACTCATTGTTGAGTTAAGGGTTGAATTGTCCATCCTTGTTCTATTCTCTGTCACTATTTTTCTAAGCATGCTGAACACCCTCTCTGATGATGCATTGCTGTGTGGCACACAAAAGTGCTTTCATCAAATCACTAGAGTCTGGAATCTTCCATCTCTCCCTAGCATGGCCCAAAACCGGTCAATCTTTGCTTCCTGAGGAATATCTTCACTCCCAAGCACTTGGTAGTCCACTACTTCTTCCCGGAGGCTATCCAGGTGCAATCGCAGTTGCGGCTTGGAACTTACAAGCGTATTTCTTCATCTTACTCGTTGTCGGCGTCGCCACGGCTGTATCTTCCTCGTTCTTCTGCTTCGTCTCCTTGTTGTGTGCGCAGTTGTGCACTGCACTCTCTAAAAGCCCTAGATGTTATTGTCACATATGCATGTACAGTAGATGGCAGTATTGTAAGAAAACGTGACTGCTGTTGCGTGTTGTTACCGCGCTGGGAGGACGTTAATGAAACTGCCTAACAATAAACCCACACAAGAAACCAAGAACTCGCCCTCGATCATTCTACAGTTATAACGTGATTGGGCAGGCACGCTGTTTATATCGTGGGAAAGCGGACGAGAAAACAGGCTGTCCTCACTCAGGTCCGCATGGAGCTGGAGGGGGCGTGGCCTCCAGTTCCGCCTGAATTTCAGGAGATTTTCGGGAGAAAATTTGTCCCGGGAGGTTTTCGGGAGAGGCGCTGAATTTCGGGAGTCTCCCGGGAAATCCGGGAGGGTTGGCAAGTATGACGTGGACCCCGACTTAAACAAGTTGAAAAACTTATTGGGGTGTTACCATTTGGTGGTCAATTGTACGGAATAAGTACTGTACTGTGCAATCTACTAATACAAGTTTCAATCAATCATATATGTATTTATGTATGACTGTATTAGGGTTGTACGGTATACTGGTATTAGTATAGTACCGCGATACTAATGAATCATATTCAGTTCTATATACCACCTCTGAAAAGTACCGTATAAATGTATATATGTGTATTTGTATATGTATGTATATAAATATGTGTGTGTATATATGTATATGTGTATATGTATATGTGTGTATTTTATTTAAAACATTTTTTTGTCATAAAAAAAATACAATCATGTGTGCTTACGGACTGTATCCCTGCAGACTGTATTGATCTATATTGATATATAATGTAGGAACCAGAATATTAATAACAGAAAGAAACAACCCTTTTGTGTGAATGAGTGTAAATGGGGGAGGGAGGTTTTTTGGGTTGGTGCACTAATTGTAAGTGTATCTTGTGTTTTTTATGTTGATTTAATCATTAATTTCTTGTGCAGCCCGGTACCAATCGATCCATGGACCGGCCCGGTGTTTGGGGACCACTGACTTAGATCATGGGTTTCACTATGTAAAGCGCTTTGAGTCGCTAGAAAAAAGTGCTATATTAATATAATTCACAAAAAATTCACAGAAACAAATGTTTTTGTTGTTACAAATAATCATTAAAGGCCTACTGAAAGCCACTACTAGCGACCACGCAGTCTGATAGTTTATATATCAATGATGAAATCTTAACATTGCAACTCATGCCAATACGACCGGGTTAACTTATAAAGTGACATTTTAAATTTCCCGCTAAACTTCTGGCTGAAAACGTTTCGATATGATGACGTTTGCTTGTGACGTCAACGGTTGAAGCGGAAGTATTCGGAGCCCATTGAATCCAATACAAAAAAGCTCTGTTTTCATCTCAAAATTCCACAGTATTCTGGACATCTGTGTTGGTGAATCTTTTGCAATTTGTTTAATGAACAATAGAGACTGCAAAGAAGAAAGTTGTAGGTGGGATCGGTGTATTAGCGGCGGACTACAGCAACACAACTAGGAGGACATTGAGGATAGCAGACGCGCTAGCCGAACGACCTCACCTTGACTTCCTCCGTCTCCGGGCCGCCGACCGCATCGGTGATCGGGTGAAGTCCTTCGTCGTACCGTCGATCGCTGGAATGCAGGTGAGCACGGGTGTTGATAAGCAGATGAGGGCTGGCTGGTGTAGGTGGATAGCTAATGTTTTTAGCATAGCTCTGTCGAGGTTCCGTAGATAAGTTAGCTACAATGGCGTCGTTAGCAACAGCATTGCTACGCTTCGCCAAGCTGGAAAGCGTTAACCGTGTAGTTACATGTCCAGAGTTTAATAGTATTGTTGATCTTCTGTCTATCCTTCCAGTCAGGGGTGTATTTGTTTTGTTTCTATATGCAGTTAAGCCCGATGCTATCACGTTAGCTCAGTAGCTAAAGTGCTTCACCGATGTATTGTCGTGGAGATAAAAGTCACTGTGAATGTCCATTTCGCGTTCTCGACTCTCATTTTCAAGAGGATATAGTAGTAGAGGTGGTTTAAAATACAAATCCGTGATCCACAATACAAAAAGGAGAAAGTGTGGAATCCAATGGACCATTGTATCTAAGTTACGGTCAGAGCGAAAAAAGATAAGTCCTGCACTGCACTG
This sequence comes from Entelurus aequoreus, assembly GCF_033978785.1. Taxonomy (NCBI): domain Eukaryota; kingdom Metazoa; phylum Chordata; class Actinopteri; order Syngnathiformes; family Syngnathidae; genus Entelurus; species Entelurus aequoreus. Next base: position 89,485,429 of record NC_084734.1, on the reverse strand, counting down.
TAGTCCTTCACTCTCACTTTCCTCATCCACAAATCTTTCATCCTCGCTCAAATTAATGGGGTAATCGTCGCTTTCTCGGTCTGAATCTCTCTCGCTGCATTGTAAACAACGGGGAAATGTGAGGAATCCTTCCTCCGGTGACGTCACGCTACTTCCGGTATAGGCAAGGCTTTTTTTTATCAGCAACCAAAAGTTGCGACCTTTATCGTCGTTGTTCTTTACTAAATCCTTTCAGCAAAAATATGGCAATATCGCGAAATGATCAAGTATGACACATAGAATGGATCTGATATCCCCGTTTAAATAAAAACATTTAATTTCAGTAGGCCTTTAAACATTGTCATACAGTTAAAAAATATTTTATTCGGGGAAAAGTTTGAACCTGGAACAAATTAGCAGAATATTACATCATTTTTTTTCCAAAACTACTCCTTTCAATCTACTTTGTGTTGGAAGTATTTCAATAAATTGTATGGTTTGTTTATTGAGACACTGCAAGGCAACTGGCTGTGACAGGCAGCCGGTCAGTGGACTTCAACAACTGACAGGAGCCCCTTTATGAACCAAGTTCATATTCCATACTGAATCTCAGTGCCCAGAGCTTACTAGGGGTAGACCCTTGAGGACGAAATTACCATCCGGCATCACTTGTCCTCTATAAAAACAAATCCGCTTTGAGATTTTTTCAATTAAACAAGCTTTAATGAGACCAACTTGGCTGCAGAGTTACTGGAAAAGACCACCAAGGTTTTATGGAAGAAAATAATTGTTAACATTTGAAATGTAATATTTCTTAAGGTCTCTTACTCTATTTACTATATACATATTAAGTAGACGGGAATGTTGAAACAACCTTAGGGGGCCTGTAAAAAATTTCCCTGAGCACATAAAAAAATAGAGCATTTCCTTCAGCTTCAACGGCATGCAGGAAATGTGAGTCGTTACCCTTATAAATGGCACTCTGTTCTCTTTTTCTAGGAAATACTGTATCTACTTTCCATGTAGCACTCTTAACTACAGGCTGTCAGGTGTGGGATTTCCAGGGATTTTCAATGTGACACAAGGATGTCTCTAAGTTGTTGTAAAACTGACAAAAAAAAAATCCTTTGACAACAAAAAATTACCTACGCCGTGTCTTATTTTGAGTTTCTTGGAAATTTTCTGGGTGTAGTTTTAGTTCCTGTCTTGGGCTCTTATTTTGTTGTTTTTCAGTTCCTGTTTTCCTCTTACCTGCAGCAGCTTTACGCCTGCCTTTGAGCACTTTTACCCTCACCTGTTTTCTGTTTGTAATTAGCATTATTTAAATTGAGCTTGCGACATTGTCAGGACATTATTCACTGGTCGCTGTAGACTATTCTTTCCATGCTGAGCTCAAGTACACACATACTTTGTGGACGCCGTCTGCTCCACATTCCTTGTAAGTGTTTTTGCTGTGTTCCAGCGTTTCCTTCTGTTTCCTTCATAGTCTGTCCAGCCAGAACACTTCCCTGTTGCTCCCGCTTTTTGTTTGTTTAATCATTAAATACCCTTCTTTTTACTGCACGATGCCTCCTCGTTTGTCTGGATTTAAAATCACTACAACCTCCGTCGTCTCACACGACGCACCGCTTGACAAATATACGGTATACATGCAAATATATGCCAATATAAATGCATTGTAACATAATAGAACAAAAGTTAAAAGGAAGAAATTACAAAGCAAGGTCTTGCTTTAATCTGCCGTGGAGCGTGGAGAAGGAAAAAGGGTCCAAACCACCTTGCATGTGGTAAAGAGAAATGGAAAATGTGATGTATCATATTGAAACTGCTAAACTTCAAACAACCAACAATATTCTAACCCTCTCAGTGTACACTTGCTATTGTTGTATATTTGTTGGTCGTGCGATGGGTGATGAGCCAAGAAGACGCCATCAACGAATCGTCGAACAAAAAACTTTTATTTGTTTCAGCGAGCCTCAGACTGGAACTGCAGATTCCAGGAGATAAGAGTATGGGCCTAATCATTCCTCTGATGTCCACTCGGACCACAGTGACGAAATCCCGCTTCCCGAAGACCCCCACTCCTTGTAACTCTAGCCTTGGAGCCGGCCAGTCAATCTTTCCCTGACATTATTCCTTTGATCAGTTTGAGTCGGGTGACCCCCGATCCCTATCATTTACTCCTACCTGTGGGGGCTTCCTATCAGATGTTGCTAATGTTTTTATTATCACTCCTAAAATTCTAACCGGCATTCCTGTAGGATTCCAATTTCCTGGGGCAAGAGCCACCACTCTCTGGAGAGTTTGTGATGGACATGTGCACTTTTGAAGCTATCTAAGGGCATACTTCCTCAGTAGAATAATACTCTGAAAAAGTCTGTGACCAAATACAAATACATGCTAGCTCACAATCATATACAAAAATGGTACACGGTATAATTCACCGATGGCGAGATGAGATAGACAAATATTGGGGAACAGTGCAGTGGCAGGGAGCAGCTAGAGATTGTTCACTATGGCAGAAACATGCTGAGGCTTTCGTCCAGCAGTGGACAGACAATGGCTGATGATGATGATGATGATGATAATTCACCACACTAAAAACTAAAATTGATTACTGGAAGGCCTTGTTCACAATGTAGGTCAATTTCTATGTTTTTGCCCATATGTGACCTGTATGGGTATTTTTCATGTCTGCATGGACAGTGCAATTCCGCATTTTTCATGTCCGACTCAGGCCTCTTTGGTAAGTGGATATAAATTGGATGTATAAGCGATGCGTTCTCAATGTAAACTCTCCTGCGCTTAGGTCGCATTCATCCGACTAGAACGTAATTTAAAAGCGATAAGCATCATATTTATTTGCCAAAACAGACGGTTATAAAATGAATAGTTGAAAACGTAGCAGAAAACTGGTGAAAATAATGTTTTAGGAAAGTTTTACCACTCCGGTTTCTGACTGCTCGCCCGCAGACACGCTATTCAAGCAGACATCGATGCAAAATATCCCGAAAAACTGCCAGAGCCAAAATACTTCACCTCCTACTTCTTAATCTTCTTCGTGCAATAATTCGGTTCAGAAAATGTTGAGTTTGATTGCACAAAATCCTTGAAATTGCCATAAATGCGCCAGTACTGAGACAGACTATAGAGTGGAAGACATGTTTACCTCTGTAAACATTGCAGTGCGTGCGACGTCATGACGTCATGTCTAAATGCGGGTCAGATTGCATTCACATTAGAAATTGCATTTTTTTGGTAATGTGAACGGCCACTAAAAATATCAAATTTGACAAATTGGCTATCCGACCCTGCAGTGTGAACTTAGCCGAAATGTATCAGTTCAACGCGGATGTGTGAAAAGGTGGATAAACTGTGGATTTTATATCAACAGAAAGAATTACTGACAAAGAACTGTTACATGCATTCACATTGCAACATGCAGTCAATCAATCAAACTTTATTTGTAAAGCGCTTTTCATACATAAAAGAAATGCAACGCAAAGTGCGTTACAAAGTTAAAAACAATACCCCGGTGACCCATATCCCCCATTATCACATATGCACGTAACGACACAGATACCAAACACAAATACACACACACAACATACACACATATGCAACTATATGGACAAATGATTGCATGGCTGAGTACAGAGGAGACATGTGAGTAAACACTATCACATCTGCACCAGGAGGTCATCAGACCATGGCCACCAGGACGCTGACACAAAAGCGCCCCCACAAGCACGGCCGATAACTCCTGAGGCAAATTGCTCATCTGAGGAACGTTGGAAAATAAAAATAATAAAACTTGTAAAATAGTAAGAACCATGAGTAGAAATAAAGAATAAAATTGAAGTAAGACATATGAAGATTAATAGAAATAAAAATAATAAATAGAACTAAATAAAATCTTGCATATTTAATAGGTTAACAAGTAAAATACAAATGACTTCAATAAAATAATTAATATCAGGTAAAAGCGAAAAAGTGATCCATCCATTTTTTACTGCTTGTCCCTTTCAAGGTCACGGGGGGTGCTAGAGCCTATCTCAGTTGATGATATACAAAAAAGTTTAGAAAACACACTTGTTTCTCCGTGTCTTCACTTCATAATTCTGCATTCATTCCCTGACTTCAATCAATCAATCAATCAATCAATCAATGTTTATTTATATAGCCCTAAATCACAAGTTTCTCAAAGGGCTGCACAAGCCACAACGACATCCGCGGTTCAGCGCCCACATAAGGGCAAGGAAAAACTCACAACCGAGTGGGACGTCGATGAGAATGACTATGAGAAACCTTGGAGAGGACCGCAGATGTGGGTAACCCCCCCCCCCCCCACCCCCCTCTAGGGGAGACCGGGTGCAATGGACGTCGAGTGGGTCTGACATAATATCGTGAAAGTCCAGCCCATAGTGGATCTAACATAATAGTGAGAGTCCAGTCCATAATGGGGCCAGCAAGAAACCATCCCGAGCGGAGACAGGTCAGCAGCGCAGAGATGTCCCCAACCGATGCTCAGGCGAGTGGTCCACCCCGGGTCCCGACTCTGGACAACAAGACTTGTGGCTTATTTTGACTCATTCTTTATATTCCCACTGTGCACATGAGAGCTTATCATTAATAACTGGCAAGAGGAACGATCGCACTGAGTATCCAACAAGTTCTAGGTTGGGCGCCTTAACATGTGCTCTTGCCACATGAAGGTGACTCTGCGGAGTGTGGAAGTTTTGGTGTTCCAGTCACGCTGCAGTATCACTGAGCCAAGTCAAATATCTCAGACTATCCGTGTGGGCAATCCTGTTAAGGCCTGGAAACATCTTGTAACAAGTACAAAATTGCTTAGAAAATAAAAATGCAGATGCATTTGATTGACCGGATCTTGTTGCTTCCATTTAGTTAATCCTCTATTCGATTTGATTTGTTTCTTCTCTTTTGCAATCTGCAACCCTATCAGTAAACTTAGCAAATCGACTGTGTAATAGTAAATAATGTGCAACCTTTTACAAACAAAGACGTCTTTGTTTGCAGTTGAAGGGTGACGAGATGGCGCAGAGGCTAAGAGAAAACCCCCGTCCGTTCCTCAGATTAGAAAATTGGGGTAAGAGGTGGAGGTTTACTGGCAAGGCTGTACTGATTAGAAAGGAGGCAGTGTTCACATGGGGAAGTGGAGCAGCCATATTCAGAAACAGCACCTCTTCCTTCAACCAAAGCCAAACATACAGGGCTTATAATAACAATAATGCTAATACTGGGTTAAAATTCAGGTCATGAGATGTGAATGGAATATTGTTGGCGGTTTTTGGATGGTTATCTAGAGGGGTTTGTGGGCGGAATAGAGGAGCTCCCATTAGCTGCATTGTTAGCCACTTTGTACTTGCCATATATTACAAGTTAGAATGCATAAAAAAGAGAAAACGTGTTCTTGCCCTACATAGGGATTGTGAATGATAGGCAAAATTCCCCAAAAAGTGTAGTCTCCTTATAACATTCAACAAACATGTGCAAATGATTCATGCAATTTCCCTTATTCTTACTGGAAAACAATCTCTTTCAATTTCATCTTCAGTATCTTTATATGAATTCCTAGTAAATTCACTATGTTATTTCAGTTTGATGTTGGTTTTGTTCTAACATGGAAGTGAAGCCCTTTGTCAGCCTTTTTATTTTTTGCCGTTTCCCTTATTTCACCAGACTCTTTTTAGCGTCACATTTATCCCTATCTTTGGAGCTGTCTTTTTTGGTAGTCCAGGTTTTGGTACCATTCTTCAAGACGGCTGCACTAGATGCAAGGCATGCCTACTACAAGATTTGCTGTGTCGAGCTTTAGGGGTCGTTGAGGAATCCTGGTGAACTGGAAAATATAAACAAGCTATAGTGACTATAGTGGACACACTTGGAGAAGGATGCTGCGTACATTCAAAAGATCACAAGATGATTTTAAATATAAATCTTTGGTGAGGTGTGTTGATGAGTCAGGTTTATGCAAATTAGTTGTTTGAATTTTCCTTAGCGCTTCTGTTATCCTTAGTCAAAAGTGTCGAGGCAGTAGTCTTGTCTACATTTTTTTGACAAACAGTTCACAGAAATGCAGTACAATACAAATATATTGTCATTCCCCCCCCCCACCCTAAAATTAAAAAAAAAATCTGTCACATAAATTCAAGCAAATTTTGATATAAAGTCACAGACACTTCCGAATGGCCTCAACGTTGTGCAGCAATACACAAAAGCATACAAAAAGGCTCATCAATCAACTGCAATTCAACCACGTCTCAATCAGAGCCAAACTAGAGATCAGTCTCCTTTACATATTTTAGGAAACAAAACAAAAGGCTCATCAATCAACCACAATTCAATCACGTCTCAATCAGAGCCGAACTAGAGATCAGTCTCCTTTACATATTTTAGGAAGCCAAACAAAAGGCTCATCAATCAACCACAATTCAACCACATCTCAACCAGAGCCGAACTAGAGATCAGTCTCCTTTACATATTTTAGGAAACCAAACAAAAGGCTCATCAATCAACCACAATTCAACCACATCTCAATCAGAGCCAAACCTAGAGATCAGTCTCCTTTACATGCTTTAAGAAACCGCCCTATACTTCCTGAAGCTTCACAGAACAACCATTCAATGTCAGCCTAATCTTCTGCAGTTTGAGAAAATAAAGAACATCTTTAATCCAGCGGGTGTGGCAACATTCAACAAACATGTGCAAAGGATTGATGCAATTTCCCTTATTCTTACTGGAAAACAATCTCTTTCAAATTCATCTTCAGTATCTTTATATGAATTCCTAAAAAAAATTAAATTGGAAGGCGCTGTTGCCTTCCAATTTAACACACTGAATCTTCTAGCCAATAAAGTAGTGAATGCTACAAGATTCTTCCAAATAGTCCGCTTAGATGATTCGGCTCAATCCTTTTGCCAATTACCAAAGACAAAGTATTCAAAGTGTCAGTCCAATTGCTGCACAGGGATGAACAAAGCCAAAACATATGTATCAAATCAGCTGGAGACTTGGCACCCATCACACAATACCGATATTCCATCATACATTCTAGCCAGTCGGAGCTTGGTATAATAGGTACCATGAACTCACTTGCTTGGCTTCTAAGTTGTTCCTGTTTTATTTTCTGACACTAACAATGTTGTATGCCTCAGTGTCATGGCACAGTGGTTCTCTTACTGTAAAGTGCAGTTTTACCTCTCTAACCTACTTCCTCTGGGATATGCAGCGGTCCCAGAGGACCACACACCCCCCCCCAAAAAAGAGATCTAAACTTCAGATGCACCTCTGTCGTTTTTCCTTCACACACTTTGACCTGCTTTAAACTCAGTCACTGCATCAGAAATGCCTCTGCTTAGCAAACATCCATGGCCACATTTTCTTGCTCTTTACGGGAGGCTCATTAGTTGACCAGCAGCCTTCAAACCCACAAGCCTTCCTGTTGCCAACGTCAACATGTGCCGGGTATGATGTGTTGCTCTCAGATGTTTTATGGGCTTTTGCAGATATATTTAATCTGCAAAGCTCAGCATCATGATCTGTTTGTTACACATTAACATTTTGACTGCAGGGCTTAGGGGCCTTTGCGGAGTCGCCTTACACATACTGTATATACCAGGGGGCCACATTGGGTTAAAATAATATCTATCTATCTATCTATCTATCTATCTATCTATCTATCTATCTATCTATCTATCTATCTATCTATCTATCTATCTATCTATCTATCTATCTATCTATCTATCTATCTATCTATCTATCTATCTATCTATCTATCTATCTATCTATCTGTACAGGGGTGTCAAACGTTCAAACAGGTTTTATCCGGCCCGCGATAGGATTTTGGCGAGTATAGAAATTAGCTGACATTTTTGAATGAAAGAAACGGCTCTTCTTAATGTATCCACTGGATGTCGCAATACCAATTCTTTGTTTCCCCTGCCGCAGGAGTGCGCATGACTTCAGAGGGGGCGGAGCTATCTGCCCGGTTAAGATAGAGGACTGGGGACAATGTGTTGAAATAACATGTATACCCTTCTAACTTCATGTGTGATTCATGAAACGAGTCTAAATTCACAAGTTTTGTTGTAGATGATGCTACACATGTACAGAATAAACCACATGATTTTAGTACATCAGTTGAGGAAAATTAGTAAATAATATGTAATATGTAATATGCATGCTGGAAATTGATTTTCCATCCATCCATCCATTTTCTACCGCTTGTCCTTTTTGGGGTTGCGGGGGGTGCTGGAGCCTATCTCAGCTGCATTCGGGCGGAAGGCGGGGTACACCCTGGACAAGTCGCCACCTCATCGCAGGGCCAACACAGATAGACAGACAACATTCACACTCACATTCACACACTAGGGACCATTTAGTGTTGCCAATCAACCTATCCCCAGGTGCATGTCTTTGGAGGTGGGAGGGGCCTATCCCCAGGTGCATGTCTTTGGAGGTGGGAGGAAGCCGGAGTACCCGGAGGGAACCCACGCAGTCACGGGGAGAACATGCAAACTCCACACAGAAAGATCCCGAGCCCATGATTGAACTCAAGACTACTCAGGACCTTCGTATTGTGAGGCACATGCACTAACCCCTCTGCCACCGTGCTGCCGTAAATTGATTTTGATATTAATATTTATTACATCTTCTGATAGATTAAAATTGTACACCAATGAGAGTGAAGTGAATTAATTAACTCATATTATATTCTACATATGGTGAATGTTCATTTCCTATTGGCGAAAGCAAACCACCAAGTTTAAAGGCCTACTGAAATTAATTTTTTTTATTTAAACGGGAATAGCAGATCCATTCTATGTGTCATACTTGATCATTTCGCGATATTGCCATATTTTTGCTGAAAGGATTTAGTAGGGAAAATCGATGATAAAGTTCGCAACTTTTGCTCGCTGATAAAAAAGCCTTGCCTGTACCGGAAGTAGCGTGACGTCACAGGAGCTAGTATTCCTCACAGTTCCCCGTTGTTTACAATGGAGCGAGAGATTCGGAGCGACAAAGCGACGATTACCCCATTAATTTGAGCGAGGATGAAAGATTCGTAGATGAGGAACGTTACAGTGAATGACTAGAGAGGCAGTGATGGACGTATCTTCTTTCGCTCTGACCGTAACTTAGGTACAAGCTGGCTCATTGGATTCCACACTCTCTCCTTTTTCTATTGTGGATCACGGATTTGTATTTTAAACCACCTGGGATACTATATCCTCTTGAAAATGAGAGTCGAGCACGCGAAATGGACATTTAAAGTGACTTTTATCTCCACGTCAATACATCGGTGACACACTTAGCTACTGAGCTAACGTGATAGCATCGTTCTCAAATGAAGATAGAAACAAAAGAAATAAACCCCTGACTGGAAGGATAGACAGAAGATCAACAATACTATTAAACCATGGACATGTAACTACACGGTTAATAATTCTCAGCCTGGTAAGGCTTAACAATGCTGTTGCTAACGACGCTAAGGCTAATTTAGCAACTTAGCAACCGGACCTCACAGAACTATGCTAAAAACATTAGCGCTCCACCTACGCCAGCCAGCCCTCATCTTCCCAACAACAGCCGTGTTCACCTGCGTTCCAGCGATCGACGGCGCGACGAAGGACTTCATCCGTGGGTTTGGCGGCAAGCATCGGCTAGGCGTAGTAAGTAGTCCTTGTTGTGTTGCTGTAAGTATTGTACTTAGCCGCTAATACACCGATCGATCCCACCTACAACGTTCTTCTTTGCAGCCTCCATTGTTCATTAAACAAATTGCAAAAGATTCACCAACACAGATGTCCAGAATACTGTGGAATTTTGTCGAAGAAAACAAGAGGTTTTTGTATCGGGTCCGATGGGGTCCAACCACTTCCGTGGATTTTGTGACGTCACGCGCATAAATCATATCCAAAGGAGTTTTTCAACCGGAAGTGTGGCGGGAATTTTAAAATGTCACTTTATAAGTTAACCCGGCCGTATTGGCATGTGTTGCAATGTTAAGATTTCATCATTGATATATAAACTATCAGACTGCGTGGTCGCTAGTAGTGGCTTTCAGTAGGCCTTTAAGCAAATAGTGGTATTTCAGTTTGAGCAATCTGTTGGTTTTTGATTATTCGGAGCATGGGTGGGAAAGGTTGTCTGAATTGCTGCCTATATATTGCTTCTGTGCCTTCTTAGGATGGCGTAATGCTCATAGTCTTTGACTAATAACATTGACACACATCCATTCGTTGGCAGGACATTTACAATAATTCCATTTTAATGTTATCAAAAATTAGCTTGGGATATCCTGCGGGCCAGATTGTGGATGCTGGCCCGCAGGCCATAGTGTGGGCATCCCTGGTACAAACAGTCATGTTTCAACACAATATGTAACGAGGGGCTGCAGCCTCACAGAAGTTGTGAGACTGAGGTACTGCAGTCCTGTTCTGTGGTGGATGATTTGTGAAGTGCGTATTCTACGCTTGCTTGGAGATGTTATCTGAGTCTGGGCAGTACGGTCTGTCTCTTTCCTCAACTGTGCATTAGTCAAGAAACAGCAAGCATATTGAGGGAGCGTTTGTAAGGGGGCTTTGCAGTGTGGAACAGGGGCCATGATTGTGTCTGTAGGGGCCCGATGCCGCACCATGACTTAAATCTCCCCTGAGCACCGAGGTCTCTGACTGGGGGTCTGTCTCTCAGCAATTGCCAAAGTAGTGTTTTTCTCTAGCGTTCCTGTCATGTGTCATGATAGAAATGTCATTAGTAGAAAAAAGGTGCTTTTGGTGCTCATATTAAATGGAAGGGCGTGTACTGTACTGGTCACATTGCTAGCAAACTACTGGGCTAGTATTGCAGTTATTTAACAGGTTCCATTGTTGGAAGTGTAAGTCGTTTTCATATTGGTGTCAGTCCTAGCACATTTAAGGGGTTTGCGCAACCCAAGTCAACATTTATTATTTTACATGAGAGATTATTGAAAGAAGAGGGCAATCATTTTTTTTGAAAACTATGGTAGTTTGTAAGGAACTTGTATTTTAATCACTTCCAAAACATCTTCTTTTTGCCACTAACTGTTTTCTGTATGTTTTTTCCTCCTTCGTTCACCATTTCCTTTTGCGGCAGTCTGTTTTGCTGATGAATTGTGATGTTTGCCACCTTTTCATGACAAATAGATCGGATGAATATCGACCAGAACGTTCAGACTGCAATAATGTATATACTCTGATGATTAACTTGTGTGATGACTGTATTATGCTGATAGTATATAATTGTACCAAGAATTGGTTTACGTGGAAAACTTATTGGGGTGTTACCATTTAGTGGTCAATTGTACGGAATATGTACTGTACTATGCAATCTACTAATAAAAGTTTCAATCAATCAAAGGGTGATTCGAAAAAAATACGCCAAAATCATCATGCATTTATTCAGTTCTAAAGCATTGTGATAGACAAGGGGTGTCAAACGTACGGCCCAGGTTTTATCCGGCCCTCGTGACGAGTTTGCCAAGTATTAAAATGAGCTGCTTTTTTTATTTTTAACAAAATAAACTGCTGTTCTAAATGTGTCCACTGGATGTCACAACAGCAATTCTGTTCGGCAAGCAAACAGTTTATACTGGGGCCAAGCAAGAGGTACGCAGTAAAGGGTGACTGTGGCTCCTCCTCCTCGACCCACATGAAACTTAAAACCTGCCGTTTTATGTCTTCTGCTTGGAACACATGATCATTTGGCACCCTCCTTGCCCCAAAATGTCTCTGTCAAACACAAGAAAAGTGAACTTAACCCTTTTGAATAGTTTTTAATAATAATAATAATAATAATAATGGATTGGATTTTATATCAATCTTCTATTATTAGATACTCAAAGAGCTCACAGAGAAGTGGGAACCCCTCATTCATTCACACCTGGTGGTGGTAAGCTACATTTGTAGCCACAGCTGCTCTGGGGTAGACTTTACCTCCGTTTCTTACGGTTTGTTGAGTTAGCACTGGATTGATACGTGGACATGACAAAGGAGGTATTTTGACACCTAGAAGAGTTTACATGTTGTGTTTTTTGTTCAATTCCAGAAAGACTGTGACTTAAAGTTTAATCCCAGCTTTGTAGATACACTGAGACCAAGTCTAAGCTCATTGTGTTTTTGAAACTGCACCAATTTTCTCAGAATTTTCAACAAACTGAAGTGTTTTGTCCAGAGGGTTACATGTGATTTGTACGTTTTCAGAATGTGATTGATTGATTGATTGAAACTTTTATTAGTAGATTGCACAGTACAGTACATATTCCTTACAATTGACCACTGAATGGTAACACCTGAATAAGTTTTTCAACTTGTTTAAGTCGGGGTCCAGGTGAATCAATTCATGGTAAATGATGCTTGTTCTATATTTGGCCAAAGTTAAACAAAAAAAAAATCTGGTGTTGTTTTTAATTTTTAAGTTATCAGAATGTGAGTGTGAATGTTGTCTGTCTATCTGTGTTGGCCCTGCGATGAGGTGGCGACTTGTCCAGGGTGTACCCCGCCTTCCGCCCGATTGTAGCTGAGATAGGCTCCAGCGCCCCCCACGACCCCGAAGGGAATAAGCGGTAGAAAATGGATGGATGGAAGTTATCATGCCATGATTTTACCCCTGAACTAAAATGACTTTGTACCCCTGTATTCTACAGACTGAATCAATGGTCATTTGATACAGGAGTTATCCAAGTTTCATTGTGTTAGGTCATGAAATCCTTTCGGCGGCGTTCAATTGTAGGAAGACCACGTGTTCAATTACTCTCAAAATGGCGACTCCTCAACAGAAGGGGTTCTGTGTGCTTAAGTTTGCGAAAACAAATGTCATTGTCACAGTGCCGTGCACTTTTAGAACAGAATTTGGCATTGATCAACCCCATCGTGAGAGCATTCGACGGTGTGTTAAACCGTTTTAAAAGACTGGCTGCTTGTGTAAAGGATAGAGTCCTGGAAGAGCTCGATCCCATGAAAGATCAGCAATCAACACGGTGGATCGCGACATTCTGGATTGCGTTTGGGAGGAATTCTCATATCGTCTCGATGTTGTCCGTGCTGCCGGGGGTGAGCATTTGTAAAGCATGAAAAAGATACAGTATTTTCCGGACTATGAGGCGCAATTAAAATCCTTTTTTCTCTCTCAAAACTCCACAGTGCCTAATGTAAGGAATAAGTTTGGTTGAGCTTACCCACCTCAAAGCAATTTTATTTGGTACATGGTCTAATGATAAGTGTGACTAGTAGTTGGCAGTCAAACATAAGAGATAAGTGCAGGCTACATACGAGTATTATTATGGTATGTGTATAAGGTAAGATATATTATCTGGTGTTTTGTTTCGCAATATTATGCAAAAGCAGCTTTCCTTACCTTCTGGTACCTGCTGATCTGTATTTGGGATCTGCATAAATCCTGAAAAATTGTGCGCATCCGCCTTTGTAGTCCGTGACCACACCGTAGTCGATAAGCTTCTTCTTTTTCTCTATCTTCTTGTTATGTGACATCCTTGCCATTTCTAATATAAAGTAGTGTAAAGTTCTTACTTATATCTGTCAGTAAACTCGCCATGAAAGCACTAAAACATACCGGTGTAGTGAGTTTACATTATTCACCTGAGGAACTTGAGTTATTAGAGAGTTCCGGTCGGACGGTTTTTCACGGGACACATTTCCGGCGTTTTTGTTGTTCCGGGATGAGGAGATGCTGCTCCGTTATTGATTTAAATAACGTCTGAATGTCATTAAAACAGTTAGCTCCATCTTTGGACACTTCTTCCACTCCCGTCCTTGCACGCTACACCGCTACAACAAAGATGACGAGGAGAAGACGCTGCTGAAAGTGAGCCACGTAAATAAGACCGCCCACAAAACGGCGCATCCGGAAGCGACTGCCAGAAAGCGGCTTGAAGATGATCTGTAAAACATCATCTGTGCAACATTTTGACCAAAGAACCACCATTACATGTTATGTACACCACAAGGAAGTGTTTTACATTCAGAAAAAAATTATAATAATATGACTCCTTAAATGCGCTGTCACGGCCAGGGCACATTCCAATGCGCCCTCATCTTTGCGCTCTGCTTGCCACGCCTCAGGACACGCCCACGGCCGCATCACGCCCACATGCCGGCAAGGCTGTGGGCGATCAGCAATCAGTGCACCTGGACCTGATGAGAGGGAGCTGTATAAAGGACCAGTGGTCCCAAGGATCCATGCGGAAACTTAGTTTACCCTTGGTGTACCTTCCTTACCGAGTCTTACCAGCTGTTTTCCCCCTTGGTTTTGTACTGCCTTCCTCGATCCTCGACCCTCACTCTGCACACAGACTCCGACGCCTCTCTCTGCCACGCGGACCTCACACGGATCACGGACCCCTTCTTCCTAGCCCCCTTTAGATTTGTCTTCTTCCTCATCCAACATCACGGTAATACACAACAGCTAACTACACACATAGTCTAACACCACTCACTCTTGGATTTTGTCACACACTTCATTTCCGTAGTTATTATTATTATTATTATTGTTTGATTATTATATATATGGTAATATACATGTATATAATAAAATACATATAGCTATACCGTCCGCTGGTGTCTTTGCTGTCAACTCCCTCAGCAACCATAACATGCGCCCTATAATCCGGTGAACCTTATATATGAAAAAAGATCCGATGCCCCCTATGGTGGAAAATACGGTACTCAAAGTTATTTACAACACTTGTGTTCAAGCTAGGTTTTCTATTGTTTTTCATTTTTGAAATATCGAGTGAAAGTTTTGGCGTATTCTTTTTGAATCACCTGATTTATATCCAAATCAGGAAGACGCCTGAGTTGGATTTAAAAATTTTTAAAGACCTACTGAAAGCCACTACTAGCGACCACGCAGTCTGATAGTTTATATATCAATGATGAAATCTTAACATTGCAACACATGCCAATACGGCCGGGTTAACTTATAAAGTGCAATTTTAAATTTCCCGCTAAACTTCTGGTTCAAAACGCCTCTGAGGATGACGTATGCGCGTGACGTAGCCAGTAGAACACTTCCACATTGAAGCCAATACGAAATAGCTGTTTTCATCTCATTCTGGATGTATTCTGGACATCTGTGTTGGTGAATCTGTTGCAATTTGTTCATTGCATTATGGAGAAAGAAGCTGAGCAAGCAAAG
The DNA here is from genome assembly GCF_033978785.1 of Entelurus aequoreus. Classification (NCBI taxonomy): domain Eukaryota; kingdom Metazoa; phylum Chordata; class Actinopteri; order Syngnathiformes; family Syngnathidae; genus Entelurus; species Entelurus aequoreus. The sequence continues at coordinate 89,470,252 of NC_084734.1, read as the reverse complement.
AAGAAAGTCGGTGCGAAGTGTCTATTTTGCGAGGGAAGTCAGCAACACAACACAGTCGGTGTTTCATTGTTTACATTCCCGAAAGATGCAGTCAAGATCGAAGAACTCGGACAACAGAGACTCTTACCAGGAGGACTTTGACTTCGTTAACAGACGCAGACGCGATACTGTGAGTACGCTTCCAAACATTTGATCGCTTGCTATAACTAGCTCGAGCTAGTAGCTAGTAGCTAGTAGCTAGGAGCTAGCATAACAAACACCTAGGTGTTTGTTATGCGGGATTAATTTGTGGCATATTAAATATAAGCCTGGTTGTGTTGTGGCTAATAGAGTATATATATGTCTTGTGTTTATTTACTGTTGTAGTCATTCCCAGCTGAATATCAGGTCCCACCCGCGCGCTTCCAAACATTTGATTGCTTGCCAGTACGTGCGCGTCATGTACGTAACTTTGATTAAATATATAAGCTTTATGAACCTTGGGTTAGGTGAACGGTTCTTTGGGCTGAGTGAGTGTGTGTGTTGTGCAGGTGTTTGAATTGTATTGGCTCGTTATATATACGGGATCCCGTCCATATTACCCACTCGAGCTATAACTAGCTCGAGCTAGTAGCTAGTAGCTAGGAGCTAGCATAACAAACACCTAGGTGTTTTTATGCGGGATTAATTTGTGGCATATTAAATATAAGCCTGGTTGTGTTGTGGCTAATAGAGTATATATATGTCTTGTGTTTATTTACTGTTGTAGTCATTCCCAGCTGAATATCAGGTCACCCCCGCCTCTCACAGCATCTTCCCTATCTGAATCGCTTCCACTCCCCACTAGTCCTTCACTTGCACTTTCCTCATCCACAAATCTTTCTTCATCCTCGCTCAAATTAATGGGGTAATCGTCGCTTTCTCGGTCCGAATCTCTCTCACTTCATGCGGCCATCATTGTAAACAATAGGGAACTTTGCGTATATGTTCAACTGACTACGTCATGCTACTTCCGGTAGGGGCAAGCCTTTTTTTTTAATCAAATACCAAAAGTTGCGATCTTTATCGTCGTTGTTCTATACTAAATCCTTTCAGCAAAAATATGGCAATATCGCGAAATGATCAAGTATGACACATAGAATAGATCTGCTATCCCCGTTTAAATAAATAAAAATTCATTTCATTAGGCCTTTAATTGTACTGTTCACATTGATAAGACAAAATCAGATGTGGGAATGGACCTGCAGTTTAAATATAGCCTAAGATCAATCAATGAACTAGTTAAGATGTGTCTCAATATTTGTATTAAAATCAACGTAAAATAATCAACTGCCTTCGACCTGTTTACAAGAATGTTAACCTCTCAGAACTGGAATGTGATGTAGACTCACGAGTGCCACTTGGCCATAGTAGAAACTTTACACTGTGTGTGTTTTAAGGTGGTCGGGGGCTGATGTTTTTTTTCATCCAGGCTGCAAAGCAAATGGGTGGAGTTAACAGGACGTGTTTTCCAAAGGGCTTTAAAACATTTTGGAGTAGTATCGAGGAATGAACCTGTAGCTGAGTCTCTTTCAGTTATTTAACACTGCAAGATGCTTTGGTGACTGCACACAGGAAACTGTTTTGTTCAGTCAGAAGAATAACAATGGCTACAGCAGCTCTTACGGGTTTCTCCATGATGAGTCTGCTCAGCCTAGGATACCTGTCATGGGATAGTCCTAATCAGGTGGAAAAAGAGCCGAGTCAGACTTCCAGTGGGGGGTCTCTCGGTCCAAAGCCTCCTCACATAATCTTCATCATGACAGATGATCAGGGATTCAACGACATAGGATATCACAGCTCGGACATCAGGACCCCGGTGTTGGATAAGCTGGCTGCTGATGGGGTGAAGCTGGAAAATTATTACATACAACCCATCTGTACTCCATCCCGCAGCCAACTCATCACTGGCAGGTAAAGTTTCTCTCACTCAGCCCAGTGTGCACTTTTATCATACCCAGTAACCTGTAATGGTATTGCACTTCTTGGGTTGCAAACTGTGTCAACTTATTCATTTGAACTAGGGCTGGGCGATATGGACGAAAAAGTATATCTCGATATATTTTTGCTTAAACTCGCTATTCGATATACATCTCGATATATTTTTCGGTGAAAATATACATATAAAGATATTCATTTTTGAGCGCTATTCAGTGAAATTGAAGTGAATGACAACTGTACTGTAAACAGTCAGTGGCACTTTTATTAACCCAGTTAGTCAAGATGGGTATTAACTAGCGATGTCCGATAATATCGGGCTGCCGATATTATCGGCCGATAAATGCTTTAAAATATAATATCGGAAATTATCGGTATCGGTTTCAAAATGATCAGTATCGGTTTCAAAAAGTAAAATCTATGACTTTTTAAAACGCCGCTGTGTAGGGAGAAGTACAGAGCGCCAATAAACTTTAAAGGCACTGCCTTTGCATGCCGGCCCAATCACATAATATCTACGGCTTTTCACACACACAAGTGAATGCCATGCATACTTGGTCAACAGCCATACAGGTCACACTGAGGGTGGCCGTATAAACAACTTTAACACTGTTACTAATATGCGCCACACTGTGAACCCACACCAAACAAGAATGACAAACACATTTCGGGAGAACATCCGCACCGTAACACAACATAAACACAACAGAACAAATACCCAGAATCCCTTGCAGCAATAACTCTACACTACAATATACACCCCCCCGCTACCCCTCCACCTCAACCCAGCCCACCTCAACCTCCTCATGCTCTCTCAGGGAGAGCATGTCCCAAATTCCAAGCTGCTGTTTTGAGGCATGTTAAAACAAATAATGCACTTTGTGACTTCAATAATAAATATGGCAGTGCCATGTTGGCATTTTTTTCCATAACTTGAGTTGATTTATTTTGGAAAACCTTGTTACATTGTTTAATGCATCCAGCGGGGCATCACAACAACATTAGGCATAATAATGTGTTCATTCCACGACTGTATATATCGGTATCGGTTGATATCGGAATCGGTAATTAAGAGTTGGCCAATATCGGAATATCGGATATCGGCAAAAAAGCCTTTATCGGACATCTCTAGTATTAACAGCACAGAAAAGAAACTGTTACTCGGACAAACTTTATTGATCCACAAGGGAAATTGTTCAGAATTACATAACATAAATAAAATAGAAATCTATTCTTCCTACATAAAATACATAACATAGCTGTGTAAATAATACAACATGTATCAAACTCAGATAACAAATACAATTGCAGGCAGGCATTTTTTAATTCCCAGTCCACGATGTAATGGACTGTCACACACGTAGGGTTCTGTGGTCCTACTAGAAGTGGTCAGCGCAAAGTAAGTGACATTACTAGTTTGTGCGGTTATTCTTCCTTCTCATTTCGGCGTACATTTCGCTTGAATATTCTCTCTTCTTCGACTCTCTCGTCGTCATTTGGGATGTCTGTTGTGAATTCCTTTCCTAGTTCGATGACCCGCCCTATCTTGCCTCTGATTGGCCTGTCCGCAATGTTTTGTCCTACTCTTAACCAATCATGACTCATCATTTTAGACCAACCAACCAATCATGAATGTTCTTATAAGTAGACCAAGCAATCATTGATGTTTCCCGTATATTTTGTCCCCTGCCAGTGGAGTTACTTCTCCCTCTCTCTTCTTTCGTAGCATGTAGCTTAGCTCACCGCTACATCGGTCTTAAAATAGCTAAGCAACGGAAAATGCTACTTGTTTAACAAGTAGCAAAGCGACTGCCAAGCTACTGGGAAATGTAGTTAAGCTACGTAGCTTCAAATTTTTAAGTTAATTATTTTTAATTTGAAAACCGTAGTTTCTACCACTGCAGTCATAAACCGGAATGGATTATCAAAAACAGTACCCATTACGGGAAAACCGTAGTTGTAATTGGCGTTTTACGTACTAGTTGGTCACTGGCACACTGCTGGTGGCACAGACGTCAGACTCCATATTTGCTTGTGTGTTGTTGTTGTGGGTCAGTGCAGTGGGTGGGAGAGGGTAAGCACGTCTTGGAAGGGGGAAGGGGAGGAGTTTAATAGCCCATGGAGTATTGTGGGGGAGAACAAGGAACACAACAGATAAATATAAATAATTTTAACGTGAAAAAAATTATATCGATATTACGATTGTCATAATCCGTGGTCCGGATCATGTTTTGGTTAGTTATGTTCTGTTAGTTTTGGACTCCCCTAGTTCCTGTTGTGTGCACTCCTGGGTTTATTGTGGTCCCATGCTCAGCTGCTGTCAACCACTAATCAGAGATCTATGAAGTCACCTTGCTCGCCACGCTCAGTCTGGCGTCATTCTGTCACGTCGGGGTCGCATCTTTAAGCGGGGTCGTTCCTCCCAGATGCAGAACGGACAACTCCGGACGAAAGCGTGAAGGTAGGAACGACCACTAACCAGAGGCAGGTGAACCCAATTAATCCCCATGGTGACCAAAATAAACCCAGGAGTGCACACAACAGGAACTATGGGAGTCCAAAACTAACAGAACATAACTAACCAAAACATGATCCGGACCACGGATCATGACAACGATATTTTATTAATTCATATCTTGTTTAAAAATATATCGATATATCTTACAAACCCGATATATCGCCCAGCCCTAATTTGAACTATTGCTTAGCGAATTATAAAGAATTGATGTTGGTATAGCAATATATCCGGTTTGTACACAGATACAAAACATTACAGTATTGATATTTTGGCAATATTGATATTTTGTCCCATGCCTAGTAGTCACACCATGCTGGAACACAATAAAGTATGTTTGATTGACACAGTTTTTTTAAAATCCATTTTGCAGGTACCAAATTCACACAGGCCTGCAGCACTCCATCATCCGGCCTCGCCAGCCCAACTGCCTTCCGTTCCAGCAGGTCACCCTTCCCCAAAGGCTACAGGAGCTAGGCTACTCCACCCACATGGTGGGCAAGTGGCACCTGGGTTTTTACAAGAAGGAGTGCCTGCCAACACGGCGTGGCTTTGACACATATTTTGGCTCCCTGACCGGTAGCGTCAACTACTACACCTACAACTCCTGTGACGGCCCTGGTTTGTGTGGTTTTGATCTCCATGAGGGCGAGACTGTAGCCTGGGATCAGAGGGGAAAATATTCCACCCATTTGTACACACAGAAGGTCCGCAAGATCCTGGCAACACACGATCCCCTATCTCAGCCACTCTTTATCTACCTTTCCTTTCAAGCTGTTCACACCCCCTTACAGTCCCCGCGGGAGTACATCTATCCATACCGAGGGCTTGCCAACGTGGCTCGTAGGAAGTACGCTGCTATGGTCTCTGCTGTGGATGAGGCGGTCCGGAATATAACCTATGCCCTACGCAAGTATGGCTACTACCAAAACAGTGTCATCATATTTTCGACAGACAACGGTGGCCAGCCATTGTCCGGTGGCAGTAATTGGCCCCTCCGGGGGCGTAAAGGCACCTACTGGGAAGGTGGAATCCGAGGTTTGGGATTTGTCCACAGTCCTCTGTTAAGGAAGAAGAGGAGGGTGAGTAAAGCCTTGGTGCACATTACTGACTGGTATCCCACCTTGGTCCGACTGGCAGGTGGCAATAAATCCTTGGTGAAGGGGCTGGATGGGTTTGATGTTTGGGAAGCCATTAGTGAGGGGAAGGAATCTCCAAGATTTGAGATTCTCCACAACATAGACCCCCTCTATAACCGAGCTCGCAGCGGCTCCCTGCAGACAGGATATGGGATTTGGAATACAGCCGTGCAGGCCTCCATTCGAGCTGGAGACTGGAAACTGCTGACGGGAGATCCTGGTTACGGTGACTGGACGCCACCGCCGATGCTTCCGACTTTCCCCGGCAGCTGGTGGAACCTGGAGCGGCACACCGAACCCAGGAAATCTCTATGGCTGTTCAACATCACTGGAGATCCCTATGAACGTTTTGACCTCTCAGAGCAGAGACCAGATGTGGTCAAAGAAATGATGGCAAGACTGGTGTACTACAATCGCACCGCCGTCCCAGTGCGGTACCCATCAGAGGACCTGCGGGCTGACCCAAGCCTGAATGGTGGTGCTTGGGTACCCTGGGTGGGAGATGAGGAAAAGGAGAGCTGGGACACATTTTATCTGAGGAAAAATATAGACTGGAAGAAGAAGCTTAAACTGTCGAATAGTAAATCGTTTTTCAGGAGACTCAACACTCGGATCATGTCAAATAGGATTTAAAAAAAACATAGACATGAACAGCACATATATTAGGAACAATGACTGCTTATGACATGTTTTGGTCTTAGTAAAACATGAACGCGGGTCTGATTTGGGAATCTGAAACGACTGAGGTATATCTTTTCTTAGAATAAAAATTATTCATATTTTGTGCCTTTCAAAAATGCAGTTTTAGTACATTTGAAGAACCTTTCATTGAAATGTAATGCATTTAGTTAGATGATGGTATTTGTTTGACTATCATTTTGTATTTTTTTCAAATGTTAATTAAGTTTATTAAGCTTTATACTGTATATATTTTTGCTGCGGATTCAATTTTATGCTCCATAACGAAGACCCTGCTACCTCACCAATGCATGACGTTCTTTCCATTACAGGTCAACTGCAAGTATTGCACTTTGTACAATAATTGACCTATGAAGCAAGTTCCACATGCATCTTATTGCTTGTCTATTTAAAACAACTTGTTTGAGTCTTATTTATGTCTATTTTGAATTTGAAGTATCTTTATTTATGATAATATGACATAATAATGATAATCTAAACAAACGACTGTATACCACCTTTAGAAAAGTATAAATAAAATATACTCTTTCAAATTTTCTTGTAATCAGACACTATTTTCGGTATATTAGATGGAATCTTTACATTCATTTCATTGTTCGCTAAAACCCCAGTAGATGTCACCCTGCACATCGTCAATAAACGCATCACAACAGACAGGACTCTAAAAGCAAGAACAAACCTTACACTGGAAGACATACACATATATTCAGAGGTGGGTAGAGTAGCCAGAAATTGTACTCAAGTAAGAGTACTGTTACTTTACAGATTTATTACCCAAGTAAAAGTAAGGAGTAGTCACCCAAATATTTACTTGAGTGAAAGTAAAAAGTATGTTGTGAAAAAACTACTCAAGTACTGAGTAACTGATGAGTAACCTGTTCGTTTAATGATGACGGCAACAAATAATGCACAAAAACATAAAAATAGCAATGACCAAATTCAGAGCCAGGAATATCTCTTAAGCAACTATAACAAAAATATATATTAAATAATAATACATTAACATAAAAAAATGAAGGCAAATTGAGCCACAGTAACTTAACAGCACCATAGGCTCAGTAGGCAGAGATTACAAAGGAAAATAACAAGTTAGCCTTTACGCAAACCATAAACTGATAGGTGTGGGCTGCACCTGGGAACACACTGATTGCTGTTTCTATGCATGCGTGTGTGTGTGTGTGTGTGTGTGTGTGTGTGTGTGTGTGTGTGTGTGTGTGTGTGTGTGTGTGTGTGTGTGTCTATGAGGCTGCAGTGCGTTAATAAATGTCCCCACACGATGTACATTTGACATTGATTCATAGCAGGGAAGCTAACATCAGCCTACGGTGACAGCCAAAATATCTACTAAGGTTACTTACCGCGATGTGCTTCCTCAAATTTGACGTTCAATCAATCAATCAATGTTTATTTATATAGCCCTAAATCACAAGAGTCTCAAAGGGCTGCACAAACCACAACGACATCCTCGGTACAGAGCCCACATACGGGCAAGGAAAAACTCACCCCAGTGAGTTCATGTAAACTTAAGCTTGTTAATCATGTGACTGCCTGGCTCTGTTTGATTGGTGAAACGGAGTCAAACGTCACCAGTGACTGTATTTGATTGGTGAAACGCAGGCATGCGATAGATCCTACTTTGAAGGTCTGTCTGACAAACCAAAACAAACAAAGCGTGCATTAACGATAAAAATCAGTAGCGAGTAGCGAGCTGAATGTAGATAAATGGAGCGGAGTAAATGTAGCGTTTCTTCTCTATAAATATACTCAAGTAAAAGTAAAAGTATGTTGCATTAAAACTACTCTTAGAAGTACAATTAATCCCAAAAGTTACTCAAGTAGATGTAACGGTGTAAATGTAGCGCGTTACTACCCACCTCTGGTAGTAATTCAGTTTTGTTGCAAAATCCACTTACTTCCAATATAAAGGAATAATATACAAACAAAAAGAGGGCTTTGCAATGGGAGACCCTCTATCAGCAATAATGAGCAGTTTCTTCACAGAAGACCTGGAAACCACTGCCATCAATACAGCACCCATACACTGCAGACCCTGGATAGTGTGTACCACGGGCCCCTGAGATTCATCACCAACTGCGCCCCCCTTACTCACCATTGTTTGTTATACTCAATGGTTAACTGGACGTCTTTATGTGCTCGACGCCTCAATCATTGGTATGTGTTCATCTACAAAACCATTCTGGGTATCACTCCATCTTATCTGTCTTGTCTTTTAACAAAGAAACAAGGAAGTCACAATCTTCGTTCAATGAATGTTCTGCAATTTGTCGTCCCCAAAGTAAGAACTAACCTGGGCAAGAAAGCATTTAGGTTTTCAGCAGCAAAGGCTTGGAATAACCTACAATCGAATCTTCAACTTCGAACCCTTGTTACATTAAATGAGTTTAAAGCTTCTGTGAAAGGATTGCAGTCTACCTTGTCTGTATGCACATGTGTCATGTGAGCAAGTTTTAATGTTGTAAATTTGATGTTTTATGTGTTGTTTACTGTTTTTAAAGGCCTACTGAAAGCCACTACTAGCGACCACGCAGTCTGATAGTTTATATATCAATGATGAAATCTTAACATTGCAACACATGCCAATACGGCCGGGTTAACTTATAAAGTGACATTTTACATTTCCCGCTAAACTTCCGGTTGAAAACTCCTTTGGATATGACGTATGCGCGTGACGTAGCCAGTAGAACAAAGGTATGGCTCCCCCATTGAGGCCAATACAAAAAGCTCTGTTTTCATTTTATAATTCCACAGTATTCTGGACATCTGTGTTGGTGAATCTTTTGCAATTTGTTTAATGAACAATGGAGATTGCAAAGAAGAAAGTTGTAGGTGGGATCGGTGTATTAGCGGCTGGCTGTAGCAACACAACAAAGAGGACTTACTTGGATAGCAGACGCGCTAGCCGATGCTAGCCGCCAACCGCATCTGTGATCGGGTGAAGTCCTTCGTCGCGCCGTCGATCGCTGGAACGCAGGTGAGCACGGGTGTTGATGAGCAGATGAGGGCTGGCTGGCGTAGGTGGAGCGCTAATGTTTTAATCATGGCTCTGTGAGGTCCGGTTGCTAAGTTGCTAAGTTAGCTTCAGCGTCTTTAGCAACAGCATTGTTAAGCTTTGCCAGGCTGAGAATTATTAACCGTGTAGTTACATGTCCATGGTTTAATAGTATTGTTGATCTTCTGTCTATCCTTCCAGTCAGGGATTTATTTATTTTGTTTCTATCTGCATTTGAGCCAGATGCTATCACGTTAGCTCAGTAGCTAAAGAGCTTCGCCGATGTATTGTCGTGGAGATAAAAGTCACTGTGAATGTCCATTTCGCGTTCTGGACTCTCATTTTCAAGAGGATATAGTATCCCAGGTGGTTTCAAATACAAATCCGTGATCCACAATAGAAAAAGGAGAGAGTGTAGAATCCAATGAGCCAGCTTGTACCTAAGTTACAGTCAGAGCGAAAAAAGATATGTCTTTCACTGCATTCTAGTCCGTCACTCTAACGTTCCTCATCCACAAATCTTTCATCCTCGCTCAAATTAATGGGGTAATCGTCGCTTTCTCGGTCCGAATCGCTCTAGCTGCGTTGAAAACAATAGGAAAATATGAGGAGGCGATCAACTGACTACGTCACGCTACTTCCGGTACAGGCAAGGCTTTTTTTTATCAGAGACCAAAAGTTGCGAACTTTATCGTCGTTGTTCTCTACTAAATCCTTTCAGCAAAAATATGGCAATATCGCGAAATGATCAAGTATGACACATAGAATGGATCTGCTATCCCCGTTTAAATAAAAACATTTCATTTCAGTAGGCCTTTAATGTAACATTGCTGCTGCCTTCTTGGCCAGGTGTCCCTTGGAAAAGAGATCTTTGATCTCAATGGGATTTTACCTGGTTAAATAAAGGCTAAATAAAATAAAAAAAGACCCACCTTCTGGAGAAGATACGTGGATGAAATTCTGTAGAAAATAAAAGTGGCACACACATGATCTTACAGACCACCTCAACAGTATCGACAAGACTGGAAACATCAAATTCACACATAACGGGACCATAACTTTTTTGGACATGCAAATCCACCGTAAAGATGACGGCAGTCAAAACATTACTGTTCATTGAAAACCGACACACACCGACCAATATCTACTCTGGACCTCCGAACATCCCGCAGCACACAAACTATCAGTGGTGAGAACACTCTGTGAACGGGCCAACATCCTAACAGAAGAACAAGATAGAAAAAAAAGAAGAGAAACACAACCAAAATGCTCTCAAAAACTGCCAATATCGCACCTGGGCCATCAAAAAAGGGGAACAACAGGTAAAAAACAAGGAAAAGAGAACAAAGAAGAAACTCAAAGAAAAATCTGAAATAATGAACAACCATACATGAGGGGAATAACTGAACCAATACAGCAGGTCATGAAAAAACACAAAATAAACAGTTAAACCTCACACAAAAACAAGACAGTTACTTGTACATCCAAAAGACAAAATACAACAAGACAAGAAATGCAACGTCATCTATGAAATCCCGTGTAAATCATGCAAACAATCATACATGGGAGAAACAGGGAGGACATTCAACACAAGGAAGAGAGAACATCAGAAATAATGCAAACAAGAGACAAGTGGAAGGTTTACAAGAAGCCTAAAACAAAAATCCGAACAGGAAATCCTAAAATCAGCCATATTAGATCATTGCAAAATAAATAACCACATCATGGACCGGGACAACGGCAAAATCATCAGCACAGAAAGTAACAAATTCTAACGATGGATTAAGGAGGCGATTGAACTAAGGAAGCGGCCCAAGGAAACCATCAATCGGGATGAGGGAGCATACCTGGGACTCCCTCCTCCATTAACCATCAAGTGGCGGGGTGGGGGGGGGGGGGGGGGAGGTAGACTTGAAAGGTCTGCCTGGTTGGCCACGCCTATAAGAACAGCTGATAGGCGACACGTCACAGTGGTCAGGTGACCCTTCTGAAGAAGACTGCAGATGACAGTCGAAACATGTCAGGTAAAAATTCCATTTAATATACCGACAATATTGTCTGATTATGTAGTAGAATTTCTGACCTTGGAACTATATTTCGTGTCCATTAAGAATGTCTGCTCATTTCATTTCTCTTCTATACCATTGAAGGACCAGATGTAGGACAAAGTTGAATATGGAGTCACTCTGACCATTCTACAAAATGTTTTGATTGTCTAAGCATGACTAAGGGATTGAAGGATGTTGCAAAACAAACATGTCGAAAACAACGGGAGCTTGGGGCGTGGGGAAACAGATCAAATGGCCAGGAGACCAGGACTCTGTGAGATCGCTTGATTCTTGTGTCCTCCGGAGGACGTTTGTTTGTCTGCATGGGCAACTCAATCTGACTTTGCACTTTTGACTATGGGTAAAATAAACCTTTTGTACTAAATTAACTTTTGTTGCTGTTTATGCTTCAGACAATCCTCTACAATTACAAGAACATTTGAAAGAGTATATGAATAAGAAGACATGATGAACCTTTTTGAGTAAGTATAAATAAAATATGTGGGATTGTAAAAACTCATCAGTATTTCGAACCAACTCTGATATGCAGTAAGTATGAGCAAATAGAGCCTGCAACAAATAGTATTGTCATGGGTCCATTTCCCTGATGGACTATAAGCAAACAAAGAATATGCCCACACACAGTTATGGTTGCATCTACAAAACCCAAAACCAGTGAAGTTGGCACGTTGTGCAAACCGTAAAACTCATATTCAATTGAATAGACTGCAAAGACAAGATACTTCATGTTCCAACAGAGAAACTTCATTTTTTTTTGCAAATAATCATTAACTTAGAGTTTAATGGCAGCAACACATTGCAAAAAAGTTGGCACAGGGGCATGTTCACCACTGTGTTACATGGCCTTTCCTTTGAACAACACTCAGTAAAGGTTTGGGAAGTGAGGAGACACATTTTTGAAGTGGAATTCTTTCCCATTCTTGCTTGATGTACAGCTTAAGTTGTTCAACAGTCCGGGGGTCTCCCTTCTGCTATTTTAGGTGCCACACATTTTCAATGTCTGGACTACAGGCAGGCCAGTCTAGTACCCGCACTCTTTTACTATGAAGCCACGTTGATGTAACACCTGGCTTGGCATTGTCTTGCTTAAATAAGCAGGGGCGTCCATGGTAACGTTGCTTGGATGGCAACATATGTTGCCCCAAAAGCTGTATGTACCTTTCAGCATTAATGGTGCCTTCACAGATGTGTAAGTTACCCATGTCTTGGGCACTAATACACCCCCATACCATCACACATGCTGCCTTTTGAATGGTTGGATGGTTCTTTTCTTCAACGTCCACAGTTTCCAAAACAATTTGAAATGTGGACTCGTCAGATCACAGAACACTTTTTCACTTTGCATCAGTCCATCTTAGATGAGCTCGGGCCCAGCAAAGCCGGCGGCGTTTCTGGGTGTTGTTGATAAATGGCTTTCGCTTTGCATAGTAGAGTTTTAACTTGCACTGACAGATATAGCGACCAACTGTAGTTACTGACAGTGGTTTTCTGAAGTGTTCCTGAGCCCATGGGGTGATATCCTTTACACACTGATGTCGCTTTTTGATGCAGTACCGCCTGAGGGATCAAAGGTCTCGGGCATTCAATGTTTATTACGCTTACGTGCAGTGATTTCTCTAGAGTCTCTAAACCTTTTGATGATATTACGGAGCGTAGATGGTGAAATCTCTACATTCCTTGCAATAGCTGGTTGAGAAATGTTGTTCTTAAACGGTTCGACAATTTGCTCACGCATTTGTTGACAAAGTGGTGACCCTCGCCCCATCCTTGTTTGTGAATGACTGAGCATTTCATGGAATCTACTTTTATACCCAATCATGGCACCCACCTGTTCCCAATTAGCCTGTTCACCTGTGGGATGTTCCAAATAAGTGTTTGATGAGCATTCCTCAACTTTCTCAGTCTTTTTTGCCACTTGTGCCAGCTTTTTTGAAACATGTTGCAGGCATCAGATTCCAAATGAGCTAATATTTGCAAAAAAATAACAAAGTTTACCGGTTTGAACATTAAGTATCTTGTCTTTGCAGTCTATTCAATGGAATATAAGTTGAAAAGGATTTGCAAATCATTGTATTCTGTTTTTATTTACCATTTACACGACGTGCCAACTTCACTGATTTTGGGTTTTGTAATTGTTAACATTATATTGCGCATTTTAACATTTGCAGAAGTGTAAAACATGTTAAATGTGCTATGCTCTATAGTAAAAAACAAACAAATTATAAGAGTGATGACCAAAGTGCAGAGGGATATTACCGTGTGTGCCTGGGAGGTGAGTCTCTACATTTAACACTGTTCTCTACTTGTGAAGACACAAGTGCAGTAATGACAGCCATGTGTTGAAACTAGAGATATCCGATAATATCGGCCGATAAATGCTTTAAAATGTAATATTGGAAATTATCGGTATCGTTTTTTTAAATTATCGGTATCGTTTAAAAAAAAAAAAAATGTATTTATTAAATCAACATAAAAAATACAAGATACACTTACAATTAGTGCTCCAACCCAAAAAACCTCCCTCCCCCATTTACACTCATTCACACAAAAGGGTTGTTTCTTTCTGTTATTAATATTCTGCTTCCTACATTATATATCAATATATATCAATACAGTCTGCAAGGGATACAGTCCGTAAGCACACATGATTGTGCGTGCTGCTGCTCCACTAATAGTACTAACCTTTAACACTTCATTTTACTCATTTTCATTAATTACGAGTTTCTATGTAACTGTTTTTATATTGTTTTACTTTCTTTTTATTCAAGAAAATGTTTTTAATTTATTTATCTTATTTTATTTTATTAATTTAAAAAAAAAAGGACCTTATCTTCACTACACCTGGTTGTCCAAATTAGGCATAATAATGTGTTAATTCCACGACTGTATACATGGGTATCGGTTGATATCGGTATCGGTAATTAAGAAATTGACAATATCGGAATATCGGATATCGGCAAAAAAGCCATTATCGGACATCCCTAATTGAAACATTGTTTTTTTTGTCTTTAGCTGTGTCAAGTGTTGCTGTTCAACAATCACGATTGTGAAATAAAATCAAGAAAGGACACACTGTTGCAACGGCAGCGCCTCTAAATATCAAATTGTATCATCATATCAGCAGCACGCAGCTGGTATTGTTCAAGTAAAAAAAAGTGGGACTGTAGAAGATGACAAGTGTGATGTGAAGTCTGTAAGATTGAGCTTGAGCCAGTAATCACTGACAATGACATGCCAACCATTTTTTTCACATGACTTATTTTCAATTCCTCATTTCACACGAGGCAGGACAATTCCTTCTTCACGCACTTATTGGTCAGGACAGTAAGAAACCAACACCACAGTCAGCTGACTTCTGGCTTTATTCATATCTAATATCAGTATCCTTTAAAGGGGAACTGCACATTTTTTGTAATTTTTTGCCTATGGTTCACAATCATTATGAGAGACAAGAACACACGGGTCTTTTTTTTTTTTTTTTTAAGGATTTTAAAGATGACGCTTAAAAAATGCGGCTAATGGTAGTCACCATTGTAGCCTTCAAAGCCCTCTAAAACTATTTCAAAACCATCCATCAACGTATTATATACACACTTCAATAATGTAGTAACAAACACTTTCATAGCAATATGTAATATGTACAATATTTACTATATTTTGGTCATTTTATGCAATACTGGAACTTATTTCCTCAGCGCATTTATTTCCGTTTCCATAGCAACGCACCTCCGATTCCAGCAACAAATGTGTTGTTTTATTTATGGAAAAAAACACAAGTGTGTTGTAATCATGGCAGACTTGTTAACAAACAAAAAAGACGACTGGTTTTGGACAAATGAGGATTCACAACCTTATCTTTCTGAAGCTGAATATACGGAGGATGAATGATAAAAGCGAGCACAAAGAAAGACTGAATTTCCATAGCAACGCACCTCCAACTTCCAGCAAAAAATGTGTTGTTTTATTTCCGAAAAAAACGGAAGTGTGTTGTAATCATGGCAAACTTGGTAACAGACAAAAAAGACGACTAGTTTTGGACAAATGAGGATTCTCAACGCTATCTTTTTGAAGCTGAATATACGGAGGATGAATGATAGAAGCGAACACGAAGAAAGACTGAATTTCCATAGCAACACACCTCCAACTTCCAGCAACAAATGTGTTGTTTTATTTCCGGAAAAAAAACGCGAGTGTGTTGTAATCAAGGCAGACTTGGTAACAAACAAAAAAGACGACTAGTTTTGGACAAATGAGGATTCACAACCCTATCTTTTTGAAGCTGAATATACGGAGGATGAATGATAGAAGCGAGCACGAAGAGAGACTGAATTTCCATAGCAACGCACCTCCGACTTCCAGCAACAAATGTGTTGTTTTATGTCCGGACAAAAACACAAGTGTGTTGTAATTATGGCAGACTTGGTAAAAGACAAAAAAGACGACTAGTTTTGGACAAATGAGGATTCACAATCCTATCTTTTTGAAGCTGAATATACGGAGGATGAATGATAGAAGCGAGCATGAAGAGAGACTGAATTTCTATAGCAACGCACATCCGACTTCCAGCAACAAATGTGTTGTTTTATTTCCGGAAAAAAACGCTAGTGTGTTGTAATCAAGGCAGACTTGGTAACAGACAAAAAAGACGACTGGTTTTGGACAAATGAGGATTCACAACCCTTTTTTTTTTAAGCTGAATATACGGAGGATGAATCATAGAAGCGAGCACGAAGAGAGACTGAATTTCCATAGCAACGCACCTCCGACTTCCAGCAACAAATGTCTTGTTTTATTTATGGTAAAAAACACACGTGTGTTGTAATCATGGCAGACTTGGTAACAAACAAAAAAGACTACTGGTTTTGGACAAATGAGGATTCACAACCCTATCCTTTTTGAAGCTGAATATACGGAGGATGAATGATAGAAGCGAGCACGAAGAGAGACTGAATTTGCATAGCAACGCACCTCCGACTTCCAGCAACAAATGTGTTGTTTTGTTTCCGGAAAAAAACGTGAGTGTGTTGTAATCATGGCAGACTTGGCAACAAACAAAAAAGACGACTAATTTTGGACAAATGAGGATTCACAATCCTGTATTTTTGAAGCTGAATATACGGAGGATGAATTACTGCTCATCGAATCGGGCACGAAGAGCGACTGTAACAATGGAGCAGACAGAAGCCAAGAGAGTGAGGTCGGCGTGACTAGACGCTGTCAATGTGGAAAAGAGTTCCTCAGTGTTCGCTCTTACAATAACAATGTGGCTACAGCTTGGTTATTACACAGGTTATGGAGCGTAATTAAAGTATTGTTGGCGGTTTTTGGATGCCTTTTTAAGTTGACTTAGAGGCAGAATGGATTGCGCCCATTCGCTGTATTGCTAGCGACCTAGAACAAGCAGATTTGTGATGATCCGTTGCCCGGATCATGTTTTGTTTTACTTTAAGACTCTGTTAGTTCTGGGTTTGTTTCTTGGTTGCTGATTATTTTCACCTGCCTCTGATTAGTGTTCGGGACGCTCACCTGCTCCCGGGCACTAATCAGAGAGCTATTTATTCCTGCTTTTCGCCACACTCAGTCTGGCTGTCTTGTTTGCTTCATGCAACATTACGTTGGTAAATCCTAGCTTCTCATTCCAGTTTCTATGCTAAGCTTTCCTGCTAGCTTTTTCTTTAGATTGCTGTGCTATCGGCACGCTTCCTGTAGTTTTGTATTTTTGCCTGATTTATGGATGATAAATCATTGTCCTACCTGCACCCTGCCTCCGGAGTTCCGTTTGCATCTTCTGTCACGATTGGGTGGTCGCATGGTTATGCGCAGACCGTTTCCCCTAGATGCTGATGGAACTGGTGTGACTCTGTGTTGTCTCTAACTGAGTGTTACCAGGAGTTGTTGAAGGTGCGTGTTGAGCGAGATGCGGAAGTCCAGGGAGGGCAAGGCAAGCTCGGAGGTCCGTGGGCAGGGGAGAGGTCAAAGGCAGGAGCAAGGCGTGAAGGTCCGTGTCCAGGCCAGAAGTCGAGATCCAGGAAGGCAGCCAGGGAACCAGAGGGAATTCGGGGAGACGAGACACACAGCTCGAAACCAGGAAACGGAGGAACGCCGCGGGATGACGACACAGGACACAAGACGATGAGCACAGAGGAGGAGAAACACAGAGAGAGCGAATGCACATAGGGAGAGATTTAGAGACGTGTAGGCTTAGTGTACCACAGGGTATGGTACACTACGTTCTGGCCCTGGAACGCAGGTTGCGCTGGCTTAAGAAGCGTGGAGCCTCATCATTCATTCATTCATTGATTTTTTATTTATCTCCTTCATTGATGTGCATTTTTGATCAATAGACAATTAAACTTTAGCAACTAAACACATATTTACACAACTATGCCTGAGAAGGAACAGAATGAAGAAAATATTATATTTCCTGCCCCCTTCAACATAATAAGTAGTCTTACTTAATGGATAGCCCAGATTCACAAGCATACAAACCAAACAAATACATCCAAATATAATGAAAGCAAACAAAAAACACACAAAAAAAACAACAAGTGCAAAACTTCATGAAGTACAAACCGAACAAAAAAAGTAATATACAACTCACGGGATGATGCAAAACCAGACAAAACATATGTTTTTTTGGGTGGGTTGTGTGGGGCAAACGGGGTTGAGGTGGGCGGGGTTTGGTGGTATATTGTAGCGTCCCGGAAGAGTTAGTGCTGCAGGGGGTTCTGGGTATTTGTTCTGTTGTGTTTATGTTGTGTTACGGTGCGGATGTTCTCCCGAAATGTGTTTGTCATTCTTGTTTGGTGTGGGTTCACAGTGTGGCGCATATTTGTAACAGTGTTAAAGTTGTTTATACGACAACCCTCAGTGTGACCTGTATGGCTGTGAGTGTAAAAGCCGCATATATTATGTGGCCGGCATGCTGTTTGTATGGAGGAAAAGCGGACGTGACGACAGGTTGTAGAGGACGCTCACGGCAGTGCCTTTAAGGCACGCCCCCAACATTGTTGTCTGGGTGGAAATCGGGAGAAATTCAGGAGAATGGTTGCCCCGGGAGATTTTCGGGAGGGGCACTGAAATTCGGGAGTCTCCCGGGAAAATCGGGAGGGTTGCCAAGTATGCTAATCAGAGGCAGGTGAAAATAATCAGTACCCATGGCAACCAAGAAACACAAACCCAGCGACGCTGAAACAGAACTAAGAGAGTCTTAAACTAAAACAAAACATGATCCGGGAATGCAAAAAACCCCCAAAAATGTTGTCTTCTTGTCTCTCATAAGGATTGTGAACAATGGGCAAAATGCCCAAAAAGTGCAGTTCCCCTTTAAGTACACATGTATAACAACAAACAACATGTTGTTGTACTTGTGCACTGACAATAAAGATCCATCCATACAGTAAGGCTTTCTGAGACATTACATTTCATGGAAATAAAGTCATGAGCAGGAAAAGAGAAGAAGTCTTGAAATGTGACAATTTCCTTCCAGTTCCATATTCTTTTAATATTAGGATTGTGAAGAAATGAATGGGTGGATTTGTCGTGTTCACAGTGGTTTAGAGATGGCAAATGGCATCGGGTGGAGTCTGAAAGTAACTAAAGTCTGTGCAGAAAGAGAAGTGAGAAAGTTTACCCAACTTCCTTACATGCTGTGTAACTGCTTGATGACAGAGCAATGTCATGTTCATCTTCAAGCCAAGATGTCTCTGTAGAAGACAGGAATATGTCGCAGGTTGTTGTGTTTCTGCTGCTCTTGGGTGGAACAGCATCTGGTAAGGTTTGAATCAGGAATAACGCTTCAATAATGTCTCTGAATTTGATTTTGTACGCCGCCATTGTTCTTGCAGCTTTCTTTCCTGCCGGTGAGTCTCAATGTAACGGCATCCTGGAGAACGCTCATTGCTCCGCCACGCTTGGAGGATCGGTCTACATCCAAGTCATGGTCGACGTGGGCGACCATCAGCTGCGGTGTAAGAAACAGCTCCCCGGTGGACCAGTTGTTGTGTTCACGGTGAAAAGAAAAAAGGCGGTTATCCAGGAAGCCCTCAGGAACCGAACAGAGTTCTTTGTCAACAATGGGACTTTAAAAATGTCCAGCATTGAGAGGACGGACTCGGGTCAATACGTATTGGAGGTGTTCGATCCCAATGGACTTCGTGTAAATACCATTACAGTAGAATTGGATGTTCAAGGTAAATATATTTTCCTTTTCACTCAGTATTCAAACATGAATGAGCGCTCATTAAGGATGAATGCCATTTTAATCATTTGGAGCGTATCTATTTCACCAATTTAATTATGTCTCTTCTTCCCAGAAAACATGTATTCCATCCTGGTTCCAGTTTGCACCGCACTGGCCGCCCTGCTGGTGATTGTGGTCGTGTCTTGCTGTGTGTACAAGATAACCAGGCGAAACAGGAAGTCAGGTAAGAATCCCCTTCAGTCCGGACTAGTTTGTACCGCCAGATGCAAATATCCACCTTGATTCAATGTGAGATAACAATTCAATATTCTCAATTTTGTGAAGGTTCAGGAAAATCCAGAGAAAAACAGCCAGCAGTAGAATTCTGGAAACGCAGTGACAATTTTCATCACGGACCAAAATAAACCCTCCAGGAGGCATCAGCAACAAGAGTGTGATTTATAACTATAATAATTGTGATTTAATAAATACAGTGTTTGTATGTTCACTATATCTAACATTATGTATTATTCTAATTCAGGGGTGTCAAACTCAATAACAGAGTGGGCCAAAATTTAAAACTGAACAAGGTTGAACAAATTAACCTTTTAATTGGGACCCAAACAAGTTTTGCATTGAATATTGAACAAGCAAGGCTTATATAACTTTATAGTGACATGCAAAATCCAGTTTCAAATAATAATACAAATAATTCAAAAATATCAATGGCATATCAAATACAATTTAAAAAAAATTGAATGCCTCTTTTCTATTTGCAGCCTTCTGAGGTAAATATCAACATTAACTTTTTCCACAGACTAATAAATTTGAAAATAAAATAACAATGAATAAACCAACCATTCAGGACTTTAAACTGCTCAGTTTGCAACACACTGATCTAATGTGATGTGCCCAAGCCTGATACCTGCCATCTTTTCTTGGATGCTAGTTCATTCATGTCGGGGCTCAGGCTTTGAGCTGAGGCAACCTTCATTATCCAACCAAGGTGTTCATCAGTCATTATAGCTCGTAGCCCACCCGGACCACAGTCTTGGGGGCGTGCCTTAAAGACACTGCCTTTAACGTCCTCTATGAGCTGTCGTCACGTCCGCTTTTCATCCATTCTAACGTGCCGGCCCAGTCACAAGATATGTGCGGCTTCTGTATGCACACACACGGGAATGCAATGCATACTTGTTCAACAGCCATACAGGTCACACTGAGGGTGCCCGTATAAACAACTTTAACAATGTTAGAAATATGCGCCACACTGTGAATCCACACCAAACAAGAATGACAAACACATTTCGGGAGAACATCCGCACCGTAACACAACATAAACACAACAGAACAAATACCCAGAACCCTTTGCAGCACTAACTCTTCCGGGACGCTACAATATACACCCCCACTACCACCAAACCCCGCCCCCCCCACCCCCCACCTTGTAGCTCCCGGAAGAGTTAGTGCTGCAAAGGGTTCTGGGTATTTGTTCTGTTGTGTTTATGTTGTGTTACGGTGCGGATGTTCTCCCGAAATGTGTTTGTCATTCTTGTTTGGTGTGGGTTCATAATGTGGCGTATATTTCTAACAAATCTTAAAGTTGTTTATATGGCAACCCTCAGTGTAAATTGTATCGCTGTTGATCAAGGATGCGTTGCATTCACTTGTGTGTGCGTGCCGAAGCGGCACATATTATGTGACTGGGCCAGCACTCGTTGGACTGGATGTGAAGCGGATGTGACATTTTCGGGAAGGGCACTGAAATCTGGTACTCTCCCGGGAGGGTTGGCAAGTATGAGAATAAGCGGTGAGTGCGGTATTACCGCTGCACCGGCAAGTATGAGAATTAGTGGTGAATTCGGTGTTACCGCAGCACCGCCGCTGAATATAATCGGCGGGCCAGCCCTAGTGTTAATTTGATATCGCCTCAAGGGCCAAGTGAAATTACACAGCGGGCCAAATTTGTTTCAGAGTTTGACACCCATGTTCTAATTGATCTTTTTTGTAACACAGTTAGTGAATGAAGCGCACCTTTGTAGTTGTTTCCCCATATTTCTGCACAATAACTCAGATATGTAACACTAGTGAGCAGTAAAGAATATGAAGGGATTTTTGGTCCAGATTGAACATGTTTTGCTTTATTCATTATTGACATGTTTCTTGCTACTTTATGTTGTATATTATTTACATGAGATTTCAAATTATTTTATCATCTATTATTAAACCCAAAAATGTGTTTTCTTTGACCCTTTCAATATTTACTCCGTCTATCTGTATTTGTGTCAGGCTTGTCACTGACAGTTTTGGTTATGTTTTAGTTTTCCCTCTGTTTGTGTTTTATTTCCTGTCAGCGCTCTTATTTTTGTTGAGTTTCCTGCTTGCCTCCCTTAGCACTGTTCCCCTCAGCTGCGACTGATTGGCACCTGGCCACACATGGTGTCAATCAGTCGGCTGCAATTTATACCTGCCTTGCCCTCCAGTCAGTGCTGGAGTATTGATTGCTGTATGCTGTGGACTGCCTGTTTCTTGTATGCTGTGAGCTATTCCCTGGATCCTGACTCCTGTCCCTGTTTGCTGTTTCCTGGTTTCTGGTTCCTGTTTTCCTTGCATTTTTTTAACATTAAAACCATGTTTTCTTGTACCAAGCCTGCCATCTCTGCATCTTGGGGTTCGTCACCACCACTTCATGACAGAATACTCCAGCCTAATACGAACCCTGCGGAGATTTCTATGGCGGAGAGGCTTGATGGGATGCTGGCAACGATGGCCGAATGGAGGAGATGTTTTGACTCCTTTCAAGGTCCCTCCTTTGGGGACGTCTTGGATCCGTCCCTTGAGGGGGGGGGGCTATGAGTAGCTGTGTAGCTGGGGAGACACAACTACTTCTAACTCCAGTGGATCTCCCGCAGTCGGTGCCATCCACCCAGGTGGGACTACAGACGCCGCCATCCACCCCAGGGGGCCTGTGGACGCCATCAACCCCGGTTAGCCCTCCCACGCCGGCAGACGATCTGCCTGCTCTTCTGACTCCGCCCACGCCGGCAGACGAGCCGCCTGCTCTTCTGACTCCGCCCACGCCAGCAGACGCTGAAATGTCCTTATTTTTGAAGGAAAAGCACTGTACTTTTCAATGAAGATAACTTTAAACTAGTCTTAACTTTAAAGAAATACACTCTATACATTGCTAATGTGGTAAATGACTATTCTAGCTGCAAATGTCTGCTTTTTGGTGCAATATCTACATAGGTGTATAGAGGCCCATTTCCAGCAACTATCACTCCAGTGTTCTAATGGTACAATGTGTTTGCTCATTGGCTCAGAAGGCTAATTGATGATTAGAAAACCCTTGTGCAATCATGTTCACACATCTGAAAACACTTTAGCTCGTTACAGAAGCTACAAAACTGACCTTACTTTGAGCAGATTGAGTTTCTGGAGCATCACATTTGTGGGCTCAATTAAACGCTCAAAATGGCCAGAAAAAGAGAACTTTCATCTGAAACTCCACAGTCTATTCTTGTTCTTAGAAATGAAGGCTATTCCACAAAAAATTGTTTGGGTGACCCCAAACTTTTGAACGGTAGTGTGTATATATATATATATATATATATATATATATATATATATATATATATATATATATATATATATATATATATATATATATATATATATACAGTATATATTTTTTGGAATATTTGTAAAATTGTTCAACTCCAGACATTGTATTTTCTAGAAGTCCGTGAGTATGTGACATGAAAAAAAGCAGATGCATCCAGCTCCGGTTGTAACGCTGTTTTAAAAATGTTTTTGCAGCTTGATCCTGAAAAATAAATGTGTCGCACAACGAAAGAGTTGAGCCATCATTCCAGCCGTGTAACACACGCGTCGTTCTATGAAGTGAAAACAAAGGAAGTACACCGGCTTCTTTAAATGAGCAAGGAAGTCGCTACTGCAGGAGAAAACATGGACGCCACAGATCAGCGTGTTAGTGGGTTGGTGACGTGGCTGTTGTGTAAAAAAAATTATTATTTTTTTTTTTTTTTTTTTTTTTTGGCATAAAGAAATACAACCATGTGTGCTTACGGACTGTATCCCTGCAGACTGTATTGATTTATATTGATATATAATGTATATATTGTGTTTTTTATGTTGATTTAATAAAAAATAAGAATAAAAAAAAAATATATATATATATATATATATATATATATATATATTATATATATATATATATGTTTTTTAAATTTATTGTGCGGCAGGTACCGGTACCGGTGGTTGGGGACCACTGCTTTACACCACTGCATCCCACGCTTTGCATTGAACTTGGTGATGTATGGCTTAGATGCAGCTGCTCGGCCATGGAAACCCATTCCATGAAGCTCTCTGCGTACTGTACGTGGGCTAATTAGAAGGTCACATGAAGTATGGAGCTCTGTAGCAAGTGACTGTGCAGAAAGTCTTTGCACTATGCTGACCTCTCTGTCAGTTTACGTGGCCTACCACTTGGTGGCTGAGTTGCTGTTGTTCCCAAACTCTTCACTTTTCTTATAATAAAGTTGACTTTGGAATATTTAGGAGCGAGGAAATTTCACGACTGGATTTTTTTGCACCTGATTCTGATCATTTGGATTGGTGGCCAAATACTTTTGGCAATATAGTGTATCTCAGCTGCACTTGGGCGGAAGGCGGGGTACACCCTGGACAAGTGGCCACCTCACCATAGATAGACACACAAACATTCACACACTCAGGACAATTTAATGTTGCCAATCAGCCTATCCCCAGGTGTCTTTGGAGGTGGGAGGGGCCTATCCGTAGTTGTATGTATTTGGAGGTGGGAGGGGCCTATCCCTAGTTGTATGTATTTGGAGGTGGGAGGGGCCTATCCCTAGTTGTATGTATTTGGAGGTGGGAGGGGCCTATCCCTAGTTGTATGTTTTTGGAGGTGGGAGGAAGCCGGAGTACCCAACGAGAACCCACACAGGCGCGGTAAAAACATGCAAACGCCACACAGAAAGACCCCGAGCTTAGGAATGGAACGTAGTACCTTCTCTCTGTGAGGCACGAGTGCTAACCACTGCTCCACCGTGCTGCCACTGAATACTGTACCAACGTGGGTACTTATTTTCAACTGATAAATAACAGTTTTCTCTAAAAATCTATAATTTTATTGACCCCAAAGCATAAGTGTTTGTAATATTTCCCACATCGAGCATGTTATAAGTTAATATAAAGCAATAAGGTTAAGAGAATATGATACAACTGTTACGGCTCAGACTCCTGCCAACGCCGCTCATCGGTATATCCTCTTGCTTACCAGACTGCCCTTTTGGATTCTCGACCTCCCACTTGGAAACGGATCTCGTCTCTTCGCTCCTGCCCCGGATCATCTGCCTGCCCTTTGGACTTCCGTTTTCCTTCGCTCTCGACAACATTTGGTAACACACACCTCAGCTAATCACACACATAGCCTCACACCACATACACTTTTGGATCTAGTCACACTCCATTTCCTTAGTTTATATTCTATTGTTTGATTAATATATATATATATATATATATATATATATATATATATATATATATATATATATATATATATATATATATATATATATATATATATATATATATATATATATATATATATATATATATATATATAAATGGTTAATATATATAATAAATCTATAAAGCTACATGGCCCCCTGGTGTCTGTTGCCGTCACCTCCCCTCAGTAACCATAACAACAACCTTGCAAAAAAAAAAGGTCACTACCGAAACACTGGGTGTTTACAAAGAAAAGAAAGTATATTGAGTTATCAACTAAAATATTACGATACTGATTGGTTAAATGGATGTTCAATTTCATAAATCAACTCTGAAATCAATCTGATCAGTGTTATGCATTTTAAAAAGAAAGATTGCATGTTGATTTTGAAGAATTTTATATTAAAGTAAGAAAATGTGTTAAATAATTCATTTTTATGGATTTTATTTTGAAAAACCTCAAATTATTAAAAACAAATATTTACAAAAGGTAAGTAAGCACGATATTAACAAAGTAACATACTATTTTATATTCATATTTGAAGGCTATGATTCGGCAGTGACAAATTTAAGGAGAGGACAAACATTCCCAAATATTCTGAAAATACAAGTTGACTGTTGTTTTTACAGAAATGTGTATTTCTGATACTATACTATATATAGGGACAACATTTTGAGAATACAACTTAAAACATTTTTGAATATTTCCAACCTCACTTTGAACCAATTGGGTAGAATGACCCATTTATAATATGTCTGTTTTTAGCATTGTTTTTTTACAAAATAAAAAAACAATTCAAAAATAGCCCCGCAAACTTTGACTTTTCGTTATGCGGCCCTTGGTGGAAAAAGTTTGGACACCCCAGATATAGCACATTTCATGGTAAACAATTTGAAGCAAAGCAATGAAAAAACTAAAACTTTCCCCCTCTGGTTCTGTCCATAGAGTTTTTCTTCTAGCAAATCCATCATACTGGAGATTGAGGATTTCCCATAATGCAAGTATGTCTTTAGTCACTAGATAGAACTGTTAACTCCATCCGTCCATCCATCCATCTTCTTCCGCTTATCCGAGGTCGGGTCGCGGGGGCAGCAGCTTAAGCAGGGAAGCCCAGACTTCCCTCTCCCCAGCCACTTCGTCCAGCTCTTCCTGGGGGATCCCGAGGCGTTCCCAGGCCAGCCGGGAGACATAGTCTTCCCAACGTGTCCTGGGTCTTCCCCGTGGCCTCCTACCGGTCGGACGTGCCCTAAACACCTCCCTAGGGAGGCGTTCGGGTGGCATCCTGACCAGATGCCCGAACCACCTCATCTTGCTCCTCTCCATGTGGAGGAGCAGCGGCTTTACTTTGAGCTCCTCCCGGATGACAGAGCTTCTCACCCTATCTCTAAGGGAAAGACCCGCCACCCGGCGAAGGAAATTCATTTAAGCCGCTTGTACCCGTGATCTTGTCCTTTCGGTCATAAACCAAAGCTCATGACCATAGGTGAGGATGGGAACGTAGATCGACCGGTAAATTGAAAGCTTTGCCTTCCGGCTCAGCTCCTTCTTCACCACAACGGATCGATACAGCGTCCGCATTACTGAAGACGCCGCACCGATCCGCCTGTCGATCTCACCATCCACTCTTCCCTCACTCGTGAACAAGACTCAGAGGTACTTGAACTCCACCCTTTTCCGGGCGAGAACCATGGACTCGGACTTGGAGGTGCTGATTCTCATCCCAGTCGCTTCACACTCGGCTGCGACCGATCCAGTTAAAGTTGAAGATCCTGGCCAGATGAAGCCATCAGGACCACATCATCTGCAAAAAGCAGAGACCTAATCCTGCAGCCACCAAACCAGATCCCCTCAACGCCTTGACTGCGCCTAGAAATTCTGTCCATAAAAGTTATAAACAGAATGGGTGACAAAGGGCAGCCTTGGCGGAGTCCAACCCTCACTGGAAACGGGTCCGACTTACTGCCGGCAATGCGGACCAAACTCTGGCACTGATCATACAGGGAGCGGACCGCCACAATCAGACAGTCCGATACCCCATACTCTCTGAGCACTCCCCACAGGACTTCCCGAGGGACACGGTCCAATGCCTTCTGCAAGTCCACAAAGCACATGTAGACTGGTTGGGCAAACTCCCATGCACCCTCAAGGACCCTGCCGAGAGTATAGAGCTGGTCCACAGTTCCACCACCAGGACGAAAACCACACTGTTCCTCCTGAATCCTAGGTTCGACTATCCAGTGTAGCCTCCTCTCCAGTACACCTGAATAAACCTTAACCCGTTAACTCATTTAGTACATTTCATGCATGGCCTATTTGAACTATATTTACACCTGGGGTTGAAAACTGGATGAAAAAAGTAGTTTTTTATTAAAAAAGTTAAAGTACCTATGATAGTCACACACACACTAGGTGTGGCGAAATGATTCTCTGCATTTGACCCATCACCCCCTGGGAGGTGAGGGGAGCAGTGAGCAGCAGCGGTGGCCGCGCCCGGGAATCATTTTTGGCGATGTAACCCCCAATTCCAACCCTTGATGCTGAGTGCCAAGCAGGGAGGTAATGGCTCCCATATAGGAGTGAATGTTGTCTTTTGAGCTGGCTAATATTAAAACAAATGAATGTTTCAAGTTGTGTTGTTAAAAGGAGAAGTAGAACTTCCTGTTCCTGTCTGTCTACTGTGTACTAAGAACAAATGGGCTAAATTGGGCACATCATTTGTGAAGAAGCTGAGCAGAAGATCAGAGATATGAAAGTGACAGCTGGACTATTGGTGTTGCTCCTCACAGTTTGTCACGGTCAGACTTTTCACGCTTAAATTGCAACATTGACTACATTTGATTTGTGTCTTTAGAGATATATTAGTCTGAATGACTATTGTAGATTTGCTGTTAAATATTTTTCCTTGTCTTTCCTTTTTTTTCTTGCAGCTGAAGAACAGCCTTGTGACGGCAGAAAAGATGGTGTTCAGTGTTACGGAAAGCTGGGAGAGACAATGTTACTCCGCTTGATGGACAATGACCTTGGATTATATAGATATAGATGGGAGACTACCACAACTATACTGATGACAGGGGGAATAGGTGGTAAAGTGAATCTATCAGAAAAACGATTTAGCTTCACCCCAGAAGAAGGACTGATGAAGATAATAAAGTTGGAGAGGAGAGATAGCGGCAAATATACTCTCAACATTTTTAACGAGGGTGGGAGACTGATCATCAGTCAGACTCTACAGTTGTTTGTTGAAGGTAAATATCTTAACTCATATTTGATTTTGGTATTTGTTTTGTTTTAATTGCAAGGATACACAGTAGACAAAGTCTTTCCAGATGAAATGCCCTATTTTGTGATGATTCTCAAACTACGGTACAACTACAACTTCTGGTCCACAAAAACGTTGTATTTTTGTTTATTTAGAAACACAAACAATACATTAAATATGTATAAAAAGTCTACATGTGCTTTGTGGACTTGGAGAAGGCATTCGACCTGTGGGGAGTGCTCAGAGAGTATGGGGTATCGGACTGTCTGATTGTGGCGGTCCGCTCCCTGAATGATCAGTGCCAGAACTTGGTCCGCATTGCCGGCAGTAAGTCGGACACGTTTCCAGTGAGGGTTGGACTCCACCAAGGCTGCCCTTTGTCACCCATTCTGTTCTTAACTTTTATGGTTAGGTCTCTGCTTTTTGCAGATGATGTGGTCCTGATGGCTTCATCTGGCCAGGATCTTCAGCTCTCACTGGATCGGTTCGCAGCCGAGTGTGAAGCGACTGGGATGAGAATCAGCACCTCCAAGTCCGAGTCCATGGTTCTTGCCCAGAAAAGGGTGGAGTTCAAGTACCTCTGAGTCTTGTTCACGAGTGAGGGAAGAGTGGATGGTGAGATGGACAGGCGGATCGGTGCGGTATCTTCAGTAATGCGGACGCTGTATCGATCCGTTGTGGTGAAGAAGGAGCTGAGCCGGAAGGCAAAGCTCTCAATTTACCGGTCGATCTACGTTCCCATCCTCACCTATGGTCATGAGCTTTGGGTTATGACCGAAAGGACAAGATCACGGGTACAAGCGGCCCAAATGAGTTTCCTCCGCCGGATTACATAAGAGCAGGGTGAGAAGCTCTGTCATCCGGGAGGAGCTCAAAGTAAAGCCGCTGCTCCTCCACATGGAGAGGAGCCAGATGAGGTGGTTCGGGCATCTGGTCAGGATGCCACCCGAACGCCTCCCTAGGGAGGTGTTTAGGGCACGTCCGACCGGTAGAAGGCCACGGGGAAGACCCAGGACACGTTGGGAAGACTATGTCTCCCGGCTGGCCTGGGAACGCCTCGGGATCCCCCGGGAGGAGCTGGACCAAGTGGCTGGGGAGAGGGAAGTCTGGGCTTCCCTGCTTAGGCTGCTGCCCCCGCGACCCGACCTCGGATAAGCGGAAGAAGATGGATGGATGTATAAAATATGTACAAAATAAGCCGACAAATTCAAATGTGATTTTGCTTTACTGAAATATAATGTTGCGGCACAAGCCAATTACTACCATGATTGTTGGGAATGGAATGGAAAACCTGGTCTTGTTCAAAACCAGTTGCCAGTGTATTCATTCCTTGGAATCGCTTGCCAATTTTTCGAATATTTCCCTTAACGATTCCTGATGTCACTGCACAATGCGAGTAGTCACTACACCACACGCGTAGTCACTACACAACGCACGTAGCCATTACACAACGTGCGTAGTCACTACACCACACGCATACACTGCAAAAAGTGAAATCTAAGTAAGATGAAACATCTCAAATAAGGTGATATTTGCTTATTTTCTATCTAATAAGATAATTCTTCTCACTAAGCAGATTTTATGTTAGAGTGTTTTACTTGTTTTAAGTGTTTTGGTCCTAAATGATGTCAGTAAGATATTACAGCTTGTTGCTGAGATTTGATGAGCTATATTGAGTAAAACATGCTTGAAACTAGAATATCAACTGTTGTGTCATTAACACTCACAAGTAGAAAACTACTTTTTTAAAGTAAACATTTCTTATTTCAAGCACGAAAAAAAATCATGATTTTGACACAATTGTGTCTCATAATTCAAACAGATGACAGCCAAATGGACTTTGCTGTTTTATTTTCAATGAAACAATAGAAAATACATACTCATACGTACGTGGGCTCTGTACCGAGGATGTCGTTGTGGCTTGTACAGCCCTTTGAGACACTTGTGATTTAGGGCTATATAAATAAACATTGATTGATTGATTGATTGATATAGTAGTACAGTTGGCACAGTACAGTAAACGGACAGTTAATATTTAAACATTTAACATGTGACATTTCAAACTATTTTGAACAGAAATAGTTCATGCACATTCAAGTAAATTCTTCAAAATGACAATTTAAAAATATTTGGCCCGGGGTATATGTGTATATATGTATATATGCACACTAATTGACTGAAAGAGCACGCACTTGGTGCGATGATGTCATGTTATCCATGGAAAAATGCACTTTTAGACAATATGATTTGCCTGAGCGGCTAGGAGACCCCGAGAGTAACAAGCGCTTGCCTTGTTGCCTTTCCATTAAGAACAATAAACTAGTTTTTAGTATAAGTTTGCTGGTTTCAAGAAATGTAATGCCGAGCGCATATCATTATGTCAAGATAATGCCACTAGCATTTACTTCATTTAAAAATATTTTTCAACATATTGAGCAAAAAAGTTTCATATTTGTTTTTTTCTACCAAGAAAAGTGCACTTGTTATTGGTGAGAATATACTTATTTTAAACTATTTTGGGGTTCATTGAGGTTAGCTAATTTCAATTGTTTTGGAAAGTCTTGACAAGCCACATTTTCTTGTTCTATTGCCAGATAATTTTGCTTAGTTCAAATAAAATACCCCTCATTTTTGTATTTTTTTTTCTTGTTTTTGAACACTGACTTTTTGCAGTGTAGGGCTGTGAATCTTTGGGCAACACACAATTCGATTCAATTCTTGGGGGTAACGATTCGATTCAGAATCGATTCTCAAACCCCGATTCAAAATTCATACTTTTTAATAACGTTAGGTGCCAGCTCTATGTATACATTTCTCCCCAAAATAGATAAACAGCATTGATAAATTGCTACATTACTTAAAAGAAAACTGGTTTTGTTTAATAAAATTCTACCCAAACAAGAGAAGTATCCAACACTTCTCTTTTGTAAAGTAAACCCGTACAGCAGATATAGATCATCTACATCAACTATATGATTTGCCTTAGTGGCTGGACAAGACAGGTAAAAAAAAAAAAATATTGCGATTAATTCATAAATCGATTTTTTTATACACCCATAAAAGTTATAGTAGAAAAGCAACAATAATGTTGTTCAACAGCCCTTGCATCAGACATGCACCCCTAATGGCACAAGATGTATAGCCCATGTTTGGGAAGTCTACTCTACTTTCAACAGATTTGATATGCTTCAAAATGCTTCATGTGCTCGGCCGGCCCGTCTGTCAAAATTGCAAAAAAAAAGTTTGAGCCAAAAAGTCTTCCCACCCCTGATTTAGTTGAATATCCCTGCTCTAAAGGGCCAGTTGTTCATTTTAGTATACAACTGTTAAAGGGGGCTTGCGTGAAACAGATTGTGTTTGACTTTGGGGTTTGGATCGCACGTTTCTCTGGCAATTCCAAAACTGGTTGTTAACGCTCCTTTTTTGTTCTCTAGATTCTGTGCCTGGCGCCAATTCCACTCGGTGTGACCAACCAACACTCACCCTGCCCGCTGCATGTAAGAATCCTTCTAACCTCAGATCATTCTCATTCTTTCCACCAGGCTGTTTTGTGTTCTTTGAAACAGTTGGTGGTAATATCTAATGTACAGTAGGGAAGGGATTCTTGGGTGGATCTCGCGTGAGAGGAAGGGGGGTAATCATCTTGCAATGCAGTTTGCAGAAAATGATGGAAAGCGCCACTCTACATAGCAACTGACGCTGTGGTCAAAGTTGGAATTCCCACAATAACATTTTAAACTATTCAAAACCCTACTGCCATCTGGTGGCTAAAGCGGCTAGTCCATCCCACAATTTGTCACGTTTCACGTGTCACGTAAACCCTGACAATAGGGGCCATATGAATCACCTTCATGTTGTATCATATACATATATGGAGCACTATGATGATGATGTATATTTATGTACTAACTATTAACGTTTTGATTATTGTTTGTTTTCTTTGCTGGCAATTGAAAAATATTTTTATTCATTACATCCCAGTTTTAGATAAATATTGAATAAATAAAATATACATCTCTTTTGGCGCTTAAAAACAACCCCACATTTAAAAATATGTTGATGATAATAATAATGATAATAGATTTTATTTGTCAAAAGCACTTTACATTGAGTAAACAACCTCAAAGTGCTACAGTGTATTAAAAAAATAAAAATACAAATATAATAAATAAATAAATAAAATAAAAACTAGAACAGCCAAATAGCTAGAACTAGTATGCATATATCTAAAAAAAAAAAAGGCTTTTTTAAAAAGAAGGGTTTTTAAGCCTTTTTAAAAAAAAAAGTATCCACGGTCTGTGGTGCCCTCAGGTGGTCAGGGAGAGCGTTCCACAGACTGGGAGCGGCGGAGCAGAAAGTCCGGTCTCTCATTGTTTGTAGCTTTGTCCTCGGAGGTTGGAGGAGGTTAGCCTGTTTGGAGTGGAGGTGTGGTGTGGAGGATTTGGGGGTGAGTAGTTCCTTGAGGTAGAGGTGGGCATTTCCATGGAGGCACTGGTGGGTGTGGAGGAAGACTTTGTATTCAATACTGAGTGAAACAGGAAGCCAGTGAAGGGATTTGAGAGTTGGTGTGATATGGTCATATTTGCACACTCTCATCAGGATCCTAGCAGCACTATTCTGTAAGTACTGCAGCTTCTGGATCTTCTTGCTGGGGATCCTGACAAGAAGTGCGTAGTCTAGCCTGGATGATTACACTTTTGGTGACTAAACACTGTCAAATTGGAGGGCACGTACGTTCCGCGCTATCGCCATCTACTGGCTTGGCGTGCGTAATACAACACATCCTTTTGTCATTTTCTGTAACATATGTATTGATTGGCAACACTAAATTGGCCCGAGTGTGTGAATGTTGTCTATCAAGTGGTATAAATGGATGGATGTATTTCTCCATTTCAATACTACTGTGCTTTCTGTTGATCCAAAACAGATTACTGGCTGATTATACAGAACGGCATTTTGGCACCAACAGTCCTGGTAATGATCGGGGTAATGATCTTTTTCGCTCTGAAGAAAAAGCTAAGCAAGAGACACAGAGGTACAATTTCTCATTCTTTTTCTCATGGATCAAACATGATTGATTTATTTGAGGGGCTTTTGGGGAGAGGATTAAATAGAAGTTGTATCCACAAGTGATAAAAAACACTACAGTTGGTCGATTATTTGAAAACACAAACTACCACTTTATCTTTTACTGTTAATTTATTTTTACAAAGAATGTGCAGGCATAAAGTATTTGATATATTTCTGTTTCACCTTTTCCACAGCTCAGGAAGACCAGGAAGTGACGTATGTTAATGTTTCAAGGGAAACAAATGCATCTCAAGAAAGGGGAAGAGCACCAACAAGTTAGCTTTTCAGAGCTTCTAAAAGGAATGTGGACTTTAATGCTAAATTAATAGGCAGCGTTGGTGATTTACCCTTTAGTTCAACCTCAACAAGAGTATAAAAATATGTATATTTTTGTGAGCAGCTGATTACACATGACAATGAACAATAACTGAGCTTTAGATTTTATTTGGTTTTATTGGACTTTGGGAAATTTAAAAGTGCATCATAGGGTTAATTTGACTTCTATACTGTAAAATGTTTTATTTGTTTTTATTGAACTTTGGGAAATTTAAAAGTGCATTACAGGGTTAATTTGGATTTATATTCTGTAAAAAAAGTTTATTTGTTTTTATTTAACTTTGGGAAATTTTAAAATTGCATCATAGAGTTAATTTTTACTTGTATTCTAGAATTTGTTTTAATTGTTTTTTTTTTAACTTTGGTATATTTAAAAGTGCATCATATGGTTAATTTTGACTTCTTCACTGTAAATTATTTTATTTTTATTTTTTTTTAACTTTGGGAAATTTAAAAGTACTTCATAGGGTTAATTTTGACTTGTATACTGTAAAATGTTTAATTTGTTTTTATTTAACTTTGGGAAATGTAATAGTGTATCATAGGGTTAATTTGAGGTTGTATACTGTAAAAAAAATATTAGTTTTTATTTAACTTTGGGAAATTTAAAAGTGCATCATAGGGTTAATTTTGACTTGTGTACTGTACATTTTTTTATTTTCTTATTTGTTTTTATTTAACTTTGGGAAATTTTAAAAGTGCATCTTAGGGTTAATTTTGACTTGTATACTGCAACATTTTTTTATTTGTTTTTATTTAACTTTGGGAAACTTAAAAGTGTATCATAGGATTAATTTTGACTTCTATACTGTAAAATGTTTTATTTGTTTTTTTTAACTTTGGTAAATTTAAAAGTACATCATATGGTTAATTTTGACTTCTTCACTGTAAAATGTTTTATATGTTTTTATTCAACTTTGGGAAATGTAATAGTGCATTAAAGGGTTAATTTGTGCTTGTATACTGTAAAAAACAACAATTGTTTTTATTTAACTTTGGGGAATTTAAAAGTGCATCATAGGGTTAATTTTGACTTGTATACTGTAAAATGTTTATTTGTTTTTATTGAACTTTGGGAAATTTAAAAGTGCATCATAGGGTTAATGTTGACTTCTATTCTGTAAAAAGTTTTTTTTTTTTTTTTTTACTTTGGGAAATTTTAAATTGCATCATAGGGTTTTTTTTTTACTTGTATACTGTAAAAATGTTTATTTGTTTTTATTTAACTTTAGGAAATTTAAAAGTGCATCATAGGGTTAATTTTGACTTGTATACTATACATTTTTTTAATTGTTTTGTTTTTTAACTTTGGGAAATTTAAAAGTGCATCATAGGGTTAAATTTTACTTGTATACTGTAAAATGTTTTATTTGTTTTTATTTAACTTTGGGAAATTTAAAAGTGCATCATAGGGTTACTTTTGACGTCTATACTGTAAAAAATCTCTATCAAACTACAATGTAAATGAAATAAAAAAAATACAATTACATTTTATTTAACGTTTTATTATGCTTAATTAACATTTGGGGTATGTGGATGAAAACAGTATGGGTTAAAACAAGGGAGAAAGGAGAAAGCTAGAGAGGACCACTGTCATGATCCATGCTCATTTGTGCCCTGAGTTGCACCTGTGTCTTGCCCTGACCCTTGTTTCCTCCAATCAGCTCTCTCCTTCATCTTGTGTCTAGTCCAGGTGTATGGAGTCTTCTAATTAGTCTGTGTATGGAGTTCTCAGTCTGCTGTCTAGTTTTTGTCCGGTCGTCAAATGACGTATATGGTGAGTCCTGCTCTCAGCTAGTCGTTATCTGCATGCATCACAATAACAACAAAATAATAATAGATACCGTATTTTTTGGAGTATAAGTCGCACCGGAGTATAAGTTGCACCTGCCGAAAATGCATAATAAAGAAGGAAAAAAACATATATAAGTCCCACTGGAGTATAAGTCGCATTTTTTGGGGAAATGTATTTGCTAAAATCCAACAGCAAGAATAGACATTTGAAAGGCAATTTAAAATGTCTAAAGAATAGTGAACAACAGGCTGAATAAGTGTACGTTATATGAGGCATAAATAACCAACTGCTATGTTAACCTAACATATTATGGTAAGAGTCATTCAAATAACTATAACATATAGAACATGCTATACGTTTACCAAACAATCTGTCACTCCTAATCGCTAAATCCCATGAAATCTTATACGTCTAGTCTCTTACGTCAATGACATCAATAATATTATTGGATATTTGACGCTAATGTGTTAATAATTTCACACATAAGTCGCTCCTGAGTATAAGTCGCACCCCCGGCCAAACTATGAAAAAAACTGCGACTTATAGTCCGAAAAATACGGTACATAAATAATACAGTAATTCTGTAATAATAATAACATAATAATTGTTGTCATTTAATAAATGTAAATATATGAACAGACAAGTTAGATGGAAGATCA
Source organism: Entelurus aequoreus (assembly GCF_033978785.1). Lineage (NCBI taxonomy): Eukaryota > Metazoa > Chordata > Actinopteri > Syngnathiformes > Syngnathidae > Entelurus > Entelurus aequoreus. The sequence goes on along the minus strand of NC_084734.1, from coordinate 89,434,006 downwards.
ATCGCTGGTTTTGCTTTGTGGACAGTCTAATTACCATAGGGCCTTTGAAGGAGACAACTATGACTATCAGACTTTTTCCACCAAGAGAAATGGTGAAATACAACAAATTGTAGAAGATTGGTAAAAGATCTTTGGAGATTTTAACATTGCTGACTTCACCACAAAAGGGATGTACTCCGGACAACTTCAAGCCTTTAAGTTTTGTAATATGTAATTAATTAACCTACTCAGTGGCCTAGTGGTTAGAGTGTCCGCCCTGAGATGGGTAGGTTGTGAGTTCAAACCCCGGCCGAGTCATACCAAAGACTATACAAATGGGAGCCATTACCTCCCTGCTTGGCACTCAGCATCAAGGCTTGGAATTGTGGGTTAAATCACCAAAAATGATTCCCGGGCGCGGCTACGCTGCTGCCCACTGCTCCCCTCACCTCCCAGGGGGTGATCAAGGGGATGGGTCAAATGCAGAGGACAAATTTCACCACACCTAGTGTGTGTGTGACAATCATTGCTACTTTAACTTTAATTAATTCAGTCATTATTAATATACTGACATGAAAAATATCTTATTTTCAATAAGGTTGAAAGTATTTCTCATAATTCTTCTTTGTACTTTGTAAGCACTATTAATTTGAACAACCTCTTAAAGTGGATCATATCAGTACAATGTTTAACGTGATTACTTAATCCATTCCATCATTTAAAGGCCTACTGAAATGATTTTTTTTATTTAAACGGGGATAGCAGATCTATTCTATGTGTCATACTTGATCATTTCGCGATATTGCCATATTTTTGCTGAAAGGATTTAGTATAGAACAACAACGATAAAGATTGCAACTTTTGGTATCTGATAAAAAAAGGCTTGCCCCTACCGGAAGTAGCGTGACGTAGTCGGTTGAACATATACGCAAAGTTCCCTATTGTTTACAATGATGGCCGCATGAAGTGAGAGCGATTCGGACCAAGAAAGCGACGATTTCCCCATTAATTTGAGCGAGGATGAAAGATTTGTGGATGAGTAAAGTGCAAGTGAAGGACTAGTGGGGAGTGGAAGCGATTCAGATAGGGAAGATGCTGTGAGAGGAACCGGCGGCCTAGCTGATATTCAGCTGGAAACGACTAAAACAGTAATTAAATACAAAACATATATATACTCTATTAGCCACAACACAACCAGGCTTATATTTAATATGCCACAAATTAATCCCGCATAAAAACACCTAGGTGTTTGTTATGCTAGCTCCTAGCTACTAGCTACTAGCTCGAGCTAGTTATAGCTCGAGTGGGTAATATGGACGGGATCCTGTATATATAACCAGCCAATACAATTCAAACACCTGCACAACACACACACTCACTCAGCCCAAAGAACCGTTCACCTAATCCAAGGTTCATAAAGCTTATATATTTAACCAAAGTTACGTACATGACACGCACGTACGGGCAAGCGATCAAATGTTTGGAAGCGCGCGGGTGGGACCTGATATTCAGCTGGGAATGACTACAACAGTAAATAAACACAAGACATATATATACTCTATTAGCCACAACACAACCAGGCTTATATTTAATATGCCACAAATTAATCCTGCATAACAAACACCTAGGTGTTTGTTATGCTAGCTCCTAGCTACTAGCTCGAGCTAGTTATAGCAAGCGATCAAATGTTTGGAAGCGTACTCACGGTATCGCATCTGCGTCTGTTAACGAAGTCAAAGTCCTCCTGGTAAGAGTCTCTGTTGTCCGAGTTCTTCCATCTTGACTGCATCTTTCGGGAATGTAAACAATGAAACACCGACTGTGTTGTGTTGCTGACTTCCCTCGCAAAATACTCCGCTTCGCACCGACTTTCTTCTTTGCTTGCTCAGCTTCTTTCTCCATAATGCAATGAACAAATTGCAACAGATTCACCAACACAGATGTCCAGAATACTGTGGAATAATGATGAAAACAGCTATTTCGTATTGGCTTCAACGGAGAAGCCATACCTGTGTTCTACTGGCTACGTCACGCGCATACGTCATCCTCCGAAGGCTTTTTCAACCGGAAGTGTGGCGGGAAATTTAAAATGTCACTTTATAAGTTAACCCGGCCGTATTGGCATGTGTTGCAATGTTAAGATTTCATCATTGATATATAAACTATCAGACTGCGTGGTCGCTAGTAGTGGCTTTCAGTAGGCCTTTAATTCCACATACTAATGCTGAAGACTTAATAACAGACAGCCTAGTCTTCACATTCAGCTAATTTCCCCCCTAATTCTGTGCCGTGTCTGTCCCTCATTTTCCCTCCAGGACAAGGACGTGCAGTCATTCCTGGAGGAGGCCACACTGATGGACCCCAGAAGGATGTTCCAATAGCAGCAGAAGTGCACTTTTTGGAGTGCTGTATTATTTTCAGTTTTGTGCCCAAGGGACTGATTTTATTTAACACTATATTATTATTTATACACCTATAGTGATCACAGAGACAGGCTGTTTTTGCCTTACTGTATATATTTGTTTTTCTGAAAAATCCCACTTAATATACTTTGGGTAACAACAGTCAATATTTATTTTTTTTATTTTATTTTTTGGGGGGGTAACAAAACAGTCAATATTTTTTTTTTTTTTTTTTTCTTATAAAATAAAAGTGAGCTTTTGTTAAACCAAATATTGTGTGTTTTTTTCCATATACAACCTATCTGGACTCGATAAGAGAATCGATAAGGAATCGATTCGATAAGAGGATTCGATAATGGGCTCGAACTCGATAATTTCTTATCAAACATCATCCCTACTTAAAGGGGACCTATGATGATTATAATCTACATTTAACAACAATTCTTTGTGGCCTACATAATACGAATTTAATATGTTTTGGTGTAAATATAGCATACATTTTGCAACCATAGATCCGTTTTTAACCTACTTTCTGCGTATGTCTGCCAAAGGTTGGTGTGTGGAGGCGTTCCCAGATTACAAATGAAACCACGCCCCATTCTTACAAAAAGATTAAAATGTATCTTTTTTTAACTGTACACTATCAAATATATAGCTTGAAGACAAATATCACCGCTAAACAGTATAAATATTCACTCGGTCACAACATTAGGTACACCTGCCCACTATGGGATTGATACAGAACAGTCTTTTAAAAGACTGCTTTTATCAGCCTTTCGTACGGCATATTGCACATTGTTGTTGTAGCTGAGATAGGCTCCAGCACCCCTGCGACCTCGAAAGGGATAAACGGTAGAAAATGGATGGATGGATGGATGGATGGATGTTGTAGATGAAAATGCTTTATTCATAGGCACAGGAGCCAAGTGTGCAGTTTTAACAAAGTTTTAATGTGCATAGATTTTTGTCAAAGTCTTTCTCCAGCAGAACGTGACTTTTCAGTCACGTCCGTATCCTCTCTCCCCCCCTCTCTCCCCTCCTGCACTCGACCGCCTACTGTTAAAGACAACAGATGATTAGATTAACACGTACCACCTGGAAAATCTAATCACCTGTCAGCTGTGTCTCGCCGTCAGCACATGCCCCGCCCCCATCCTATGGCGCTCGTCCTCAGAACCACAAACAGAGGCGGAGACATTTTCTCCTGCAGGCGCGCTGGCCACACCTCCCTCAACATATGTCTAATCCAGTTTATGGGTTTATGGCTCTTTGAAAGGGACGGATTTTGAGGAGCCATTCCTTTAAAAGAGCCGTTCAAAAGACTGGCATAAGGAGGGGGGTACTCTAGCGGCTTTTGCGCATGCCGCTGCGCATTCTTCAGTGCGCTCCTCTGAGCGCGGCTCTGGACACGGCCACGGGTGTTCTTCTCCGGCCGCGGGCGCACCTGACGCCGATATATGAAGATGCACCCCGTATTCCACGTATCCCAGCTCAAGCCTGTGGCAGTCTGCCCCCTTTTGCCCCCTGTCCCTGCTCCTCCTCCATCGAGGGTTCTCGAAAATGGTGACCCTGTTTGGACAGTAAAAGAGATCCTCAAAGTTTGTCGACATGGCAGGGGGTTCCATTACTTGATCGACTGGGAGGGTCATGGACCGAAGGACCGATCCTGGGTACCGATTTCTACCGGGCTAACCCTGATGCGCCCCAACGCTCGTCGGGAGCCTCGCATAAAGAGGGGGGCACTGTTACGGCTCGAGCGCATGCCGCTGCGCATTCTTCAGTGCACTCCTCTGAGCGCGCCTCTGGACACACCCATGGCTGCTCTTACTCACGAATCAACACACCTGACGCGGATGAGGACGCCACAAACTACTTAGTCCTGCGCGTCCTGCGTTCCAGTGCCAGAACGGAGCCATCTGTATAGTACAGTAAGCCCTCACGTCTCTAGCTCCTCTTCGTGCCTCCTCGCTCTTTGTGTTTCCCCACCTCTGTGCTCATCATGTTGTGTCCTGTTTCGTCGTCCCGCAGCATTCCTATGTTCCCTGGATTCGAGCTGTGTGTCTCGTCTCCCCGGACTTCCCCTGGACTTCTTGCTGCTTCCCCGGATCTCGACCTCACGTCTGCCCACGGACCTTGACACCTCTCTCCTGCCCTCGACCTCTCATCTGCCCACGGATCTTGACGCCTCTCTCCTGCCCTCGACCTCTCATCTGCCCACGGATCATGATGCCTCTCTCCTGCCCTCGAACTCTCAACTGCCCACAGACCTTGACGCCTCTCTCCTGCCCCCGACCTCTCGTCTGCCCACGGACCTTGATGCCTCTTTCCTGCCCTCGACCTCTCGTCTGCCCACGGACCTTGACGCCTCTCTCCTGCCCTCGACCTCTCGCCTGCCCACGGACTTCCAAGCCAGCCTCACCCTCGTTGGACTTCCGCATGCCGGTAACACTCTCCAGTTAGACGCATCACATAGTCTCACACCAAGTATTCTGTTTAATTACACACGCCATATTATATGGATAATAAATACGCCTAAGGCTAAACGACGTCCCTGCCTCAGTACCGTCTTCTTCTCCCCTGTACCATTACAGGCAGTAGAGTAATAATACTAGTTGATGAAATAGAAAATGACAGCATAAACATTTGGAACATAAGAAGAGTTCAAAATGCTCATTAAAAAAATGTTCTAACCTTTTTTGTTTATAATGGCAGCAGTCTTCTCGGTCTTGAGGCTTCCTGAAAGGCTGTTGGATAATTTTTTTGTAATCAAGTAACTGGAGGAATCATTTCACCCCTGCTTTGCAGTCATAGTAGCATTGGTGCATACGTTATCTTAATTAGAATCAGTGTATTATCTGTTCATTTGTTCTTTCATTTGAAACCACCTTTTATACATTATTATTATTAATATTTGATGGATCTATGTATTGACTATCGGCCAAGTCCTACAATTGTATACATTTTTAATACCTCTGGGCACCCCATTTAATGCTTTTTAATGCCATTTAAGACCTTAATTTGAGCAAAATCTATGTAATGATATTTAATGCATTTTAATTCCCCACAGAAACCCTGATAATTCAAGTTAAAGTTAAAGTACCAATGATTGTCACACACACACTAGGTGTGGTGAAATTATTTTCTGCATTTGACCCATCACCCTTGTTCACCCCCTGGGAGGTGAGGGGAGCAGTGGGCGGCAGCATTTTTGGTGATTTAAAGGCCTACTGAAATGAATTTTTTTTATTTAAACGGGGATAGCAGATCTATTCTATGTGTCATACTTGATCATTTCGCGATATTGCCATATTTTTGCTGAAAGGATTTAGTATAAAACAACGACCATAAAGATCGCAACTTTTGGTATCTGATAAAAAAAGGCTTGCCCCTACCGGAAGTAGCGTGACGTAGTCAGTTGAACATATACGCAAAGTTCCCTATTGTATACAATGATGGCCGCATGAAGTGAGAGAGATTTGGACCGAGAAAGCGACGATTTCCCCATTAATTTGAGCGAGGATGAAAGATTTGTGGATGAGGAAAATGCAAGTGAAGGACTAGTGGGGAGTGGAAGTGATTCAGATAGGGAAGATGCTGTGAAAGCCGGGGGTGACCTGATATTCAGCTGGGAATGACTACAACAGTAAATAAACACAAGACATATATATACTCTATTAGCCACAACACAACCAGGCTTATATTTAATATGCCACAAATTAATCCCGCATAACAAACACCTAGGTGTTTGTTATGCTAGCTCCTAGCTACTAGGTACTAGCTCGAGCTAGTTATAGCTAATATGGACGGGATCCCGTATATATATAACGAGCCAATACAATTCAAACACCTGCACAACACACACACTCACTCAGCCCAAAGGACCGTTCACCTAACCCAAGGTTCATAAAGCTTATATATTTAACCAAAGTTACGTACATGACACGCACGTACGGGCAAGCGATCAAATGTTTGGAAGCGCGCGGGTGGGACCTGATATTCAGCTGGGAATGACTACAACAGTAAATAAACACAAGACATATATATACTCTATTAGCCACAACACAACCAGGCTTATATTTAATATGCCACAAATTAATCCCACATAACAAACACCTAGGTGTTTGTTATGCTAGCTCCTAGCTCCTAGCTCGAGCTAGTTATAGCAAGCGATCAAATGTTTGGAAGCACAGCTACGTACTCACGGTATCGCATCTGTGTATCCAAATCAAAGTCCTCCTGGTTAGAGTCTCTGTTGTCCGAGTTCTTCCATCTTGACTGCATCTTTCGGGAATGTAAACAAACACCGGCTGTGTTGTGTTGCTGACTTCCCTCGCAAAATATCCGCTTCGCACCGACAACTTTCTTCTTTGCTTGCTCAGCTTCTTTCTCCATAATGCAATGAACAAATTGCAACAGATTCACCAACACAGATGTCCAGAATACTGTGGAATAATGAGATGAAAACAGAGCTATTTCGTATTGGCTTCAATGGGGAAGCCATACCTCTGTTAAACTGGCTACGTCACGCGCATACGTTATCATACCGAGACGTTTTCAAGCGGAAGTGTGGCGGGAAATTTAAAATGTCACTTTATAAGTTAACCCGGCCGTATTGGCATGTGTTGCAATGTTAAGATTTCATCATTGATATATAAACTATCAGACTGCGTGGTCGCTAGTAGTGGCTTTCAGTAGGCCTTTAACCCCCAATTCCAACCCTTGATGCTGAATGCCAAGTAGGGAAGGGAATGGGTTCCCATTTTTATAGTCTTTGGTATGACTCGGCCGGGGTTTGAACTCCAAAGTTACGTATATTGAGGCCGACCATAAACTCTTATCTCCAACATCTTCACTTGTGAGTCCAGGAAGGAGAAGGCAGAGGAAGATTCCACGCCTGGAAGAAGACACCTCATTGCATATTCATACATTGTGATATATACTGTAAGAGCGCTAGATGAAGGGCGCGTTCGAACAGCCCTGTGCAAGTCGACCTACCTATCTCAGGGCGGACACTCTAACCCAGTGGTTCTGAACCTTGTTGGAGGTACCGAACCCCACCAATTTCATATGCGCATTCACCGAACCCATTTTTAGTGAAAAATATATATATATTTTTTTTTCAAATTCAAGACAAAGTTATATGTTTTTTTACTAGAGCACAAAATGAAGCGTGCATGCACATCACCTTGTTCAAAGAACAAAACCAACACAGTGCATGAACTCACAACAAATTACACACCTGCAAATCAGACGGAAAATTAGAGGGAACATTGTTTGGGGGTATCCGTAATACGCCGATAGGGAAAAGTTTTTATTTACACGATGAGTCGGGTGTGTCTTGACCTCCGCCGAACCCCTGAGCCCGACTCACCGAACCCCTAGGGTTCCATCCAACCCAGGTTAAGAACCACTGCTCTAACCACTATGGCTGAGAGAAAATGTGGTTGCAGGAAAACATGCAAATCTTCTTCCACTGCGTCACCAACATTTCTGAGCTCCTCCTCTTAATATAAAAAAAAGTCTCAAATTTCTCTTCCCTCTCTCTTCCTACCGCCCACATTCCCAAACCGTTATTACCCGTACTGCATCTCTCCATGAAAAACTAAGCCTGGTAAGCATATATTTTATTTCACACCTTTCTTTTCCTTACAGTTGGATGTGGGAACTTTTATTGTGTAACTTCCCTGCTGGAAGTGTCGTGAATAAAACAAGGTCTTTGGAATGCACATCTGCTTTGACTAACAATGTTTTTCCCGCAGCTTCCCCACCATGGATGACAGGACGTCAACACCAACCACCACTACGGAGGTCACAAGAGGACAACAGAATGCAGACCTTAAGGTGTCGCCGTCCAGCAAACCTCTTCATCGCTTTCTTCAAAAGGAGCCCCAGAGTCTCGGTGTAATACATCCCTTAAACTCAGTCTCAAGCTCTGGTAAATAGTGCATGCAGATCAGACGCTCTTCTCACCACCAGGTTGTCATCGGGATCTGTGGCTGTGCAGAGCTGATCATGGGATGCATCTTTTTCGGGGAAACCGTGACAAACTCCGGTGACGTCTACGTTCCTTTCTGGCAGGGAGCTCTGGTATGCAACACTCATTCGCAGTGCTGAGGTGCCAGTGATGGGCAAGCTACTTGGAAAATGTAGTAAACTAAGCTACAGGTTACTCTCCATTAAATGTAGCTAAGCTACCGGGGAAGCTACACGCCAAAAGTAGCTTGCTACATTTAACGGCATTTAGCCATTACTATTAACTATCATTAACAGCATTGGACCGTGTCCCTCGGGAAGTCCTGTGGGGAGTGCTCAGAGAGTATGGGGTATCGGACTGTCTGATTGTGGCAGTCCGCTCCCTGTATGATCAGTGCCAGAGTTTGGTCCGCATTGCCGGCAGTAAGTCGGACACGTTTCCAGTGAGGGTTGGAGGCTGCCCTTTGTCACCCATTCTGTTCATAACTTTTATGGACAGAATTTCTAGGCGCAGTCAAGTCGTTGAGGGGATCTGGTTTGGTGGCTGCAGGATTAGGTCTCTGCTTTTTGCAGATGATGTGGTCCTGATGGCTTCATCTGGCCAGGATCTTCAGCTCTCACTGGATCGGTTCGCAGCCGAGTGTGAAGCGACTGGGATGAGAATCAGCACCTCCAAGTCCGTGTCCATGGTTCTCGCCCGGAAAAGGGTGGAGTGCCATCTCCGGGTTGCGGAGGAGACCCTGCCCCAAGTGGAGGAGTTGAAGTACCTCGGAGTCTTGTTCACGAGTGAGGGAAGAGTGGATGGTGAGATCGACAGGCGGATCGGTGCGGCGTCTTCAGTAATGCGGACGCTGTATCGATCCGTTGTGGTGAAGAAGGAGCTGAGCCGGAAGGCAAAGCTCTCAATTTACCGGTCGATCTACGTTCCCATCCTCACCTATGGTCATGAGCTTTGGGTTATGACCGAAAAGACAAGATCACGGGTACAAGCGGCCGAAATGAGTTTCCTCCGCCGGGTGGCGGGTCTCTCCCTTAGAGATAGGGTGAGAAGCTCTGTCATCCGGGGGGAGCTCAAAGTAAAGCCGCTGCTCCTCCACATGGAGAGGAGCCAGATGAGGTGGTTCGGGCATCTGGTCAGGATGCCACCTGAACGCCTCCCTAGGGAGGTGTTTAGGGCACGTCCGACCGGTAGGAGGCCACGGGGAAGACCCAGGACACGTTGGGAAGATTACGTCTCCCGGCTGGCCTGGGAACGCCTCAGGATCCCCCGGGAGGAGCTGGACCAAGTGGCTGGGGAGAGGGAAGTCTGGGTTTCCCTGCTTAGGATGCTGCCCCCGCGACCCGACCTCGGATAAGCGGAAGAAGATGGATGGATGGATATTAACTATCTGTCATTTAACTGGGGACACCCTACAACTACCTGTAGGGCTCCCCTCACCCCACTGTATGTATTTATTTAGTTAGCCTTTTCTTTGGCCCACCCCTATAATGTTATTCATGTTCTTGACCTACAGTAAAAAAACAGCATCTTTCTATATCTTGACCCAACAAAAAAATGACTTGTGTTATTTGGGAATATTTGATAATGGTTATGTGCAGTAAAACTTTTCATGAACTCAACTCACCTTCATGTGTGTTCCTAAATTTGTGTCTTAGATGAAGAGAGCAGTTATGATTTTGGGTTCACAGAGTAAACAAGTAAAAACTTAAGGTTTTGGGCATTATTTTCTCTAAACGCATACATTTGTCTAAATATGGCCACACATTATTGTGGGTTTCCTGCACGACAAAATGAAATAGATCTTTAAGTAATTACTTAAATGACTGATTATAGATTAAATCATTAAAACATATATGAAATTAATAATAAATATGTGAAATAATTCAATTAGTTAATGTAATTTTACATTAAATTAATCACATTTAATAACATGTGTATGTATTTAATTCCAATTATAATCAATGACACTTATGTAATTAAGTAACTAGTTATTTAAAGATCGATTTATTTATTTAATTTTGTCTAGTTTGGCCTTTAGTAATGAAAAAGCAAATGATCATTAATTAAATCATTATAAAATATATGAAATTAATGTGAAATAATTAAATAATTTAATGTAAATTTACATTAAATTAATCACACATTTAATAACATGTGTATGTATTTAATTACAATTATAATCAATAACACTTATGTAATTAAGTAACTAGTTTTTTAAAGATCGATTTATTTATTTAATTTTGTCCAGTTTGGCCTTTAGTAATGAAAAAGCAAATGATCATTAATTAAATCATGATAAAATATATGAAATTAATAATAAAATGTGAAATAATTAAATCATTAAATGTAATTTTACATTAAATTAATCACACATTTAATAACATATGTATGTATTTAATTACAATTATAATCAATGACACTAATGTAATTAAGTAACTAGTTATTTAAAGATCGATGTATTTATTTAATTTTGTCCAGTTTGGACTTCAGTAATGAAGAGGCAAATGATCATTAATTAAATCATTATAAAATATATGAAATTAATGTGAAATAATTAAATAATTAAATGTAATTTTACATTAAATTAATCACACATTTAATAACATATGTATGTATTTAATTCCAATTATAATCAACGTCACTTATGTTATTAAGTAACTAGTTATTTAAAGATGTATTTATTTATTCAATTTTGTCCAGTTTGGACTTCAGTAATGAAGAGGCAAATGATCATTAATTAAATCATTATAAAATATATGAAATTAATGTGAAATAATTAAATAATTAAATGTAATTTTACATTAAATTAATCACACATTTAATAACATATGTATGTATTTAATTCCAATTATAATCAACGTCACTTATGTAATTAAGTAACTAGTTATTTAAAGATTTATTTATTTATTTAATTTTGTCCAGTTTGGACTTCAGTAAAGAAGAGGCAAATGATCATGAATTAAATCATTATAAAATATATGAAATTAATGTGAAATAATTAAATAATTAAATGTAATTTTACATTAAATTAATCACACATTTAATAACATATGTATGTATTTAATTCCAATTATAATCAATGACACTTATGTAATTAAGTAACTAGTTATTTAAAGATCGATGTATTTATTTAATTTTGTCCAGTTTGGACTTCAGTAAAGAAGAGGCAAATGATCATGAATTAAATCATTATAAAATATATGAAATTAATGTGAAATAATTAAATAATTAAATGTAATTTTACATTAAATTAATCACACATTTAATAACATATGTATGTATTTAATTCCAATTATAATCAACGTCACTTATGTAATTAAGTAACTAGTTATTTAAAGATTTATTTATTTATTTAATTTTGTCCAGTTTGGACTTCAGTAAAGAAGAGGCAAATGATCATGAATTAAATCATTATAAAATACATGAAATTAATGTGAAATAATTAAATAATTAAATGTAATTTTACATTAAATTAATCACACATTTAATAACATATGTATGTTTTTAATTCCAATTATAATCAATGACACTTATGTAATTAAGTAACTAGTTATTTAAAGATTTATTTATTTATTTAATTTTGTCCAGTTTGGCCTTCAGTAATGAAGAAGCAAATGATCATTAATTAAATCATTTTAAAATATGGAATTGAATTAAATTGATGAAAAAGTTTCTATCTAGCAAAACTGGTCATTTTCTGCAATACAAACCAGACCAAAACCAACTTTGTCATCTGTCATATATCAACAGCAGCCACTCGCACATAAGGCACTTAGCCGGTGATGCGTTTACAGCCACACAAAAAGTTGGACAACTTCAACACCACAGGTAATGTGTAATTCCAGGTCATTACACTATGATTTACCTGTCAAATGTGTGCTTTAAGGCAGGGGTCGGCAACCCAAAATGTTGAAAGAGCCATATTGGACTAAAAGTACAAAAAACAAATCTGTCTGGGGCTGCAAAAAAATGAAAAGCCGTATATAAGTGTTATAATGAAGACAACACATGACGTAAGTGTCTATATTAGCTGTAATAGCCTACTATCATAATGACTATGTGTCGCAGGCTGAAGCAAATCTTCGTTGACAGAAATACTCAGGTGAGATAACTCCTGGAAATGACTGACTTTTAATGGCTGAAGGTATAGATGTGTGTGTCTAAGTTAAAGTAAACTGCAGGCTGTCTTCTTTTAATAGATTTATTACTATCTTTAACAAGCTAGATAATGTTTGCTGTGGTCTGGAACAACATGGCAGACAAACAACGATCTGAAAAGCAGCCAATATTACATACAGATAATGTGTCATGAGACATGCAAATATAAATGATATACAAAGAGGATACAAGTAAAGGATATTAAATGAGCTCAAATATGTAATTTTGTTTATATATGATATGCAATCTGTTGTTGTATTCCCTATTTTAAGTGTACATAAATGAAGGTATGTGTTGCTGAGTTCCACTCGGATGTGTTCCCTGGTTTTTGGTGTACATGGGTGAAGGTGTGTGTTGCTGAGCCCGATCTGGACGTAATCTGAACTGGACCTGGTTTTAAGAACCCTTTTGAACAATCTGATTTCATTGACAACCCGGTCTGGTGAAGTTAAGGTCCTTTGTTTGTTTTGTTTGAAAGTAAAGCAATATAAAAACAATTACATAAAAAATAGTAATTAATGAAAATGTTATTGGACCAGCACCACACACAATCATGTGTGCGCTAAAGACTGTATCCCTTGCAGACTGTATTATTCTATATTGTAGGAACCAGAAGGTTTTTTTTTAATAACAGAAAGAGACAACCCCTTTTGTGTAAATGAGTGTGGATGAGTGTGAATGGGGGAGGGAGGGTTTTCTTGGGTTGATGCACTAATGGTAAGTGTATCTTGTGTTTTTTTTATGTTGTTTAAAATAAAAAAATTAAAAAAAATAAAAAATTAAAAAAAAAGAAAAAAAAAAAGAGCTCAAATATACCTACAAATGAGGCATAATGATGCAATATGTACATACAGCTAGCCTAAATAGCATGTTAGCATTGTTCAGCTTGCAGACATGCGCTGACCAAATATGCCTACAACACTCCAACAAGTCAATAACATCAACAAAGTTCACCTTTGTGCATTCACGCACAGTATAAAACGTTTGGTGGACAAAAGGAGACATCATCATCATCAATCTTTATTGCAGACCTTAAGATCCATTTAAACGCATAAAAACAGAATACAATACATTAAAAAACAAAACAATAAAACATACATTAAAAACAAAACAATAAAACATAAAAATAATAAAAACATAAAACCCAAATGTCCGTTTCTGACATACAAACATGTGTGCCAATGATTCCACAGTCCAGATGAGTACTTAACAGGCAAAGAAGGAGTGGAAGATTTTACATGTAAACAAACTTGTTGCGTCACAGACCCCCACCGAGTGCAATAAAATCCATGTAGTTCAATGGACTAAGCATTGGTATGGCAGTATCACTTTGATACGGTATTAGCTGGTATCATATGATAAGTGTACACATGTGGGTTTGTGTTTGCTCTCATTTCTTTTAGTTTCTCACCTGTGGAATCTTGTCTGTCTACACGGGAGCATGTCCATCCAAAAAGATGGTAGTATATTTTTACCTTGTATGATTACCCGAGTGGCAGCAAGTATAAATTGTGATATATTTCCCCCCCAGGTGACCGTTTGTCTGTCCATGTATGTGATGTCCATCCTGGGAGTCATCGTGTCTTGCGGTTATAGGATACACAGCATTCGCTATCCCGATATCTCCCGGCTATCCTTAGTGGACCCACAGTGGGCCTACAACGAAATGGTAAAGGACATTTTACACTCAACACATTTGCACTGTGCTTGAAATAAACATCTCTCTCCTCCTGTTTAGAGGCAACTTTTGGCCACGCAATGCATTTTGTTCACGTTCTCTGCGTGCGTGGCGGTGCTTCTCATCTTCTTGTCAGCGGTGGCCCGCCTGGCTCTCAAATCCACAAACACTCAGGTAAGCATCTACATTACCAGTGAAAAATACAACTAAGGAGCTGCGGGCTCGTTTACACACTGCAAAAAGTAATTGTTCAAAAACGAGAAAAAAAAATACAAAAATGAGGGGTACCGTAATTTCCGGACTATAAGCCGCACCTGACTATAAGCCGCACCTGACTATAAGCCGCACCCGACTATAAGCCGCACCTGACTATAAGCCGCACCAGCTAAATTTAGGGGAAAATACAGATTGCTCCATATATAAGCCGCACCCGACTATAAGCCGCAGGGTTTTGATGTGTAATTAGCGTAGTATATAGTGTAATTAGCGTAGTATATAGTGTAATTAGCGTAGTATATAGTGTAATTAGCGTAGTATATAGTGTAATTAGCGTAGTATATAGTGTAATTAGCGTAGTATATAGTGTAATTAGCGTAGTATATAGTGTAATTAGCGTAGTATATAGTGTAATTAGCGTAGTATATAGTGTAATTAGCGTAGTATATAGTGTAATTAGCGTAGTATATAGGGGTTCCTGCTACCACGGAGGGGATTGTCGGGACAGAGATGACTGTTTGGGAACGCAAAGCGTCTCATTTATTAACAATAAATCTTTCAATCATTCAATCAAACTTTCACATCTTTGACATGGCGAACAGCATTCGTGCAGAGTACAAATAATACAACGCTGCAAAGTAATACAAAGTGCTCGCCTGTACGTTATCAAAATAACCAGCCTACCGGTATATGAAAAGTCAGTCTTTAATCATTGTGTCATCGTCTTCCTCCTGCGTACTAAAACCACCCAAATCCTCTTCGTCGGTGTCGGAGAAGAACAGGTCCAAAATGGCGTCGTCAGCCACTCCCTCTCCTTTGTTCTCGCTCTCAAAACCTTCCTCTTCGTCAGTGGACTCAACGGCTCCGGCTTCGTCAGCCGTTACGCCGTCCTCTTCATCATCACGATGCAGCAGTCCAGTTGCTGACTCAGAGTCGTCCGTGCCCTAATGCAGTGGTTCTCAAATGGGGGTACGTGTACCCCTGGGGGTACTTGAAGGTATGCCAAGGGGTACGTGAGATTTTTGAAAAATATTCTAAAAATACCTCTAAGTCCGAGTCCATGGTTCTCGCCCGGAAAAGGGTGGAGTGCCATCTCCGGGTTGGGGAGGAGATGTTGCCCCAAGTGGAGGAGTTCAAGTACCTCGGAGTCTTGTTCACGAGTGAGGGAAGAGTGGATGGTGAGATCGACAGGCGGATCGGTGCGGCGTCTTCAGTAATGCGGACGCTGTATCGGTCCGTTGTGGTGAAGAAGGAGCTGAGCCGGAAGGCAAAGCTCTCAATCTACCGGTCGATCTACGTTCCCATCCTCACCTATGGTCATGAGCTTTGGGTTATGACCGAAAGGACAAGATCACGGGTACAAGCGGCCCAAATGAGTTTCCTCCGCCGGGTGGTGGGTCTCTCCCTTAGAGATAGGGTGAGAAGCTCTGTCATCCGGGGGGAACTCAAAGTAAAGCCGCTGCTCCTCCACATGGAGAGGAGCCAGATGAGGTGGTTCGGGCATCTGGTCAGGATGCCACCCGAACGCCTCCCTAGGGAGGTGTTTAGGGCACGTCCGACTGGTAAGAGGCCACGGGGAAGACCCAGGACACGTTGGGAAGACTATGTCTCCCGGCTGGCCTGGGAACGCCTCGGGATCCCCCGGGAGGAGCTGGACCAAGTGGCTGGGGAGAGGGAAGTCTGGGCTTCCCTGCTTAGGCTGCTGCCCCCGCGACCCGACCTCGGATAAGCGGAGGAAGATGGATGGATGGATGGATTCTAAAAATAGCAACAATTCAAAAATCCTTTATAAATATATTTATTGAATAATACTTCAACAAAATATGAATGTAAGTTCATCAACTGAACATGACATCAAGTAGGCTATTCCATTCATGAGCATAAAGCCAGAGTTCCCCCCATGCCGTGATGGTTTGACCCTCACTAAAATGGCGGTCAAAAAGAAGTGTGAAAAGAAATGCAACAATGCAATATTTAATGTTGACAGCTAGATTTTTTTGTGGACATGTTCCATAAATATTCATGTTAAAGATTTATTTTTTGTGAAGAAATGTTGAGAATGAAGTTGATGAATCCAGAAGGATCTCTATTACAATCCAAAAAGTTGATGATTACTTCTATGTGTAGAAATCTTTATTTATAATTGAATAACTTGTTTATTTTTCAACAATTTTGTAGTTATTTTTATATCTTTTTTTCCAAATAGTTCAAGAAAGACCACAACAAATGAGCAATATTTTGCACTGTTATACAATTTAATAAATCAGAAACTGATGACATAGTGCTGTATTTTACTTCTTTATCTCTTTTTTTCCACCAATAATGTTTAGCTCTGATTAGGGGGTACTTGAATTAAAACAATGTTCACAGGGGGTACATCACTGAAAAAAGGTTGAGAACCACTGCACTAATGGACAGTCCTTTTCGTCTCATAAATCTGAGACACCATGATGGTCCACTTCTAAAATCTTCAATATTCATTTCTTTGGCGGTTGTTTGGGCTTTCAGTCGGATCTGCACGGTGGAAACATCCCGGCCGTCTGCTCTCTGTGTGTTCACCCAGTCCTCAAGAAAGTTTTCAAGTTCCAGCCATCTGCTTTTATTACCTCTAAAGGATTTTTTTTGTCTTTTTACATTGAATCAGTCCTTCATGCTGACGTCTCCAACGTCTCACCATTGATTCATTGATGTCAAGGGTACGTGCAGCAGCTCTACTTCCTTCTTTGACAGCCAGATCGATGGCCTTTAACTTAAAAGCAGCATCATATGCACTTCTCCGTTTGTTTTCCATATTGAGGGTGTTTGCATGAACACTTCCTTCGCGCAAACTGTCGCTGACGCTCTCCTACTCTTTGTTTTGCTCTCGTTACCTGGCGCCAGATGTCTGCCTCGGTCTCGCGCATCCTCTGTAGTGCGCGCCCGTGGTTACCGTAAGCCGTAAAAAAGCCGCACCGTTGTATAAGCCGCAGGGACCAGAAAGAGGGTAAAAAGTAGCGGCTTATAGTCCGGAAATTACGGTATTTTATTTGAACTACGCAAAATTATCTGCCAATAGAACAAGAACATTTGGCTTGTCAAGACTTTTCAAAACAAGTAAAATTAGCTAACCTAAATGAACCCAAAAATACCTTAAAATAAGTATACTCTCACTAATAACAAGTGCACTTTTCTTGGTAGAAAAAAAAAGACACCTTTTTGCTCAATATGTTGAAAACTATTCTTAAATGAAATAAATGCTAGTGCCATTATCTTGACATAATGATATGCGCTCGGCATTACATTTCTTGAAACCAGCAAACTTATACTAAAAACTAATGTATTGTTCTTAATGGAAAGGCAACAAGGCAAGCGCTTGTTACTCTCGGGGTCTCCTAGCCGCTCAGGCAAATCATATTGTCTAAAAATGCATTTTTCCATCAACAACATGACATCATCGCGCCAAGTGCGTGCTCTTTCAGTCAATTAGTGTGCATGTATACAGCCCGGCACCCGGCCAAATTTTTTTAAATTGTAATTTTGAAGAATTTATCTAAATGTGCATGAACTATTTCTGTTCAAAATTGTTTGAAATGTCACATGTTAAATGTTTAAATATTAACTGTCAGTTTACTGTACTGTGCCAACTGTACTTTGTTTTTATCATAACTCTGTGAGGTCCGGTTGCTAAGTTGCTAAGTCAGCCTTAGCGTCGTTAGCAACAGCATTGTTAAGCTTTGCCAGGCTGAGATCTATTAACCGTGTAGTTACATGTCCATGGTTTAATAGTATTGTTGATCTTCTGTCTATCCTTCCAGTCAGGGATTTATTTATTTTGTTTCTATCTGCATTTGAGACAGATGCTATCACGTTAGCTCATGCTAATTAGCATGAGCTTCGTCGATGTATCGTCGTGGAGATAAAAGGCACTGAATGTCCATTCCGCGTCCTCGACTCTCATTTTCAAGAGGATATAGTATCCCAGGTGGTTTAAAATACAAATCTGTGATCCACAATAGAAAAAGGAGAGAGTGTGGAATCCAATGAGCCAGCTTGTACCTAAGTTACGGTCAGAGCGAAAAAAAATATGTATTTCACTGCATTCTAGTCCGTCACTCTAACGTTCCTCATCCACGAATCTTTCATCCTCGCTCAAATTAATGGGGTAATGATCCGAATAGCTCTAGCTGCGTTGAAAACAATAGGAAAATATGAGGGAGTGAACAACTGACTACGTCACGCTACTTCCGGTAGGGGCAAGGTTTTTTTTTTATCAGGGACCAAAAGTTGCGAACTTTATCGTCGTTGTTCTATACTAAATCCTTTCAGCAAAAATATGGCAATATCGCGAAATGATCAAGTATGACACATAGAATGGATCTGCTATCCCCGTTTAAATAAAAAAATGTCATTTCAGCAGGCCTTTAATCTTACTTAGATTTCAGTTTTTGCAGTGCATTGTCATGTTTGGTCCGGTGGAAACAAACTCTGCTAGTACGGTCCGTTGTGAAGGCCATCATTTGAACTCTGGTGTGGACCAAACAAGCCGGTTTCAATCCACTTGCAAGTGAATTCTGGTGCGGTTTAGTGAACTTGGTTTAAATGTGAACATGACACAGATCAACGACACGTAGCATGACAAATAATATTCAATATACTATAAAGAGGTACCTCAGCTCAGAAGTGCCTTAACTTAAGAGTGTTTTGAGATAAGAGCTGTAATTGTAATGCTCTGAGTTCCAAACATATAGCGAGAGATGGACATAACTTTGTTTTCTAAGAATGGGAAGGAAGAAATTGAGTGTCAGATCGATACTGAAATATCGATACCAGAATTCTATGCTCTAATATTAATTCTCAAATCAAAGTATCGATACCTTTTTGATAATTTATTTCAGGGGTGTCCAAACCTTCAACAAAGGCCGTATCCTAAAAAGTCAAATGCTGTGGCTATATTAATGTTTTTTTAAATTTTTTTTGTTATTGCTAAAAACAGATAATATTTATATTTAAAGACATAACTGTGTGTCAGCTTTCTGTTATTTGTATATTATTATTAATTATTAGTTACAAATTATAATATATCAGCTTTTAGAATAGAATAAAAAATAATATTAAATTCTGCCAAAAATTCTTCCTGTATGAAAATATGAATATTCAGTTACATATTTAAGTGTCTGTTATTGGTATATTATTATTAATTATTAGTTACAAATTACAATATTTCAGCTTTTAGAATAGAATAAAAAATTATATTAAATTCTGCCAAAAGTTCTGCCTGTATGAAAATATGAATATTCAGTTACATATTTAAGTGTCTGTTATTGGTATATTATTATTAGTTACAAATTACAATATTTCAGCTTTTAGAATAGAATAAAAAATAATATAAAATTCTGCCAAAAATTTTGCCTGTATGAAAATATGAATATTCAGTTACATATTTAAGTATCTGTTATTGGTATATGATTATTAATTATTAGTTACAAATTACAATATTTCAGCTTTTAGAATAGAATAAAAAATATTAAATTCTGCCAAAAATGTTGCCTGTATGAAAATATGAATATTCAGTTACATATTTAAGTGTCTGTTATTGGTATATTATTATTAATTATTGGTTACAAATTACAATATTTCAGCTTTTAGAATAGAATAAAAAATATTAAATTCTGCCTGTATGAAAATAAGAATATTCAGTTACATATTTAAGTGTCTGTTATTGGTATATTATTATTAATTATTAGTTACAAAATACAATATTTCAGCTTTCAGATTAGAATAAAAAATTATATTAAATTCTGTCAAAAATTCTGCCTGTATGAAAATATGAATATTCAGTTACATATTTAAGTGTCTGTTATTGGTATATTATTATTAATAATTAGTTACAAATTACAATATTTCAGCTTTTAGAATAGAATAAAAAATATTAAATTCTGCCAAAAATGTTGCCTGTATGAAAATATGAATATTCAGTTACATATTTAAGTGTCTGTTATTGGTATATTATTATTAATTATTAGTTACAAATTACAATATTTCAGCTTTTAGAATAGAATAAAAAATATTAAATTCTGCCTGTATGAAAATAAGAATATTCAGTTACATATTTAAGTGTCTGTTATTGGTATATTATTATTAATTATTAGTTACAAAATACAATATTTCAGCTTTTAGAATAGAATAAAAAATTATATTAAATTCTGTCAAAAATTCTGCCTGTATGAAAATATGAATATTCAGTTACATATTTAAGTGTCTGTTATTTGTATATTATTATTAATTATTAGTTACAAATTACAATATTTCAGCTTTTAGAATAGAATAAAAAATAATATTGAATTCTGCCAAAAATTCTTCCTGTATGAAAATATGAATATTCAGTTACATATTTAAGTGTCTGTTATTGGTTATTATTATTAATTATTAGTTAAAAACTACAATATTTCAGCTTTTAGAATATAATAAAAAATAATATAAAATTCTGCCAAAAATTCTGCCTGTATGAAAATATGAATATTCAGTTACATATTTAAGTGTGTATTATTGTTGATGTAATTTTTAAAATTAAGTAATTAATAGGTTGGTATTGTGTTTCTAATTGACTAACTAAACTTTGTTTGTATTTGAAGTACATTTTATTTTTATTTTGAGAGCTTTTAATATTTTAGATAGATGTCTACGCTTTTTTCACGCATACTGAAAAGTTAAGTATGGTGGGGTCATTTTGATATTTTTTAAATGCTATAAACAGATATGATATATTTAAAGACAAAACTCTGTACTAAAACTCTGACTAAGTATATTAGGTCACACTTTAGTATGGGGAACATATTCACCATTAATTAGTTGCTTATTAACATGCAAATTAGTAACATAATGGTTCTTAATTAGTCATTATTAATGCCTTATTCTGCATGGCCTTATTATACAACCAGTAAGCCATGAACTAAGAGTCTTCCCTCAATAACCTCAGAATGATTGCTTATTAGTACTAAGTAAGGAAGTTTTTGTATATAAATCTCCCTTTAATACCACTTAATTAATATGGTCTGTTACATAACAAAACACAAAACTACAATAACCCTAACCCTTAAATCTTTGTAACTTAGAATATGTTCCCCTAGTGTCCAAATAACTCTAAATTAAGTTTTTGTTACTTAGAATATGTTCCCCGTACTAAAGTGTTACCGTGTATTATTACTATTAATCCTTAGTTTAAAAATGTCAGCTTTTTATCATTACATTCCGATTTTTCTTACATTTATACTGTTGTTATTCTAGATATGTTATAAAAGAATAAGCGGTAGAAAATGGATGGTTGGATGTTATTATTTGCAATCACACAACTTTTTTTAATTTTAGCAGACACATTAGGTATCGAATCGGCAGACTGTCTTCTTTTAATAGATTTATTACAATCATTGGAACTCCAGACCAAAGACAGATTTGGTCTTTACATGATACTGAAATGAAGATGTTTTATTTAAACGGGAATAGCAGATCCATTCTATGTGTCATACTTGATCATTTCGCGATATTGCCATATTTTTGCTGAAAGGATTTAGTATAGAACAACGATGATAAAGTTCGCAACTTTTGGTCGCTGATAAAAAAAAAGCCTTGCCTGTACCGGAAGTAGCGTGACGTCACAGGAGCTAGTATTCCTCACAATTCACCGTTGTTTACAATGGAGCGAGAGAGATTCAGACCGAGAAAGCGACGATTACCCCATTAATTTGAGCGAGGATGAAAGATTCGTGGATGAGGAACGTTAGAGTGAAGGACTAGAGTGTAGTGCAGGGTGTATCTTTTTTCGCTCTGACCGTAACTTAGGTACAAGGGTTCATTGGATTCCACACTTTCTCCTTTTTCTATTGTGGATCTTGGATTTGTATTTTAAACCACCTGGGATACTATATCCTCTTGAAAATGAGAGTCGAGAATGCGAAATGGACATTCACAGTGACTTTTATCTCCACGACAATACATCGGTGAAACTCTTAGCTACAGAGCTAACGTGATAGCATCAGGCTCAAATGCAGATAGAAACAAAATAAAAAAAAACCCTGACTTGAAAGATAGACAGAAGATCAACAATACTATTAAACCATGAACATGTAAATACACGGTTAATAATTTCCAGCTTGGCGAAGCTTAACAATTGAAGCTAACTTAGCTACAGAGCGGCGGTGGGCGTTGTAGCTTTCGACGACACCCCGGCCGCCATCAGAGTCGGCAAGAAACATATATTTCCCCAAAGTTACGTACGTGACATGCACATAGCGACACGCACGTACGGGCAAGCGATCAAATGTTTGGAAGCCAAAGCTGTACTCACAGTAACGCGTCTGCTATCCAGCTCAAACACAACACAACCTCCTGATTGTGTTGCTGTAGTCCGCCGCTAATACACCGATCGCACCTACAACTTTCTTCTTTGCAGTCTCCATTGTTCATTAAACAAATTGCAAAAGATTCACCAACACAGATGTCCAGAATACTGTGGAATTGTTCAATGAAAACAGAGCAGTTTGTATGGTTTGATTGAGACTTTTATTAGTAGGTTGCACAGTGAAGTACATATTCCGTACAATTGACCACTAAATGGTAACACCCGAATAAGTTTTTCAACTTGTTTAAGTCGGGGTCCACTTAAATTGATTCATGATACAGATATATACTATCATATATACTATCATCATAATACAGTCATCACACAAGATAATCACATTGAATTATTTACATTATTTACAATCAGGGGTGTGGAGGGGGGGGGGGGTATGGACATCAAGTAGTGGACATAGAGAGAGAGAGAGAGAGAGAGAGAGAGAGAGAGAGAGAGAGAGAGAGAGAGAGAGAGAGAGAGAGAGATCAGAAGGCATAAGAAAAAGGAAAAGTATCTGCATTTGATTGTTTGATTGTTTACATTTGATTATTAGCAATCCGGGGAGGGTGTTAGTTTAGGGTTGTAGCTGCCTGGAGGTGAACTTTTATTGCGGTTTTGAAGGAGGATAGAGATGCCCTTTCTTTTACACCTGTTGGGAGTGCATTCCACATGGATGTGGCATAGAAAGAGAATGAGTTAAGACCTTTGTTAGTTCGGAATCTGGGTTTAACGTGGTTAGTGGAGCACCCCCTGGTGTTGTGGTTATGGCGGTCATTTACGTTAAGGAAGTAGTTTGACATGTACTTCGGTATCAGGGAGGTGTAGCGGATTTTATAGACTAGGCTCAGTGCAAGTTGTTTAACTCTGTCCTCCACCTTGAGCCAGCCCACTTTAGAGAAGTGGGTAGGAGTGAGGTGGGATCTGGGGTGGAGGTCTAGAAGTAACCTGACTAGCTTGTTCTGAGATGTTTGGAGTTTAGATTTGAGGGTTTTGGAGGTGCTAGGGTACCAGGAGGTGCATGCGTAATCGAAAAAGGGTTGAACGAGAGTTCCCGCCAGAATCCTCAAGGTGCTTTTTGAAATTCTGTAGAGAAATCTTGTTCGTTGGTTAACCTTTTTGATTACCTTGGTTGCCATTTTATCACAGGAAAGATTAGCCTCTAGAATGGAACCTAGGTAGGTGACCTCATCTTTCCTGGTGATAACAATGTCACCCACTTTTATAGTGAAGTCATTGACTTTCTTAAGGTTGATGTGGGACCCAAACAGGATGGATTCCCTTGTACCCAAGTGTATTTGCCCGCGTCCACCTCATGTTTGATGTGGTCGGTCAGATAGAGAAGGCATGTGTCAGTGGAGTGGTTAGTTCTGAAGCCGGATTGGAATTTGTACATGAGTTTATTAGTGGCAAGGTAACTATCGACCTGTTCATAAACTATTTTCTCCATTACTTTCGAAACGGAGCTGAGAATAGAAACAGGTCGGTAGTTGCCAGGTTCCAATTTGCTTCCTTTTTTAAAGAGGGGAGTTACTCTTGCTATCTTAAAATCTTTTGGTACTTGGCCTTGTGTAATTGATAGGTTTATTATGTGCGTGATGATCGGGGCAATGATGGAGGCAGAGTCCCTGAGGAATCTGGAGGGAATATTATCAAGGCCGGTGGCCTTGTTAGGGTGGAGCGCGCTCAATTTTTTAAACACCTCATCAGCTGTGACCATTTCTAACACACACATTGGGTCCGAATACTTCCGTTGCCGTCGTGACGTCACGCGCATACGTCATCATACATAGACGTTTTCAAGCGGAAGTTTCCCGGGAAATGTAAAATGTCACTTTATAAGTTAACCCGGCCGTATTGGCATGTGTTGCAATGTTAAGATGTCATCATTGATATATAAACTATCAGACTGCGTGGTCGCTAGTAGTGGCTTTCAGTAGGCCTTTTGTCATTGTGATAAATATGTTAGTCATGATGTTGCAGTGAAGTAACCAGGTTGTCCTCCAACAGGTCATTTTCCAGCGGATATCAACGCCACAGAGTGACACAACATCCCAACAATAATTGTGGATGCTTCTCACTTAACGATCATACATCTGTACAGTTTTCTATACTATCTTATACATTACAACTTTAGGAATACTCGCTCCATTTAATGAGATTTAATACATTTTTGCACTTGTATTCAGTATTCATTTAATTATGTTTATTATCGTGGTTGTAAATCCACCAAGAGCCGTCTCTAATATTTCGCTTACCTTATCACTGTGAGAGAAAGAAAATAAATGGCAGCTCAGTCTCCAGTTTTTTACTCGGAATAAACGTAAATGGAAAAAGGGCACCACTGTTATTTGAACAGTATCATTTTAGTGACTAAACTGCCAGTTATTTTTTACCACAAACTCAACATTCATTTTTACAGTGCAATACTGACAATAGAAAACAGGCACTACTTTTATTTTTACAGTATACAGTAGAAGAGGTGATTCCTATAGCCTCATTCGTCATGGTTTACCTGACACATGAAACGTGACGAATTGGGGGGATGCACTATCCACTTGAGACGTTGATTTCACATACTTATCAGAAATAATCACACCTCTTTGACCTCATAAACTCCAAGGGAATAAAGTTTATTTTCAATCCGAGACTCCGTTAACGTCTTCCACAACAAACACTTGTCGTCTCATGCTGCTTCCTTAATGCGCCACGTGTTAATTGTCCCCCCGACAACGTGATCAAACTGGAACAAAAAACATGTTCCCCTCTCAATTGACATGGGGTTGTAACAACAATAAAGTTAACATACACCTGCATGAATTAACCCAAGGAAATACCTTTTTAATCACATGATGAACTTATATTTATGCATTGTATTTATTTATTCTCACCAACTATGAAATGATATTTTAAACACACATGTTGGAAGCTACACTCGTACTTGATCATATCTCTGCTCGTACTTTAGTCTAGACTTCTGGTTCCGATAGTTACTCCACAAGTACCAACACATAGAAAACTTATTTTTATATTTAATGCTGCTAATTGTGAAACTGATCCACTATGGATTGGACTCTCATACTATGATGTTAGATCCACTATGGACTGGACTCTCACTATTATGTTAGATCCACTATGGACTGGACTCTCCCACTATTATGTTAGATCCACTATGGACTGGACTCTCACATTATTACGTTAGATCCACTATGGACTGGACTCTCACTATTATCTTAGATCCACTATGGACTAGACTCTCACAATATTATGTTAGATCCACTATGGACTAGACTCTCACTATTATGTTAGATCCACTATGGACTGGACTTTCACTATTATGTTAGATCCACTATGGACTGGACTCTCACTATTATGTTAGATCCACTATGGACTGGACTTTCACTATTATATTAGATCCACTATGGACTGGACTCTCACTATTATGTTAGATGCACTATGGACTGGACTCTCACATTATTATGTTAGATCCACTATGGACTGGACTCTCTCTATTATGTTAGATCCACTATGGACTGGACTCTCACATTATTATGTTAGATCCACTATGGACTGGACTCTCATTATTATGTTGCATCCACTATGGACTGGACTCTCACTATTATGTTAGATGCACTATGGACTGGACTCTCACTATTATGTTAGATCCACTATGGACTGGACTCTCACATTATTATGTTAGATCCACTATGGACTGGACTCTCATTATTATGTTGCATCCACTATGGACTGGACTCTCACTATTATGTTAGATGCACTATGGACTGGACTCTCACATTATTATGTTAGATCCACTATGGACTGGACTCTCACTATTATGTTAGATCCACTATGGACTGGACTCTCACACTATTATGTTAGATCCACTATGGACTGGACTCTCACACTATTATGGTAGATCCACTATGGACTGGACTTTCACTATTATATTAGATCCACTATGGACTGGACTCACACTATTATGTTAGATCCACTATGGACTGGACTCTCACACTATTATGTTAGATCCACTATGGACTGGACTCTCACTATTATGTTAGATGCACTATGGACTGGACTCTCACATTATTATGTTAGATCCACTATGGACTGGACTCTCATTATTATGTTGCATCCACTATGGACTGGACTCTCACTATTATGTTAGATGCACTATGGACTGGACTCTCACATTATTATGTTAGATCCACTATGGACTGGACTCTCACTATTATGTTAGATCCACTATGGACTGGACTCTCACTATTATGTTAGATCCACTATGGACTGGACTCTCACACTATTATGTTACATCCACTATGGACTGGACTCTCACAATATTATGTTAGATCCGCTATGGACTGGACTCTCACAATATTATGTTAGATTCACTATGGACTGGACTCTCACTATTATGTTAGATCCACTATGGACTGGACTCTCACTATTATATTAGATCCACTATGGACTGGACTCTCACAATATTATGCTAGATCTACTCGACGTCCATTGCACCAGTCGCACCGGGGGGATCCCCATATCTGCGGTCCCCTCCAAGGTTTCTCATCATCATCCCATTGGGTTGAGTTTTTCCTTGCCCTGATGTGGGATCCGAGCCGAGGATGTCGTCGTGGCTTGTGCAGCCCTTTGAGACACTCGTGATTTAGGGCTAAACATTGATTGATAAACTTTGAAATTGTATACTTAGTAGTATAAAAAGTCCAGCTTGTTGTCATTACATTGTCTTTTATTTCTTTTTTTTTTACATTTTTTCTGTTGTTTTTTTCCGACAAAACTCAAGCTTTGGTCCTCAAATGGTCCACAAATGGCCCCCTGGCTGCACTTTGGACACCCCCGTAATAAGGAATGATAGCACACCTTTCCACCTACAGAACAAAGTTGGCACTAAGTTTTGTCTTTGAATATATGTAATCTGTCTGTATATAATATGTGTCTGTCTTTAGCATTGTTTTTTTTTTTTTACAAAATAAAACAAATATCAAAAATGGCCCCCCCCCATACTTTGACTTTTTGTTATGTGGCCCTTGGTGGAAAATGTTTGCACGCCCCTGATATAACAACTAAAACCTTCCCAGTGTTTCCCATAAACTGCCAAGATATCTGTGGCGGTGGGGGCGTGGCTATGGGCGTGGTCACCATGACATCATCGAGTAATTTGCATAATTTACTACAATGACATGATTTCTCTAAAAAGGCTCAAAAAATGTATACTTACTAATTAATAATAACAGTTTTGTTTTGAACGTCCATCCATCCATTTTACAATATAATTACAACACTTTATGTACATATTTATATACAGATTTGAATAATAAGTTATTCACTGAAATATATTTACTAATTGTGGTTCTTACAAAAAATATATCTTATAAAATATAAAAGCTAAAATGTCTCATAAAGCTCTGCCCCTTTAATTAGTGCATACTAAATCATTTAACTTTAGCCTACTACTACAAGCATATTATTTACCAGCAACATAAAGTGAAACAGAGGCAGAGGTGTCCTGCCACAGTCAGTAACAAATAAACAGAAAACAGTAGTGGTCAAATACAAATAAGGCAACAAGACAAGTATCCTACACTTCTCTTTTGTAAAGTAAATGTGAACAGCCTATATGGGCATCTACATCAACTATATGATTTACCTGAGAAGCTGGACAGGACACAAAAAAAAAAAAAACAATCTATTTGTGG
This sequence comes from Entelurus aequoreus, assembly GCF_033978785.1. NCBI lineage: Eukaryota > Metazoa > Chordata > Actinopteri > Syngnathiformes > Syngnathidae > Entelurus > Entelurus aequoreus. The sequence goes on along the minus strand of NC_084734.1, from coordinate 89,405,523 downwards.
CGGACGTAATTCTTTCGTGGCGGGCCGCCACAAATAAATGAATGTGTGGGAAACACTGCTTCCCCCTCTGGTTCTGTCCATAGAGTTTTTCTTCTAGCAAATCCATCATACTGGAGATTGAGGATTTCCCATAATGCAAGTATGTCTTTAGTCACTAGATGACACTGTTAACTCAATTTGTACATTTCATGCCTATTTGAACTATATTTACACCTGGGGTTGAAAACTGGATGAAAAAAGTAGGTTTTTATAGGAGTGAATGTTGTCTTTTGAGCTGGCTAATATTAAAACAAATGAATGTTTCAAGTTGTGTTGTTAAAAGGAGAAGTAGAACTTCCTGTTCCTGTCTGTCTACTGTATACTAAGAACAAATGGGCCAAATTGGGCACATCATTTGTGAAGAAGCTGAGCAGAAGATCAGAGATATGAAAGTGACAGCTGGACTATTGGTGTTGCTCCTCACAGTTTGTCACGGTCAGACTTTTCACGCTTAAATTGCAACATTGACTACATTTGTTTGTGTCTTTAGAGATATATTAGTCTGAATGACTATTGTAGATTTGCTGTTAAATATTTTTCCTTGTCTTTCCTTTTTTTCTTGCAGCTGAAGAACAGCCTTGTGACGGCAGAAAAGATGGTGTTCAGTGTTACGGAAAGCTGGGAGAGACAATGTTACTCCGCTTGATGGACGATGCCCTTGGATTATATAGATATAGCTGGGAGAATACCACAACTATACTGATGACAGGGGGAATAATTCGTGATGTGGATCTATTAGAAAAACGATTTAGCTTCACCCCAGAAGAAGGACTGATGAAGATAAAGAAGTTGGAGAGGAGAGATAGCAGCAAATATACTCTCACCATTTTTAATGAGGGTGGGAAACTGATCATCAGTCGGACTCTACAGTTGTTTGTTGAAGGTAAATATCTTAACTCATATTTGATTTTGGTATTTGTTTTGTTTTAATTGCAAGGATACACAGTAGACAAAGTCTTTCCAGATGAAATGCCCTATTTTTTTTGCCTCAAATTAGGGTTATAATTACAATTTGTGGTCCTCAAGAACACCAGATTTTTGTTTATTTGAAAATACAAACTAGAGATGTCCGATTATGGCTTTTTTGCCGATATCCGATATCCCGATATTGTCCAACTCTTATTTACCGATTCCGATATCAAGCGATACCGATATATACAGTGGTGGAATGAACACATTATTATGCCTAATTTTGTTGTAATGCATTAAACAATGTAACAAGGTTTTACAAAATAAATCAACTCAAGTTATGGAAAAAAAATGCCAACATGGCACTGCCATATTTATTATTGAAGTCACAAAGTGCATTATTTGTTTTAACATGCCTCAAAACAGCAGCTTGGAATTTGGGACATGCTCTCCCTGAGAGAGCATGAGGAGGTTGAGGTGGGCGGGGTTGAGGTGGGGGGTAGCGGGGTGTGTATATTGTAGCGTCCCGGAAGAGTTAGTGCTGCAAGGGGTTCTGGGTATTTGTTCTGTTGTGTTTATGTTGTGTTACGGTGCGGATGTTCTCCCGAAATGTGTCTGTCATTCTTGTTTGGTGTGGGTTCACAGTGTGGCGCATATTTGTAACAGTGTTAAAGTTGTTTATACGGCCACCCTCAGTGTGACCTGTATGGCTGTTGACCAAGTATGCTTGCATTCACTTGTGTGTGTGAAAAGCCGTAGATATTATGTGACTGGGCCGGCACGCAAAGGCAGTGCCTTTAAGGTTTATTGGCGCTCTGTACTTCTCCCTACGGCCGTGTACACAGCGGCCTTTTAAAAAGTCATACATTTTACTTTTTGAAACCGATACCGATAATTTTGAAACCGATACCGATAATTTCCGATATTACATTTTAAAGCATTTATCGGCCGATAATATTGGCAGTCCGATATCATTGGATATCCCAAATACAAACGATACATAAAATATGTATGGAATACAAATCAACCAAATAAAACTAATGTGATTTTGCGTGAGTGAAATACAATGTTACTCGGGCTGTGAGTCTTTGGGCACCACACCATTTCATCCGATATCATTCGATTCAAATCTTGGAGGTAACGATTCGATTGAAAATCGATTCTCAATTCGAAACTATTATCGATTCCAAATTCATGCTTTTTAAACAACATTGAGTACCAGTTCTATGAATAACTGCATTCCTCCATAAAATAGATAAACACGAATGGAGCTGAGATGCTCCAGCACCCCCCGTGACCCTGAACGGGACAAGCAGTAGAAAATGGATGGATGGATGGATGGATGGATGGACGTTTAAATAGTAACTCAAATAATACTGGTTTTGTTTATTAAATTCTACCCGAACTTTTATTTAAGTCAAATACAAATAAGGCAACAATAGAAGTATCCCACGCTTCTCTTTTCTAAAGTAAATCCGTACAGCAGATATAGATCATTTAAAAACCCCCAAAGCAGTGAAGTTGGCACGTTGTGTAAATGGTAAATAAAAACAGAATACAATGATTTGCAAATCCATTTCAACTTATATTCAATTGAATAGACTGCAAAAAATGTTTAATGTTCGAACTGGAAAACTTTATTTTTTGCAAATATTAGCTCATTTGGAATTTGATGCCTGCAACATGTTTCAAAAAAGCTGGCACAAGTGGCAAAAAAGAGTGATAAAGTTGAGGAATGCTCATCAAACACTTATTTGGAACATCCCACAGGTGAACAGGCTAATTGGGAACAGGTGGGTGCCATGATTGGGTATAAAAGTAGATTCCATGAAATGCTCAGTCATTCACAAACAAGGAGGGGGCGAGGGTCACCACTTTGTCAACAAATAGAACAAATAGAATAAATAATTTATAGATATATGCATACTAGTTCTAGCTATTAGGCTGTACTAGTTTTTATTTTTTAAAATTTTTATTATCTTTTTATTTTTTATTTTTTAATACACTGTAGCACTTTGAGCTTGTTTACTCAATGGAAAGTGCTTTTTACAAATAAAATCAATTATTACTATAAAATCTAGTAACAAATGCGTGAGCAAATTGTTGAACAGTTTAAGAACAACATTTCTCAAGCAGCTATTGCAAGGAATTTAGGGATTTCACCATCTACGCTCCGTAATATCATCAAAAGGTTCAGAGGATCTGGAGAACTCACTGCACGTAAGTGATGATATTACGGACCTTCGATCCCTCAGGTGGTACTGCATCAAAAAGCGACATCAGTAAAGGGTATCACCACATGGGCTCAGGAACACTTCAGGAAACCACTGTCAGTAACTACAGTTGGTCGCTACATCTGTAAGTGCTAGTTAAAACTCTACTATGCAAAGCGCTTCTAATACTACTCAAATATCATTCCGGGGGCCATAGATCATTCATTAGCTGCATCTTTTAAGCCTTTTTTATCCTCTTTAAAATCCTAAAAAAAACAAAAAAACTGTGTGTTTTTGCCTCTCATAATGATTGAAGCAAATTTCCCAAAAAAAGTGCAATTCCCCTTTAAATCAGCCATATACGATGTATTGTAGGACGTTACATTTTTTATTTTTTTCCATGTGTTTTTTCATGCTCTTCATCGCTAGCAATAAGCGTATGTTTCCTCTTCTTGCTCACGTCTTGGAAGCACACCGTGTTGGAGGCAGGCTTATAGACAAACAGCTCATCTGCATTCAAAGGATATACAGCATACACACAATGACGTGTTTGTCAGGTTCAAACACTGATGACATCTATTAAACAAGACAAGAAGCAAAGAATTAAACAGAGACAGAATTAAATTTGGCTCAATTTGAGGAGAGACGCATGGACACTGTGCACTTGAACAGTGTCTCAGCACGATCTGGCGAAAGATTGTACTCCTCCTCTTTTATTTGGACTTTCTCTGATCACATGGCAGCAGCTGCTTCTAAGGGAGGGGGGTCGTAAACAGCCATCGCCTTTGATTACAACAGTTCACAGAAAAGGTCGCAAAAGAGTTCAAAAAGAGGTTCGTAAAACAGTTGAAAAAGGAGGTTCAAAAAGAGATCGTCTGGAATTTGAGCAGATCCTGCCTTCTCTCCGCTTTGTAGTCCTTGGGTCAAAACAATATCTTGGGTTAAAACAATATCTTTCTGTTGATTACAATACATGAAAGAAACAGAACCCCCTCCATGTTGTTTCCCCTTACACCAGGGGTGTCCAAACTTTTTCCACTGAGGGCCGCACACTGAAAAATCAAAGCAAGCGGGGGCCATTTTGATATTTTTTTATTTTAAAAACCAATACAATATATGTATAAAAAAATATACATTTAGGCCTCCACTCAGGCTTGATCTCAGGGACCCCAAAGGGTTTTGGTGAAAAAAAATATTAAAAATGTGTCACTATTCAGTATTATTATTTTTATTATTATTCAGTATTATTATCCCTAGATCAACATTAGGTCTATCTGTCAATATAACGTTTTTAAACATTTAAGTTGTATGCTCTTGTTGTCAAAGAAAACCCTGTTTTATGGAAACAACACAAAATATACAATATTTTCACCCAATAAAATTTTTAAGTGGAATATTTGAGATTATATAATAATTGGAGCCTTCAAAAGGTCAACAACTCATAACACCATTGATTTTAATTCATTATTATTTTTTGAGCGATGACACTTAAAAACAAATCACACAAAAGGGTCCTACTCAAAGTGTTACAAAATAAATTATACATTTTTTTTACTGTTTACTTTTAACACAATAACCTTGAGATCAACTTCAGATCTATCCGTCAATTATAAGTTTTATTGTTGTTTATGTTTTGTTTGTTCGTTTTAGGCCCTTCTTTAAAAAACAAACAAAAAACAGCTCAATTTTTTATATGGCAAACACAAAAAAATGCAACATTTTCCCAAAAAATATCTCAAAGTGCAATATTTAATGTGACGTAATTGGAGCCTTGCATAGGTCAATAATTCATAATAACATTGATTTTGATTCATTATTTTTTAAAGAAAGAAACAGCCTGCATGGCAGCTTTGTGTTATTACAGTAAACATTGCAACATTTTCTTGTTACATTTCACCTGTTTGCTCTTTTATACCACTTTTTATGTTTTTAATTTTTTTAATCGTATTTTAAAATGAGCGGAGGGACCGTTAAAAAATGACCAGCGGGCCGCAAATGGCCCCCGGGCCGCACTTTGGACACCTCTGCCTTACCCAGTGGAGTTTTGCAAGCCTTCTTCTTGGTAGGTTTCAAAGACAGCTTCTCGCTGGGAACTCATTTCAACACAAAGTTTTTGTGATAACTTAAATAAAATTATTCTAACAGTGTTCCTTACTAAAAGCACTACATCTCTACACCAATGCTACATTTTTTTTTACAACACACTTCTAGTACACTTTTGTGGGACCTCTAAGACTTATCTGGCAACTTTTCTCCTGAGGTAAAGGTCATCATTTTGCAATGCAGTCTGCTGAAAATGGCGGAAAGCGTCACTCTACATAGCAACTGACGCTGTGGTCAAAGTTGGAATTGCCACAAAACACATTTGAAGATATACAACACTCTACTGCTATGTGGCTCCAACCTCACAATTTGTCATGTTTCATGTGTTGGGTAAACAAGGAACGAATATTGCCATATAAATCCCCTTCCTACCGTACACAGTGTAGGCACCTTTGTGGTTGCTTTTGAAATATAGTTTACTTTGTGTCAGAATAATTGTATCCAAGTTATCACAAAACTTTGTGTTCAAATGAGTTCCCGGCAAGAGGACAAATGCTGTCTTTGATCTTACCAATCAAAAAGCTTGTAAAACTCCACTCTGTACGATGGGAAGCGACATGAAGGCGTCGGTTTCTTTGATGTATTGTAATCCACAGGAAGATTTTGTCTTGACCCGAGATCTACAAAGCGGAGTGGAAGCAGGACCTGATCCCCCCTCCAGGCACCTTTTCTTTGAACTGTTTTGTAACCAAAGGCGACGGCTGTTTACGACCCCCCTCCCTTAGAAACAGCTGTTGCCACATAATCAGGGAAAGTCCAAATAAAAGAGGAGGCGTACAATCTTTCGTCAGAGCGTGGTGGGACACTGTGCAAGGGTACAGGTCTACGCGTTTCTCCTCAATTGAGCTAAATTGAATTCTGTCTCTGTTTAATTCCTTGCTTCTTGTCTTGTTTAATAGATGTCATCAGTGTTTGAACCTGACACTTTGACCTTTGCATTGTTGCTGCTCAAGATATTTGTTGTTCCCCATGGCATGATACCAAACCACACTGTTTTCTTTCTCCAGGTCAGTCCACGGTCTCATATTTCAAATTGCAACTTCTGGTTCCGGTGTGTAAGGATAAAAAAATATATATATATTTTTTATTTCTGCTGACTGGTGAATTTAATTGTTGTTATATGTAATGTTGGAAATCAAACAGTTTTTTTTGGCTTTTGACACAATATGAATAAGGTTTTGTTTTTCAATTAACATTCTTTGTGTTTCTAGATATTCTTCACATTAACCAATTAACCTCTGCTCCACATGACTTTTTTCCTGTGCAAATGTTGAACCAGCATTTACAAGATGATATAATTTTTCAAACCTCACACCACAGGATAGTAAATCTGGCCTTGGTCAGGAGGGGACCATCAGACTTAAAACCCACTCGATGACGTTTTGTTCAAAGTTCTCCTTGTTTCTCGCAGCTGCTGTCACTTCCGTCCAGATGGCATCCAAGTGTCTATCCCAGGGAGAGCAGCAGGTGTCTTGCTCCGCTGAAGGAGGGGACAATCCTCGGTACGAATGGACTCTCGCCAAAAAACCACTGCAGGTCGCTGAACTCTCTGGAAGGTTTCAAGCAAACGTCACCCTGAAGCAGCACCAGTCAGGACAGCTGAGATGCGATGTGGGAAATAATGTCAGTCATTTCTCGGAAGAAAAGTGGATATGGACTTGTGGTGAGAGAAATCTAAGTGATGCTAAATACGCTGACTACTCAGCAGGCACAAGTCATTGAAACAACGTTGACAACTTGTTGAAAGAGGTCCTGACGTTGAACAACTCAAACATAACATTGAAACAACATACTTCTTGACTACGTTTAATCAATGTTGGTTTCTGACCATGATTTGACTGAGATTTAATTCTGGTCATTTCCCAACCAAAATTCTACAACACAAATACAACTTTGAAACAACATACTTTTTGACGATGTTTAATCAATGTTGGGTCCTGACGTTGATTTGACCATTGAATTTAGGTAATTTCTCAACCAAAATTTTACAAAACAAATACAATGTTGAAACAACATACTTTTTGACAACGTTTCTTCAATGTCAAGTTGAAAGGTTGATTTGACCATTGAATTTTGGTCATTTCCAAACCAAAATTCTACAAGAAAAATATGACGTTGAAACAACATACTTTTTGACAACGTTCAATCAATGTTGGGTTGTGACTTTGATTTGACCATTGAATTAGGTCCTGACGTTGAGCAACTCAAACATAACGTTGAAACAACATGCTTTTTGACGACTCATAATCAATGTCGGATTGAAAGGTTAATTTGACCATTGAATTCTGGTCATTTCCCAACCAATATTCTACAACACATATACAACGTTGAAACAACATGCTTCTTGACAACGTTTCTTCAATGTCAGGTTGAAAGGTTGATTTGACCATTGAATTTTGGTCATTTCCCAAGTAAAATTCTAAAACAAAAATACGACGTTGAAACAATATGCTTCTTAACAATTTTTAATTAATGTTGGGTTGTGACGTTGATTATACCATTGAATTTTGGTCATTTCCCAAACAAAATTCTACAACAAAAATACGACGTTGAAACAACATACTTTTTGACGACTTATAATCAATGTTGGGTTCTGATGTTGATTTGACATTGAATTTTGGTCATTTCCCAAGTAAAATTCTACAACACAAATACAACGTTGAAACAACATACTTTTTGACTACGTTTAATCAATGTCAGGTTGAAAGGTTGATTTGACCATTGAATTTTGGTCATTTCCTGACCAATATTCTACAACAAAAATACGACGTTGAAACAACATGCTTCTTGACAACGTTTAATCAATGTTGGGTTGTGACTTTGTTTTGACCATTGGATTTTGGTCATTTCCCAACCAATATTCTACAACACAAATACAACATTGAAACAATATACTTTTTGACAACGTTTCTTCAATGTCAGATTGAAAGGTTGATTTGACCATTGAATTTTGGTCATTTCCCGACCAAAATTCTACAAGAAAAATATGACGTTGAAACAACATATTTTTTGACAACGTTTAATCAATGTTGGGTTGTGACTTTGATTTGACCATTCAATTAGGTCCTGACGTTGAGCAACTCAAACATGACGTTGAAACAACGTGCATTTTGACGACGTATGATCAATGTTGGGTTGTGACTTTGATTTGACCATTGAATTTTGGTCATTTCCCAACCAAAATTCTACAACAAGAATACGACGTTGAAACAACATGCTTCGTGACAACGTTTAATAAGTGTTGGGTTGTGACTTTGATATGACCATTGAATTTTGGTCATTTACCAACCAAAATTCTACAACATAAATACAACGTTGAAACAACATACTTTTTGACGACGTATAATCAATGTCAGGTTGAAAGGTTGATTTGACCATTGAATTTTGGTCATTTACCAACCAAAATTCTACAGCACAAATACAACGTTGAAACAACTTACTTTTTGACAACCCATAATCAATGTTGGGTTCTGATGTTTATTTGACCTTTGAATTTTGGTCATTTCCCAACCAAATTTCTACAACACAAACACAACATCGAAACAACATACTTTTTGATGACGTTTAATCAATGTTGGGTTGTGACTTTGATTTGACCATTGAATTTTGGTCATTTCCCGACCAACATTCTACAACACAAATACAACGTTGAAACAATATGCTTCTTGACAACGTTTGATCAATGTTGGGTTGTGACTTTGATTTGACCATTGAATTTTGGTCATTTACCAACCAAAACCATACAACACAAACACAACTTTGAAACAACTTAATTTTTGACGACGTTTATTCAATGTAAGGTTGATTAGACCATTGAATTTTGGTCATTTCCCAACCAACAACGTGGATCCAGTGTTAGACGTCAACTATGTTTTAGTTAACAAATATAACTATTTTGCAATGTTGTTTCAAAGTCAGTTTTAAAGAACACGCATGTAAAATCAACGTTGTATCAACGTCTTGGGCCTGCTGGGTAATACGCTAATGCTCCTTCTGTTTGTGTCTAGTTTTCATCAACTGCACCTCAAATGGGACTCGCATATCTGGGTGGTTGCCTGAAACCGAAAGAAGTTTGTGCGATGAGCACATCAAAGGAATGAGTGCCCCTCAAAGTAAGAACTTTCTGCTTATAATGGGCGGCGTCCTCTCAGCACTCTTCCTCCTCCTCGTGGTTTCCGTGGCGATTGTCTTGTCTCTGAAGAAAAAGCGAAGGGACACACGTGAAGGTACAAAATCATTTTTTTCAAGCCTTTTTCCCGCTACAGTATTTCATATTTGCCCTTTTTTGTCTTTGATAAGTAGATGAACAGGATTTGACGTACGCCGACGTCAGGATCATGACACAGCCGCAGAAGCAGATAAAAGCCAGACAAGAGGCGGAGGTGGAGTACGACCAAGTCAAGTTTTCAGAGCGCCCTCGTCCAAGTATTAAGCTCGGACAGGATGGAAGTGTTTATGCCAACATCAACAGAGGCAGGTGATTACACCTTCACCTTTACTGAACTCAGGCCCCCCCGAGGCCAAATTGAATTGGCGCCCTTAGCACAATTCTATTCTATTGGGGGGGTTTGCATTAGGGTGGCTCTTATAATAACAAAGTCAATGATATTTGGCTAATTATGTAGCGGCTGGCTTTGCGGTTTTGTTTAATGGCTTTGGCTAGGGGGAGGAACAGGGAAGTGACGTTTAGTGAAGTGGCGAGCATTGCCGGGAAAACAGAGGAGACGCACACTGGTGTTCGTTGTGTGGTTGCGTTGTGCATTAAAGACAAGACAAACAGAGAAGTTGTGCAAGCCTACATTCCTGGAAGATTGCAATATTCAGGTCATGACATGTAATCCAATCCACTTTATTTACATAGCACATTTCAAAAAACAATAGAAGTTTCACAAAGTGCTGCTATCCATACACTTGGGTGAAACGGAATCCATCCTATTTGGTTTGGTTTAGTCTTTATTTGAAGGGACAATGCACAGAAACATTCAGTTCAAAGACAGATATGTTCTGTACCAAATTATAGCTAAATAGCTCATTTCCATCTGCAGTCCCTGGCTACCTAAATTAAAGGGATACAAAAATCATGCAATAAAATTATGACAATAAAAACATACTATAGCATGTTTTTAAATTAAGAAAAGTCATAAAATGCCCTTTCATGGACACATACTTAATATCAGGGCCGGCCCGTGGCATAGGCCGTATAGGCAAATGCTAAGGGCGCCGTCCATCAGGGGGCGCCACGCCAGTGCCACAAATGTTGGAGAGAAGAAAAAAAAACAAGTTGGTACTATTATTTCTAAATACAAAAAATAATCCCACGTTAATTAAAATGCAAAGTAAAGCTTATTTAATAAAAATATTATTTGTTACAACATTACGCCCCCCCCTCCCCACCCCTTTCCCCCGTACGGTGCACCCCCTCCCTTCCCGTATCATGACTCTTACCACATCAAAAAATCAACACAAGATGTCAAAACGGCCAAAACTGTCAGGTGCCCAGGGAAGAAAAAAGAGAAAAGAAGAGGAGAAACGAGAAAAAGCCAGAGGTAGCAGGTATGTAACGTTAGCCTACATGAAATTATTTGTCTGTTACAGAATGTGATAGTAACCTGGCTTTTTAGCATTAAGCTAATGTTACATAATTCGGCAATTGCTAATCAATAAATAGCTAGTTCTGTTTTAACGTCGGGTTAATATTGTGGAGGGGGCTAAATTGTTACCGAAAATGATAATGTAACGTTAGGTAATTACAGTACTCCCACCTTACATTCCTCAGGGACATTTGTATTAGATCTTTTAAGCAGGTGTTTTTTGTTTACATTGTTATTGCCTTCTGGTTAGCTAATGTTTGCCCTGCAGGTAATAGTCACTTTTCCACCCCTTTATATATTAGGTATAGTTGTAAGCCTAGTTGTTAAAGTGCACATCATTAATGTTAATTACGCAATATCACATGAGAGGGAATGCTGTTTTTTAATTTGAGCACTGCTGTGATTCGGTTAAAGATAATCATAACATAACATTCTCATATAATATGTTAATTTGCTTTCTTTAAGTAAAAAAAAAGGTCAAAGACAAAGCTATTCGGTTTCTTGTGAGTATATACACTTCACTGCCGATGTGGGGGGTGGGGGGGGGGGGTGTAAAATCTTGCCTAGGGCGCCAGATTGGTTAGGGCCAGGCCTGCTTAATATACAATACAAGCACACCTCATTTACATCATCACACAAAGACAATACATGCTTTTGTTCACATCTGTCATCATTTGTAAAAACAACCATGATTTTAACACACACACCTCACAATTTACAATAAAAATGCTCTCATGGATAAATATAATACACATTAGGTTGATGTGTCAAACATAGTGGCCACCTTAGTGACCGTGTGAGCAGCTTTGATTGCTCCAAAGCCGCTTTTTAACTTCAATTGTGAATGAAGAGTCATCTGTTAGACTTTTCAAGTTTGTTGTGAGGTCCTTCCATTCCTTTATGGCTTTATATGAAAAGGCTGATTGTGCAAAAGAGGTTTTACATCTGGGTACGCTACACTGCCCCCTGGTGGAGGCTCGTGTGTTTCTAGTTGTCACAGCAGATGTAAACTGGACAAAGTGCTTAAGTGGCGCTGGTGCGGTGTTACTTAGGATTCGATGGGCCATTCGTATTGATGCTAATCTTTGAATGTTAGCTAAATTTAACAATCTATATTTTTGGAGAACTAAACAGTGATGGTGGTGTTGTGGTTTTCGGTCAAGGATTTTGAGGGATTGTTTGTGCAAAGTTTCCAATGGCCTCAGTGTCATTTTGCTTGCCTGCGACCAACATGTTATACAATAATAAAAACGAGACATAATCATTGTATTAAAATAAGTTTGAGCTGCCTCCAGTGTTAATGAATTCCTGATACATTTGAACCTTTTTATGTTGTATTTAAGACTCTGGCACATCTGTTTGATATGTTTTTTAAAGCCAAGTGTTGGCTCTAAAATGACACCCAGGTAACGATATTCACTAACATTTTGTATTATTTCCTTATTAACCGTTATATTTGGAAAGGATGACATTTTATATTTGTTTACAAAATACATTGTTGCAGTTTTCTTAATGTTTAATGTAAGACAAGAGTCATGTAGCCATCTTGCCACCTTCTCCATAGCTGCTGGAAGTTTTCTGGCAACCGTTTCAGCGTCCTTTCCCCAAGTATAAATAACGTGTCATCTGCATACATCTGGAGATTTACATCCATTTGGGTCCCACATCAACCTTAAGAAAGTCAGTGACTTTACTATAAAAGTGGGTGACATTGTTATCACCAGGAAAGATGAGGTCACCTACCTAGGTTCCATTCTAGAGGCTAACCTTTCCTGTGATAAAATGGCAACCAAGGTAATCAAAAAGGTCAACCAATGAATGAGATTTCTCTATAGAATCTCCTCTCTGGTCAACAAAAGCACCACAAGGATTCTAGCGGGAACTCTCGTTCAACACTTTTTCGATTACGCATGCACCTCCTGGTACCCTAGCACCTCCAAAACCCTCAAATCTAGACTCCAAACATCCCAGAACAAGCTAGTCAGGTAACTTCTAGACCTCCACCCCAGATCCCACCTCACTCCTACCCACTTCTCCAAAGTGGGCTGGCTCAAGGTGGAGGACAGAGTTAAACAACTTGCACTGAGCCTAGTCTATAAAATCCGCTACACCTCCCTGATACCGAAGTACATGTCAAACTACTTCCTTAACGTAAATGACCACCATAACCACAACACCAGGGGGAGCTCCACTAACCACGTTAAACCCAGATTCCGATCTAAAAAAGGTCTTAACTCATTCTCCTTCTATGCCACATCAATGTGGAATGCACTCCCAACAGGTGTAAAAGAAAGGGCATCTCTATCCTCCTTCAAAACCGCACTAAAAGAACACCTCCAGGCAACTTCAACCCTAAACTAAGACCCTCCCCCTTCCACATCCCACCTCCCCGGATTGTAAATAATCAAATGTAAATAATCAAATGTAGATACTTATTCTTATGCTTTCTGATCTCTCTCACTATGTCCACTACTTGCTGTACATATCCTACCAAGTCAGTCCTACACTGTTTCGATGTCCATTTCTCTGATGATGCAATTGTTGATGACGGAAGTGTTGATATCAACCAAACCTAACCCCCCCCCCCCCCCTCCACATCCCACACCCCGGATTGTAAATAATGTAAATAATTCAATGTATATACTCTGATGATTAACTTGTGTGATGACTGTATTATGATGATAGTATATATGATAGTATATATTTGTATCATGAATCAATTTAAGTGGACCCCGACTTAAACAAGTTGAAAAACTTATTGGGGTGTTACCATTTAGTGGTCAATTGTACGGAATATGTACTGTACTGTGCAATCTACTAATAAAAGTCTCAATCAATCTCAATCAAAGCCAAAGAGTTCAAATATGTTTTAAGACGTGATTTAAAAAGTCATTACAGAAGGAGCCGTCCGAATAGCAAGAGAAATATTGTTCCAAAGTTTTGAAGCCACAGCAGAAAATGCAAGATCATCTCTGGATTTTAAACGGGTTTTTGGGACCACAAGAAGAAACTGATCAGCCGACCTCAGAGACCTTGAGGTACATTTTTAAAAGGTCTGACATATATTGTGGAGCTAATCCGTTAAGAGATTTAAAAACTAACAACAATTGTCAGGTTCAAACACTGATGACATTTATTAAACAGACGAGAAGCAAGGAATCATGCAGAGACACAGTTACATTTTGCTCAATTGAGGAGAGACGTTATTTGGGCTGTACTCTAGTCACAGATCCAAACTTCGCTCTAAAGTCTAGCCCACGTGCTTCCTTACATTTGGGAGGTCCCTGGTTACATCACTGAAGCTCTGAAGGAGGTCATCTCGACAGCTCCAGTTAGACACAATATATGATTATACAAGAAATGCAAATGTGTTGACGCTGGTGATATCGCCTTGTCTCTGCTCTGTCTGCGTCACGGCGGTGTTCGGCCTTGGCGGTCAGCAGGCCGTTCCTGGACACAGACACTGATACGAGACTGGTTTGTAATCTTTTGGATTGCCAGCTTTGCACAGACAAAGAAAAATACCACTTCAGCACAATTAATAATAACTATAGCAACGGCCCTTAAGCATAAAAGTTGTGTGATAATATATACATAATTATTCTAACAACAATATTTTAAAATTAATTTCAAAATGAACTGGGAGCCAGTGAAGAGATGCTAAAATGTCTTGGTTTTTTTAGTGGCAGTTAAAAGGTGAGCAGCAGCAGCGTGTTGGACTAACTGCAATGGAGCGATTGAGGCCTGGTTCGTTCCAACTTAGAGGGAGTTGCAGTAGTCCAAAACGTGATGAAATAAAAACATGGATTACCCGCTCAAAGTCGTTAAAAGATAAAACTGATTTAATTTTTCTAAAAGTCTCAGATGATAAGAACTACATCGTACAACGGAGTTAATCTAATGTTCCAATTTAAAATCATTGTCAAACTTAAAACCAAGATTTGTGACTGTGTGTTTTAAATAAGGCATCAGGGGTCCAGGTCACTGGGGGGAGCATTCTGTTTCACTTTGGAGTCAAATAAAATAACTTCCATCTTGTTCTCATTTAAGTTTAGAAAGTTTACCGCCAACCATGCTTTTATGTCCTCAAGACAATTGACAATGTGAATGGAGAATTGTTGGTTATTTTTCAATGTTTTTTTAGAGGTCTTTATGGGTGGGAGAGATGAATCTCATGAGCTACATTGTTAGTTGCTCTTAAGAGCGGAATGTTACAAATTAGAATGCATGAAAAAGAGGAAAGGGTGTTTTTGCCTCACGTAGGGATTGTGAAAGATAGGCAAAAAAGAAAGTCCAGTTCCTCTTTAATTCAACACAAATAATATAATTGTCACTGTATAAACAAGTTGTTGCCATTGTGACCCCACGTCAATTACTTGAGTATTTATCTTGAGATGGGACCTTAAAGCAGTTTGCATTGCGTGTCTATTCATCGGCTTAATGTAGCTTTTTTCTAAACATGCTTTCGAGATGCATCGTCACGGCTGTGAAGGAACTGCGAGGAAGAGCTCTTGGAAGTAGAACCAAACAATTATTGCTAATGCTATCTTCAATTCAATGGTTTTTATTTGGTCATCAGTTCATGTAAACCAGGAGTGTCAAACTGGAGATAAATCTACTCCCAAGGAGGCCGGACTGGTGAAATCACGGCACGATAACTTAAAAATAAAGACAACTTCAGATTGTTTTCTTTGTTTAAAAACAGAACGAGCACATTCTGAAAATGTACAAATCATAATGTTGCGGTTAATTGTATTCTATCTTTATTCGTCGTTATTTATACAAACCCCGTTTCCATATGAGTTGGGAAATGGTGTTAGATGTAAATATAAATGGAATACAATGATTTGCAAATCCTTTTCAAGCCATATTCAGTTGAATATGCTACAAAGACAACATATTTCATGTTCAAACTCATAAACTTTTTTTTTTTTTTGCAAATAATAATTAATTTAGAACTTCATGGCTGCAACACGTGCCAAAGTAGTTGGGAAAGGGCATGTTCACCACTGTGTTACATGGCCTTTCCTTTTAACAACACTCAGTAAAGGTTTGGGAAGTGAGGAGACACATTTTTGAAGTGGAATTCTTTCCCATTCTTGCTTGATGTACAGCTTAAGTTGTTCAACAGTCCGGGGGTCTCCCTTCTGCTATTTTAGGTGCCACACATTTTCAATGTCTGGACTACAGGCAGGCCAGTCTAGTACCCGCACTCTTTTACTATGAAGCCACGTTGATGTAACAGCATTGTCTTGCTGAAATAAGCAGGGGCATCCATGGTAACGTTGCTTGGATGGCAACATATGTTGCTCCAAAAGCTGTATGTACCTTTCAGCATTAATGGTGCCTTCACAGATGTGTAAGTTACCCATGTCTTGGCCACTAATACACCCCCATACCATCACACATGCTGGCTTTTACACTTTGCCCCTAGAACAATCCGGATGGTTCTTTTCCTCTTTGGTCCGGAGGACACGACATCCACAGTTTCCAAAAACAATTTGAAATGTGGACTCGTCAGACCACAGAACACTTTTCCACTTTGTATCAGTCCATCTTAGATGAGCTCAGGCCCAGCGAAGCCGACGGCGTTTCTGGGTGTTGTTGATCAACGGTTTTCGCCTTGCATAGGAGAGTTTTAACTTGCACTTACAGATGTAGCGACCAACTGTAGTTACTGACAGTGGCTTTCTGAAGTGTTCCTGAGCCCATGTGGTGATATCCTTTACACACTGATGTGGCTTGTTGATGCAGTACAGCCTGAGGGATGGAAGGTCACGGGCTTAGCTGCTTACGTGCAGTGATTTCTCCACATTCTCTGAACTCTTTGATGATATTACGGAGCGTAGATGGTGAAATCCCTAAATTCCTTGCAATAGCTGCTTGAGAAAGGTTGTTCTTAAACTGATCAACAATTTGCTCAGGCATTTGTTGACAAAGTGGTGACCCTCGCCCCATCCTTGTTTGTGAATGACTGAGCACTTCATGGAATCTACTTTTATAGCCAATCATGGCACCCACCTGTTCCCAATTAGCCTGTTCACCTGTGGGATGTTCCAAATAAGTGTTTGATGAGCATTCCTCAACTTTATCAGTATTTATTGCCACCTTTCCCAACTTCTTTGTCACGTGTTGCTGCCATCAAATTATAAAGTTAATGATTATTTTAAATGTTTATCAGTTTGAACATCAAATATGTTGTCTTTGTAGCATATTCAACTGAATATGGCTTGAAAAGGATTTGCAAATCATTGTATTCCGTTTATATTTACATCTAACATAATTTCCCAACTCATATGGAAACGGGGTTTGTACTTTCTGAATAAATGATGTGATAATGTTCATCGGTCAACTCATTGGTGTTCATTTTCAATCCATCAAGATACAAAAATAACAAAATCAAATTACAGGATGGTTTTTACGTATGTAGTTTGATCATTTTCCTCGACTGATTTATTTTTCTCACATATGTAGCATCATCTTCACAGATACAAAGAATTGCTATTGCGACACCTAGTGGACACATTTCGAACAGCAGTTTATTTCATTAAAAAATGTTGGCTTATTTTCATACTTAGCGAACTCATCGTACGTTTGACACCCCTGATGTACTCTTCAAGTGCGTGGCAGATAAAT
Organism: Entelurus aequoreus; assembly: GCF_033978785.1. NCBI lineage: Eukaryota > Metazoa > Chordata > Actinopteri > Syngnathiformes > Syngnathidae > Entelurus > Entelurus aequoreus. Next base: position 89,388,032 of record NC_084734.1, on the reverse strand, counting down.
AAACACAAGTATCAGTTTACATTCCCAGACCAAAAAGGTATAGGCTGAAGCTAAAAGCTTGTTATGCCTACCCTTTCCACATTCACCTTGTACATGTCAAATAGTGGAAAAAAACAAACAAGAAATCGATCTTGTAATAAAGAAACTTCAGAATCTTCAAGGTCATTCATTTCAAACACTTATTATTAAAGATACTTAACATATCGAGGAGGAAAACAGTTGGAATAAACTACAGGATATAAAACAACCTCCTTTTTCATCACTTCTGTTGATATTTATCAACATTTTTTGTTTCCTCCACACCAAAGTCGCCTGTCCCTTGATAAGATAAGATAAGATAAGATATCTTGTCCGTCATGAAAGTCACACCAAGCACCAATTTAGTTTCCATGACGCACGTTGCTTTTCTTCTGACTTCTGCTTTTTATTCCACACAGGTCTAACTTTAAAAGTTCTTGAAATAGTCAAAAGTTAGTTGTAGTTGTATTCACTGTTGGCCAAATGACTTTACTCAATCCTGTAGTCACTGAGCCAGTAGAGGTCTTGGGGGGGGGAAACAGTCCAGAAGATGATCCACGGTTCGGGGGAGGTTCCCATTTAATGTGGCCGTGCCAGCAACCTGAGGGTTCCTGGTTCGATAAATATCAACAGAAGGGATGAAAAAGGAGGTTGTTTTATATCCTGTAGTTTATTCTGGCCCCCAACTGTTTTCCTCCTCGATATGTTAAGTATCTTTAATAATAAGTGTTTGAAATGAATGACCTTGAACACTGCAACAAGTCAGTCTTCAAAAACAAGAAAAAAAAAACAGTGGCCTAGCTGCCAGCTGGCGGTTAAAACACCATTGGCCAGCTAGCAATCAGCGCACTAGTTGCCAGCCAGCAATTAGCCACACTTTACTGTATTATTTGAACATTGTATGACTATGATAAATGATAAATGGGTTATACTTGTATAGAATAGAATAGAGTTTTATTGTCATTATTACAGTGAACAGGTTCAAAGAACAACAAAATAGCAGATCCCCCTAAGGTGCATACACAATATTATAGTAATATAAATAGTAAAAAAGATTTAAAAAAAGAATATATATATCTATATATATATGTATATATCCACACACATGCATATATCCATACAAATGCATATATATACATACACATACATATATACACATATATACATACATACATATACATAAATATACACATATATACAGTATATACATATATATACATATACACATACACATACATATATACACACATACACATATATATATACATACATATACATACAAATACACATATATACATACATATATATATATATATATATATATATATATATATATATATATATATATATATATATACACACATATGCATATATATACATATACACATACGTATATACACATATATACACACATACATATATATATACATACATATACATATACACGCCGTCCCCTCATTGCACAATAACAAGGTACCTCCAGGACAGTTTTAATTGAAAACCCAATGTTGTACAAGATACAGTATATACAGTAAATAGGGGGTCCTCGCTCAGTCTCTCCGTCAGTTTGGGGGGGGGGGGGGGGGGGTCTTTGGCCTGGAAAACATTGAAGACCGCTGATCTAAAGTAAGTAAAGTTTTTTTTTTTTGCAAATAATCATTAACTTAGAATTTAATGGCAGCAACACATTGCAAAAAAGTTGGCACAGGGTCATTTTTACCACTGTGTTACATGGCCTTTCCTTTTAACAACACAGTACTGAGGTGACATATTTTTGAAGCTTCTCAGGTGGAATTCTTTCCCATTCTTGCTTGATGTACAGCTTAAGTTGTTCAACAGTCCGGGGGTCTCCCTTCTGCTATTTTAGGTGCCACACATTTTCAATGTCTGGACTACAGGCAGGCCAGTCTAGTACCCGCACTCTTTTACTATGAAGCCACGCTGTTGTAACACGTGGCTTGGCATTGTCTTGCTGAAATAAGCAGGGGCGTCCATGGTAACGTTGCTTGGATGGCAACATATGTTGCTCCAAAAGCTGTATGTACCTTTCGGCATTAATGGTGCCTTCACAGATGTGTAAGTTACCCATGTCTTGGCCACTAATACACCCCCATACCATCACACATGCTGCCTTTTACACTTTGCGCCTAGAACAATCCAGATGGTTCTTTTCCTCTTTGTTCCAGAGGACACAACGTTCACAGTTTCCAAAAACAAATTTGAAATGTGGACCACAGAACACTTTTCCACTTTGTATCAGTCCTTCTTAGATGAGTTCGGGCCCAGCGAAGCCGATGGCGTTTCTGGGTGTTGTTGATAAACGGTTTTCGCCTTGCATAGGAGAGTTTTAACTTGCACTTACAGATGTAGCGACCAACTGTAGTTACTGACAGTGGGTTTTTGACGTTTTCCTGAGCCCATGTGGTGATATTCTTTACACACTGATGTCGCTTTTTGACGCAGTACCGCCCGAGGGTTCAAAAGTCACAGGCTTGCCACTTACGTGCAGTGATTTCTCCACATTCTCTGAACCTTTTGATGATATTACGGAGCGTAGATGGTGAAATCCCTAAATTCCTTGCAATAGCTGCTTGAGAAATGTTGTTCTTAAACAATTTGCTCAGGCATTTGTTGACAAAGTGGTGACCCTCGCCCCGTCCTTGTTTGTGAATGACTGAGCATTTCATGGAATCTACTTTTATACCCAATCATGGCACCCACCTGTTCCCAATTAGCCTGTTCACCTGTGGGATGTTCCAAATAAGTCTTTGATGAGCATTCCTCAACTTTATCAGTCTTTTTTGCCACTTGTGCCAGCTTTTTTGAAACATGTTGCAGGCATCAAATTCCAAATAAGCTAATATTTGCAAAAAATAACAAAGTTTCTCAGTTCGAATATTAAATATTTTGTCTTTGCAGTCTATTCAATTGAATATAAGTTGAAAAGGATTTGTTGTATTCTGTTTTTATTTATCATTTACACAACGTGACAACTTCACTGCTTTTGGGTTTTGTACAAATATTGAACACTTTTGGTCTCAGTAATTTGAGATAAATAAAAGTCTATCCTATAAAAAAGTCTATTCTCTAGTATTGTCGCTTGAGAAGATGTAATGGAACAACAATGGCTGCAGAAATGTGGGAGGGTGCGCTGACTTTGTATTTGTAGTTAGTCTATTTTTCTTTTAAAGATGACTACTTTAACCAAACACTTGCGGAATGCACCCGACCGCCAACGTTGCATCAAACAATATCAGCAACAGCATCAGACATTGTTCCTTATTCCAGTCACCGTGTGATAAGATTGCAAAATGATTCGCCACATTTCTGTAAAAAAGCAAGTCTTGGTGAACAGTGTGGAAAACCTTGTTCAGATGTTCTCAGCTGTAAGGGCTTTGAGGGGACTTTTTTTTTTTTTTTTTTAGTATTTTGCCAGGTCGTATCTGCCTTGGTCAAGGGTGTGGTCAAACCTTTGCTCCCTGTGGCGTGATAGGATTGACTTTGTAACTCGACATGACCCATTTTTATGTGAAGATAAAATGTTTTATGTAATGTGTTTTTGTGAAATAGTATAAAAGTCCCCCCCCCCTCCCCTCCCCCCATTGTTCTGCCTTTTATTTTCTGAAGTGCATTTTGTTTATGCCTTTATTTTGACATGCGCTGTGACATTGTGTGGAATGCATTTTTGTGTCCATACATTCTTTTATTTTGACATGCACAGTATCAAATAACTGGGTGACAATGTGTGGAGGTTAATGTGTGTCTTTATTACCAAGCTTTTTTGGACACTGAATGTATGTACATGATTTTGTTGCCTTGGATTTATGCGCCAAATTTAATTGAATTAAAAATAGTGGACAACATTTGTGTGCTTAAAATTTCAGTGTATAAAAATTCAGTTTAAAAAAAATTCAGTGTATAAAAATTTGGTGTAAAAATTCAGTGTGTAAAAAAATCAGTTGAAACAAATTTAGTGTATAAAGATTTAGTGTGTAAAAATTCAGTTAAAAAAAATCAATTTAGAAAAATGCAGTGTATAAAAATGTTGTGTGTAAAAAAATCAGTTGAAACACATTCAGTGTATAAAGATTTATTGTGTAAAAATCTGTTTTAAAAATTTCAGTGTATAAAATTTCAGTTTAAAAAAAATTCAGTGTATACAAATTTGGTGTAAAAATTCAGTTTGAAAAATTCAGTGTGTAAAAAATCAGTTAAAACAAATTTAGTGTATAAAGATTTATTGTGTAAAAATCTGTTTTAAAAATTTCAGTGTATAAAAATTCAGTTTAAAAAAAATTCAGTCTATAAAAATTTGGTGTAAAAATTCAGTTTGAAAAATTCAGTGTGTAAAAAAATCAGTTAAAACAAATTCAGTGTATAAAGATTTAGATTGTAAAAAATCAGTTTAGAAAAATTAAGTGTATAAAAATGTTGTGTAAACATCGGTTTTAAAAAATTCAGTGTGTAAAAAAATCAGTTAAAACAAATTCAGTGTATAAAGATTTATTGTGTAAAAATCTGTTTTAAAAATTTCAGTGTATAAAAATTCAGTTTAAAAAAAATTCAGTCTATAAAAATTTGGTGTAAAAATTCAGTTTGAAAAATTCAGTATGTAAAAAAAATCAGTTAAAACATATTCAGTGTATAAAGATTTAGTGTGTAAAAATTCAGTTTAAAAAAAATTCAGTGTATAAAAATTTGGTGTAAAAATTCAGTTTGAAAAATTCAGTGTGTAAAAAAATCAGTTAAAACAAATTCAGTGTATAAAGATTTATTGTGTAAAAATCTGTTTTAAAAATTTCAGTGTATAAAAATTCAGTTTAAAAAAATTCAGTCTATAAAAATTTGGTGTAAAAATTCAGTTTGAAAAATTCAGTGTGTAAAAAAATCAGTTAAAACAAATTCAGTGTATAAAGATTTAGTGTGTAAAAATTCAGATAAAAAAAAATCAGTTAAAAAAAAATTCAGTGCATAAAAATTTAGATTGTAAAAAATCAGTTTAGAAAAATAAAGTGTATAAAAATGTTGTGTAAAAATCGGTTTTAAAAAATTCAGTGTATAAAAATTCAGTTTAAAAAAAAATTCAGTGTATAAAAATTCAGTGTGTAAAAAAATCAGATAAAACATATTCAGTGTATAAAGATTTAGTGTGTAAAAATTCAGTTAAAAAAAAATTCAGTACATAAAAATTCAGATTTTTTAAAAATCAGTTTAGAAAAATTCAGTGTATAAAAATGTTGAGTGTAAAAAATCAGTTAAAACAAATTCAGTGTATAAAGATTTAGTGTGTAAAAATCGGTTTTAAAAAATTCAGTCTATAAAAATTCAGTTTAAAAAAAATTCAGTGTATAAAAATTTAGTGTAAAAATTCAGTGCATAAAAATTCAGTGCATAAAAATTCAGATTGTAAAAAATCAGTTTAGAAAAATTCAGTGTATAAAAATGTTGTGTGTAAAAAATCAGTTAAAACAAATTTAGTGTATAAAGATTTAGTGTGTAAAAATCAGTTTTAAAAAATTCAGTGTATAAAAAGTCAGTTAAAAAAAACTCAGTGTATAAAAATTTAGTGTATAAAAATTCAGTGTGTAAAAAATTCAGTTAAAGCAAATTCAGTGTATAAAGATTTAGTGTGTAAAAATTCAGTTAAAACAAAATTCAGTGCATAAAAATTCAGATAGTAAAAAATCAGTTTAGAAAAATTCTTTGTCTAAATATTTTGTGTGTAAAACATCAGTTAAAACAAATTCAGTGTATAAAGATTCAGTGTGTAAAAAATCAGTTAAGAAAATTATGTGGATAAAAATGTTGTGTGTAAAAATTAAGTTTAAAAATTCCATCCATCCATCCATTTTCTACCGCTTATCCCTTTCGGGTTCGCGGGGGGTCAAATTCAGTGTATAAAAATTGTGTGTAAAAATTAAGTTTAAAAAAAATTCAGTGTACAAAAATTCAGTGTGTAAACATTCAGTGTGTAAAAGATCAGTTTAGAAAAATTCTGTGTATAAAAATGTTGTGTGTAAAAATCCAGTTTAAAAAAAATTAAGTTTAGAAAAATCAGTGCAGAAATATCGAAGTAAAATAAAAAAGTCAAGACTCACTTCCGATAAATTAAGACTGAAGCAATCCATCTTCTTTCAGAACCAGCCAATGAAGTGAATTTTGAAGCGATGACTATTTCTGCACCTTTTTTTTTTTACATTGTTTTTACACTCTGATTTTTAAACAGATTTTTTTTAGCAAACACATTTTCCTGACAAATTTTTGTTTAATGAAATTGTCAGCATAATTGGATGTAAAAACATTTCAGTTCACAAAATTCATACGCAAAAAATTCAGTTATATAATTTCAGTGCCCGAAAAAAAGCTTTCGTAATGAAGACACAAATGAACCTCCTGGTACAAATCTGATATCAAACCAGTTCTTCAGTTACATCTCTGCTGGAAGCTGCGTTGTTTAACTTCTTTTACGCTTGGTGTTGTTTGCGTCTTCGTCTTTTCACTCTGGTTCATATTAGATTTTGGTTAGATCCGGGCTTCTCAAACTGTGGTGCGTGCACAACTAGCGGTACGCAGGCTCCATCTAGCCGAATGCCAAAGAATCACTGGATTAAAGTACAGTGTTTTATTTTCTCATATTAAAAAAAAAGTGTTGTTTAAACTGTGTGTAATGTTACAATGCCCGTTGTACCCCTAGGGCCTAGGTGTCAAAGTCAAGGCCCGCGGGTCAGATCCGGCCCGCGAATGAATGATCTATGGTCCCTGGGACGATATTTAAATGAGTATTAGAACCGGCCCGCAGGCCACAGCCGCCTGCTGCTGTTTTGCACGCACCAATACTCCATCAGTGTTGGCGCTAGGAATTTTCAAAATGGGGTCCCAGGGACCCCATCAAGTCATAAAAATGGGGCTCCACAGTACATTTTGGGTGTCCCACCTTTTGTATTAGCGTTTTGAAAACAAATGATAAATGTATGCATGATCCTGTTATAGCTCACATTCTATATTGTCTTTTGGAAAAAGGTAGTTATAAATGTTACTTAATTCATAAAAATAAAAAAAAATAATAACACAAAAGAAAACACATTTTTATGCATATGTAAATTAATTCAGTTATAAACATTCATTCACTATCTTCTTTCCTTCATGGATCTAAACTTGACCTCTGCCGGTATTTTTTTCTATAATTTTATTGTAATATTTTCATAATGTGTTTGTTCTATTTTTGGCCAAAGTAAGACAAAGAAAACAATCTGAAGTTATATTTATTTTTTAGTTTTAATGCCATGATTTTAATAGTCCGGCCCGCGTGTGCACAGATTTTCCTCCATCTGACACCCCTGCCCTAGGGTAAACTGGGTAACACACGGCACACTTACAAAGCTGAACCTATTGTTACTATAACAATCTACAGGGTTAATACAGTTCACTTCTTTTACTTCCCCTCCATGTATCTACTTTCTTTTTTTAATTCAACTTATCATTACATAAATGTATTGTTGCTTTCAAAACATTTGTATTGTTGATAATAGAGGTAATTATTATTATTATTCCTTATCATTATGCTATTTCTATTGGTATTTGTATTGCTCCATTTGTACTGCAATAATGTTATTGTCATTTCTGTATTATTAATATTTACTTAACTAACTGTTTCTTTGCTATCACTTTTACTTTCATTATTGTACATATCCTATTTGCTGATGTTGTTCTATTGTTGTTGTTTTTGTTGTGTTTGCTGTTGTTGTCTCTCTGTCTTATCCCCCTCTGCCTTCCTTTTTTTTCTCTTCTTACCCCCTCCTGCTCCTGTCCGGCTGCGCCAAACGTTAATATAAATCCATTTAATAAAGTCAAATACAAATAAGAAAACAAGAGAAGTATCCCGCACTTCTCTTTTCTAAAGCAAATGTGTACAGCAGATATAGATCATCGACATCAACTATATGATTTGCCTGAGTAGCTAGACAGGACAAAAAAAAAGAAAACTGTTACAATCCCCAACATTATTGAATATACTTGTTAAATAAAACCTCTGCCTTGTTTCTTTGTTTTTAATGTCTATTTTCTATTTTCTGCTGGATTTACTCTCTATTTTATGCTGCAGCTGTCACATATACTGTAATATTGTACATGGTCATTGTTATATATTGTAGATATGATATAGACATAATATAATATATCAGTATATACAAACCCCGTTTCCATATGAGTTGGGAAATTGTGTTAGATGTAAATATAAACGGAATACAATGATTTGCAAATCATATTCAGTTGAATATGCTACAAAGACAAAGAATATTTCATGTTCAAACTGATAAACATTTTTTTTGTGTGCAAATAATCATTAACATTATAATTTGATGGCAGCAACACGTGACAAAGAAGTTGGGAAAGGTGGCAATAAATACTGATAAAGTTGAGGTATGCTCATCAAACACTTATTTGGAACATCCCACAGGTGAACAGGCTAATTGGGAACAGGTGGGTGCCATGATTGGCTATAAAAGTAGATTCCATGAAATGCTCAGTCATTCACAAACAAGGATGGGGCGAGGGTCACCACTTTGTCAACAAATGCCTGAGCAAATTGTTGAACAGTTTAAGAACAACCTTTCTCAAGCAGCTATTGCAAGGAATTGAGGGATTTCACCATCTACGCTCCGTAATATCATCAAAGGGTTCAGAGAATGTGGAGAAATCACTGCACGTAAGCAGCTAAGCCCGTGACCTTCCATCCCTCAGGCTGTACTGCATCAACAAGCCACATCAGTGTGTAAAGGATATCACCACATGGGCTCAGGAACACTTCAGAAACCCACTGTCAGTAACTACAGTTGGTCGCTACATCTGTAAGTGCAAGTTAAAACTCTCCCATGCAAGGCGAAAACCGTTTATCAACAACACCCAGAAACGCCGTCGGCTTCGCTGGGCCTGAGCTCATCTAAGATGGACTGATACAAAGTGGAAAAGTGTTCTGTGGTCTGACGAGTCCACATTTCACTACTTTGGCACGTGTTACAGCCATGAAATTCTAAGTTAATTATTATTTGCAAAAAAAAAATAAGTTGATCAGTTTGAACATGAAATATGTTGTCTTTGTAGTGCATTCAATTGAATATGGCTTGAAAATGATTTGCAAATCATTGTATTCCGTTTATATTTACATCTAACACAATTTCCCAACTCATATGGAAACGGAGTTTGTAACTGAGCTACTGTGTGGAACAATTTCCCTTGTGGATCATTAAAGTTTGTCTAAGTCTAATGAGTACTTGGGCCTACTACGCTACTGTACGTTAACGCCGGTCATATGGTGGTACTAAGCGAGTTTTCTGAGGTGGTAATCGGTGAAACTAGTTTGAGAACCACTAGGTTGGATCAATCAATCAATCAATCACTCAAAGTTGACTTATGTAGCTCTAAATCAGGAGTGTCTCAAAGGGCTGCACAAGCCACAACGACGTCCTCGGCTCAGATCCCACATCAGGGCAGGATAGCTCGGAGTCAAAGTTCGACAACCGTTGAGCTGATTCACGGCCCATCAAATGTCTTTTATGGCGTGTCCTCAAACAACCACCTGAGAGTATTTTTAACCGAACGCTCAGTTGAACCTTTGACTGACATAATCTAGCCGGCAAATAATTGATAACACAACGCCAGGATCGTAAAGAAGCTCAAACAGTTGCGTGACATTTGATCTGGAAGGGAATTAAAAGGGTTTGTGTTGAGTACTCGTCGAACCGACTTTCGACTGGCGTTCTGAAATGTAAACACAAAACTACACTGGAAATTCACAAGTAATTACTGGTCAATAATTGCATTTGCAATCATTTACCGGGAAATATCTTGTAACTGCGGAGCTCTGATTTCAAATTCAAATAAAGTTAAATCTACAGTAAACTTCACAATTTTATCATCAATTTCTCGTGAATTAACAACCAGGAGTTTATGACGTAGTCTACGGGAACCCTTGAGAGACAAATCTGTTTGAATTGACAATCATTTGTTGTGTTATTACGGAGTAGTGGTGTGCGATACCACTGATTTTCTTACCGATATGATCAAAAGTAAAATTCAGGCTGGTATCGGCAAAACTGTTCCGATACCGATACTTTGTGCCTAACGTGTCTGTTAAAATTTTAAAAGTTGTCAGAAAAAAAAGAGCACAAAATTGGAATGTAATGAGAAAAAAGTTGACATTTGTAAACACATGAATAATTATATAGTTAGTCACCTATAACACAAAGTTTTCTCTTTAAATATATATAATTTAAAACCTCTAAAGCAGGGGTGTCAAACTCAAATACAGAGTGGGCCAAAATTTAAAACTGAACAAAGCCGCGGGCCAAGGTTGAACAAATGAACCTTTAACGTCCTCTACGAGCTATCGTCACGTCCAATTTTCATCCATTCTAACATCGTTCAGACCCAGTCACAAGATATGTGCGGCTTCTATACGCACACACGAGCGAATGCAACGCATACTTCATCAACAGCGATACAGGTTACACTGAGGGTGCCAGTATAAAAAACTTTAACACTGTTAGAAATATGCGCCACACTGTGAATCCACACCAAACAAGAATGACAAACACATTTCGGGAGAACATCCGCACCATAACACAACATAAACACAACAGAACAAATACCCAGAATCCCGGGAGGATCGGCGGGCCAGCTTTAGTGTTAATTTGATATCGCCTCAAGGGCCAAGTGAAATTACACGGCGGGCCCCAACCTTTTTGTACTTTCGGACCGGTCAATGCTTGAAAATTTGTCCCACGGACCGGGGGCGGTATTAAAAAAAAAAAATATATATATATATATATTTTTTTTTTTGGTCATAAAGAAATACAATCATGTGTGCTTACGGACTGTATCCCTGCAGACTGTATTGATTTATATTGATATATAATGTATATATTGTTTTTTATGTTAATTTAATTTAAAAAATAAAATAAAAAATTTAATTTTTTGTGCGGCCGTGGCCCGGTACCAATCGGTCCACGGACCGGTACCAGGCCGCGGCCCGGTGGTTGGGGACCACTGCTCTAAAGGCTTAGTGGCCATATGCGTGGACAGCACCTTTTAGCTCTTATTTCCAAAATTGTGTACACTACTGAATTGGGGTCTTATGGCCACTTATGTGGACACTTATACTGCCATCTGGTGGTGTCAGGAGAGTATAACATACAATGGAATTTGGAAAAAAAAAAAAGTTAAAATAAAAATGAGCATGTCACTGCACATGAAGTACACGTTTGTGTACTTATGGACTAAGTACATCATATCAAAAGATGATTTTTAGTTTTTATTCTAATTAGGGTCCAAAAAGCCCAAATAGCAAAGACAAATAAAAAAAGCACGTAAACAAACAGCTTGGGCCTTAAGAGGTAATAAGGTTTTAGAATTTTATTTTTTATTTTTTTATAAAAAAATATTAAAAAAGCCCCCCCATATTTGACTTTTCAGTATGCAGCCCTTGGTGGAAAAAGTTTACACACCCTTTATCTGAAATATTAGAAGCTCTCAAAATAAAAAAAAAATGTATGCCATTTTTTTATTTTGTAAAAAAAACAATGCTAAAAGCAGACATATTATATGTAGACAGATTACATATATTCATACTTAGTTTTATAGGTGGCAAGGTGTGCTATCATTCGTTCGTTATTACGGAGGTTTCCAAAGTGAGGCCCGGGGGCCATTTGCCCACCAAAGCTTGAGTTTTGTTGGCCCGCAACATATTGTGGGGAAAAACAACAGTAAAAATGTAAGAACAAATAGGGCCAAAAGACAATGTGATGAGAAAAAGCTACTAATAATACATTCTGTCACTTATAACACAAACCTGACACTAAGTTTTGATATACAGTACAGGCCAAACGTTTGGACACACCTTCTCCTCATTCAATGTGTTTTCTTTATTTTCATGACTATTTACATTGTAGATTGTCACATCAAAACTATGAATGAACACATGTGGAGTTATGTACTTAACAACAAAAAGGTGAAATAACTGAAAACATGTTTTATATTCTAGTTTCTTCAAAATAGCCACCCTTTGCTCTGATTACTTTTTCGCACACTCTTGGCATTCTCTCCATGAGCTTCAAGAGGTAGTCACCTGAAAGGGTTTTCACTTCACAGGTGTGCTTGAAGCGCATCAAGAGAATGCCAAGAGTGTGCAAAGCAGTAATATCAATATTTTAGTAACGATCAGCGACAGAGGGCTATGATTACAGTACTTTGCTGTGAAATAACAGTTAATTGCTGTAAAATATAATTTCTTGTCATTTTAAAGTACATTTGATGACAGTATTTTTTTATATTATCATTTATTTATTTTACTGTGAAAATATATTGTGGAATGTTGTGAAATCCTGGTGCATTTTTACAGTCTAATCCACGTTTTGACTCGGGGGCCGCATTGGGTTAAAAACAATGTGGCCGGACTATATATATATATATATATATATATACATATATATATATATATATATATATATATATATATATATATATATATATATATATATATATATATATATATATATATATATATATATATATATATATGTATGTATGTATATGTATATATGTATTTATATGTGTGTGTATATATATATATATATATATGTATATGTATGTATATGTATATATGTATTTATATGTGTGTGTATATATATATATATATATATATATATATATATATATATATATATATATATATATATATATATATATATATATATAATGTATATGTCTTAATTAGATTATCAAAAAAAACAGGCCTGTAGAGATGAAATAGTCTTGTGATTTTTCCCACACATACATATATATATATATATATATATATATATATATATATATATATATATATATATATATATATATATATATATATATATATATATATATATATACACATATATGCATTCCGAGCACAATGATGTCATGATATCGATGGGAAAATGCATTTTTAGACAATATTTTTTGCCTGAGCGGCTAGGAGACACTGAGAGTAACAAGTGGTAGAAAATGGATTAGGAAAAGACAGATTTTTAAAAAAATACTAATTAAAAAAATATATATATGTTTATATATATGTTGTTATTTTAAACTTGGGACTTCCCACGGGCCGCATTTTGGAAGCTGGCGTAATCTGTCGCAAGTTCGAATACACATCAATGAACTAAATGGACACATTCTTATAAAACCATAAAAGTGGCTGAAAGTTGCTTGAAAACTAGAAATACATTGAATTTAATTATTTTGTATGAAGTTCAAATTCCCTTAGAACACATCATTGCGATGATGACTTCGATTTCTGCACAGGGAAACACTTTATTAACATAACCAAAACATTTCAATACGTGAACCCTTTTCTTCTTCTTACAAGTGTAATGGAGAAGATAGACAAAGTGGGTGCAAGTTTTGAAACGTTGCCTTCCTCTTTCTCAACAGAAAGCCGAGATAAGGACGTCTGTAAGTTTGTGATAGTCGTGCATGTACAGTAACTTTGGGAACTAGCTACGTCTCCAGTGAAAAATAAATACAATAAAAACACTAAAAAAGGTAATGACTTCTTTTTTTTTTTTTAACTTAAAATCCTGCAGTTGCTGAATAAGGGATTGAATGTGTGCGTGGGTGTGGAAGTGTAAAGGTCAGCAGCTCATGAGTTAAGCTGTTGAGCAATCTGCAACTGCTTGTGAGGATGTGGCTGATGTCTGCGTCTTTAAGACTTCTCTCTTTTCCCTCCATTATCATCTTTAAGACAGACCTGGGCAATTTAAGGCCCGGGGACCGCATGCGGCCCGTTAAGCTTTTCAAGTGTTTGGGTGTTCGGGTCTGGGGGACCCGTTTTCATTTTTTATTAAAAGAAAAATGATACAATTAATTCATTTTTCAAACTGAGACTCACTGACTTTGGCTCATTTTCTGTGAAGAACATATATCAGAATACATATTTAATGACCACACACCATACACCCCCCCCCCCCCCCCCACCAGTGGCGTGCGGTGAGGTTAATGTCTGGTGAGGCACTGCATCATCACAGTCAGATTTACAAACACATGAACCCTAAATAGTATCTTATTCACCATGTGATTGGCAGCAGTTAACGGGTTATGTTTAAAAGCTCATACCAGCATTCTTTACACAACTGTAGCACACAAAAAAACACATTTAATAAATAGTTACTATGGTCATCTAAGGCCCCTTCTACACTTATCCAGGCTATATCCCACCTAACCTTATCCTTGTCCCCACACACAATGCCACCGTTTAAGACCCCCTCCCTCCTCCGGCCGCCGGCACAACCATACTTGCCAACTTTGAGACCTCAGAATTTGGGAGATGGGGGGGGGGCGTGGTTGGGGGGGCATGGTTGAGGTGCAGGCAGCATACCCCTTCCCCATCGAGCTTTTCTGAATGAAATGAAATTATTTTTTCCAATCATTTTGGAACTTGCAAGCGTACTTCTTCTTCTTACTCGTCGTCGCCATGTCTCTTCTTTGTTCTTCTGCTTCGTCTCCTTCTTGTTGTGTGTGCAGTTGTGCACTGAGCTCCAAAAGCCGTAGATGTTATTGCAGCGTCCCGGAAGAATTAGTGCTGCAAGGGATTCTGGGTATTTGTTCTGTTGTGTTTATGTTGTGTTACGGTGCGGATGTTCTCCCGAAATGTGTTTGTCATTCTTGTTTGGTGTGGGTTCACAGTGGGGCGCGTATTTGTGACAGTGTTAAAGTTGTTTATACGGCCACCCTCAGTGTGACCTGTATGGCTGTTGACCAAGTATGCATTACGTTATCATTAAACCAGTTAAAAGATCATACAACGTGTCAGCGTTTCTTGACATCTTCGAGTAAAGGTCATTGTTAAACCCGTCCAACGCTACATTATTATGAGACTGGGCCGGCACGCTGTTAAAGGCCTACTGAAATGAAATTGTTTTATTTAAACGGGAATAGCAGATCCATTCTATGTGTCATACTTGATCATTTCGCGATATTGCCATATTTTTGCTGAAAGCATTTAGTATAGAACAACGACAATAAAGTTCACAACTTTTGGTCTCTGATAAAAAAAAAGCCTTGCCCGTACCGGAAGTAGCGTGACGTAGTCAGTTGTTCGCCTCCTCATATTTTCCTATTGTTTTCAACGCAGCTAGAGCGATTCGGACCGAGAAAGCGACGATTACCCCATTAATTAGAGCGAGGATGAAAGATTCGTGGATGAGGAACGTTAGAGTGAAGGACTAGAATGCAGTTAGTAACATATATTTTTTCGCTCTGACCGTAACTTAGGTACAAGCTGGCTCATTGGATTCCACACTCTCTCCTTTTTCTATTGTGGATCACGGATTTGTATTTTAAACCACCTGGGATACTATATCCTCTTGATAATGAGAGTCGAGAACGCGAAATGGACATTCACAGTGACTTTTATCTCCACGACAATACATCGACGAAGCTCTTTAGCTACTGAGCTAACGTGATAGCATCTGGCTCCAATGCAGATAGAAACAAAATAGGTAAATCCCTGACTGGAAGGATAGACATAAGATCAACAATACTATTAAACCATGGACATGTAACTACACGGTTAATAATTCTCAGCCTGGCAAAGCTTAACAATGCTGTTGCTAACGACACTGAAGCTAACTTAGCAACTTAGCAACCGGACCTCACAGAGCTATGATAAAAACATTAGCGCTCCACCTACGCCAGCCAGCCCTCATCTGCTCATCAACACCCGTGCTCACCTGCGTTCCAGCGATCGACGGCGCGACGAAGGACTTCACCCGATCACAGATGCGGTTGGCGGCTAGCGTCGGCTGGCGCGTCTGCTATCCAAGTAAGTCCTCCTTGTTGTGTTGCTGCAGCCAGCCGCTAATACACCGATCCCACCTACAACTTTCTTCTTTGCAGTCTCCATTGTTCATTAAACAAATTGCAAAAGATTCACCAACACAGATGTCCAGAATACTGTGGAATTATGAAACGAAAACAGAGCTATTTTGTATTGGATACAATGGTGTACCGATACTTCTGTTTCACTGGCTACGTCACGCGCATACGTCATCACCCAAAGCCGTTTTCAACCGGAAGTTTAGCGGGAAATTTAAAATGTCACTTTATAAGTTAACCCGGCCGTATTGGCATGTGTTGCAATGTTAAGATTTCATCATTGATATATAAACTATCAGACTGCGTGGTCGCTAGTAGTGGCTTTCAGTAGGTCTTTAAGAGGTGAAGGTTTCAGGTGAGAGAGGACGTTAAAGGCAGTGTCTTTAAGGCACGCCCCCAATATTGTTTTCCGGGTGGAAATCGGGAGAAATTCGGGAGAATGGTTGCCCCGGGAGATTTTCGGGAGGGGCACTGAAATTCGGGAGTCTCCCGGGAAAATCGTGAGGGTTGGCAAGTACGGGCACAACGCGATCTAGTACGCATGTACGAAAAAGCCTATTGCCACATTTCTTTTAACAGTGAACCTTGCTTGCCTCACCATCAGGATGACTATAGTAACTAGTATATCATGCACGCCCAACAGGTGTAAAAGAAAGGGCATCTCTATCCTCCTTCAGAACCGCACTAAAAGAACACCTCCAGGCAACTTCAACCCTAAACTAACACCCTCCCTTCCACATCCCACCTCTTAATGTACACTAGTGTTGAAAAGTTTGGGGTCACATGTAAATGTCCTTATTTTTGAAGGAAAAGCACTGTACTTTTCAATGAAGATAACTTTAAACTAGTCTTAACTTTACAGAAATACACTCTATACATTGCTAATGTGGTAAATGACTATTCTAGCTGCAAATGTCTGCTTTTTGGTGCAATATCTACATAGGTGTATAGAGGCCCATTTCCAGCAACTATCACTCCAGTGTTCTAATGGTACAATGTGTTTGCTCATTGGCTCAGAAGGCTAATTGATGATTAGAAAACCCTTGTGCAATCATGTTCACACATCTGAAAACACTTTAGCTCGTTACAGAAGCTACAAAACTGACCTTCCTTTGAGCAGATTGACTTTCTGGAGCATCACATTTGTGGGCTCAATTAAACGCTCAAAATGGCCAGAAAAAGAGAACTTTCATCTGAAACTCCACAGTCTATTCTTGTTCTTAGAAATGAAGGCTATTCCACTAAATTGTTTGGGTGACCCCAAACTTTTGAACGGTAGTGTAAATAATCAAATGTAGACACTTTTTTTATGCTTTCTGATCTCTCTCTTTCTGTCCACTACTTGCTGTACATATCCTACCAGGTCAGACCTACACTGTTTCAATGTCCATTTCTCTGATGATGCAATTGTTGATGACTGAAGTGTTGATACCAACCAAACCTAACATCCCCCCCCCACATCCCACACCCCGGATTGTAAATAATGTAAATAATTCAATGTATATACTCTGATGATTATCTTGTGTGATGACTGTATTATGATGATAGTATATATCTGTATCATGAATCAATTTAAGTGGACTTAAACAAGTTGAAAAACTTATTGGGGTGTTACCATTTAGTGGTCAATTGTACGGAATATGTACTGTACTGTGCATTCTACTAATACAAGTTTCAATCAATCAAACAGCAGCTGTTAGGCTATTGTAGTGAATCACACCTGAGCCATCATAGATGAATCATACCTTTAATGGACGTGTGAAAGTAAACAATGTGATAAATAACATTTTACATCAATCGATCTAGGATCCAGATTTCTGGTCAGGACACTCCTCACTCTTTTGTCTTCACCTTCATTGTCCATTCCTTTTTTTGGTGACTTTGTGTACTCCGGACCTAGACGTTGAGTCCGCGACATACATGGCGGACAATAACTGCTTCGCCAGTCCAAAAGAATTCGCCGTTTTCCGTAGTTTTAGTTGGCTTCACGATAGTTATGGAGTACAAAACTAGACGTTGAGTAATCGCTCGACGTACACTACATTGCCAAAAGTATTTAGCCACCTGCCTTTACCCACATATGAACTTGAAGTGCCAGCCCATGGAATTGTCCAAAATGTTTTGGTATCCTGGAGCATTCAAAGTTCCTTTCACTGGAACTAAGGGGCCAAGCCCAACTCCTGAAAAACAACCCCACACCATAATTCCTCCTCCACCAAATTTCACACTCGGCACAATGCAGTCCGAAATGTAGCGTTCTCCTGGTGACCTCCAAACCCAGACTGCTCCATCAGATTGCCAGATGGAAAAAGTGTGATTCATCAGTCCAGAGAAGGCGTCTCCACTGCTCTAGAGTCCAGTGGTGATGTCCTTTACACCACTGCATCCCACGCTTGGCATTGGACTTGGTGATGTATGGCTTAGATGCAGCTGATCGGCCATGGAAACCCATTCCATGAAGCTCTCTGCGTACTGTACGTGGGCTAATTGGAAGGTCACATGAAGTATGGAGCTCTGTAGCAAGTGACTGTGCAGAAAGTCTTTGCACTATGCTGACCTCTCTGTCACTTTACCTGGCCTACCACTTTGCACTATGCTGACCTCTCTGTCAGTTTACCTGGCCGACCACTTGGTGGCTGAGTTGCCGTTGTTCCCAAACTCTTCACTTTTCTTAGAATAAAGTTGACTTTGGAATATTTAGGAGCAAGAACATTTCACGACTGGATTTGTTGCACAGGTGTTATCTTATGACAGTTCCACGCTGGAAATCACTAAAAGCGGCCCATTCTTTCACAAATGTTTGTAGAAACAGTCTCCATGCCTGAGTGCTTGACTAGGACACCTGGGGCCGTACTTATCAAGCTTCTTAGAGTGCCATTTTACACTTAAGTCCTGAGAATTTGCGAAATGTAGTCCTACTCTCAAACTTAAGAATAAAAGCTTTTTATCAACGTTCTTAAGTCTAAGAATCACTCCTACTCTCCACGATATTTAAGAGACCTTCAGAGGTGTCCTAAGTGGTTAGGAGTTGCCAGCAGGGGATGGCACTGAGGCGAGAGAGACGTGCGCGAACATTCAGGGAGCGGAACAATGTTTTTTTGTTTTTTTTATGACGAGCAGCTGATCAAACGGTATCGTTTAGACAGAGCGGATATTATTTTTGTCACAGATTTAATACTTTTCGATTCCTTGTTGATTTCTGCATGTGTCTGCAGTGGGCTAGTATATATAGAGCCACCCACACCAGTTTCAAATGAGTTGCCTAATTAATGAATTGGAAAGAAAATGTTATGACAGTAGCGTATGTGTGTGGCCGTGAGGTGAGTGACGTCAGTGAGTGTGTGGGCGAGAGAAGAGAGGGAGCGGTAGCGTGAGTGCCGGCGGGGACTAGTTTGTTTTGTATTATTTTGTAGTTTATTGTCAAAATATACACTCCCATTGTCCACTTAAATATTTCCAAGATATTTCTTTATTCTTAGACAAGGGATTCCCTTCCGTGATTGGTCATTTCTATGGACACAGAAATGACGTCACCTAAAATTGCGTTTACGGCACATAGTAATGTCGTAATTCAGCTCTGAGTGTGACACTTAAGATTCAGTCCTACACTTCGCTGAAAGTGTGAGTACGACGCTTGATAACTAACTTTTAAGTGCAGCTTTCAGCCAAGAATTTATTTACTCTTAAGTCAACTCTTAGCAGACTTCTTAGGAGTCATTCTAAGAAGCTTGATAAGTACGGCCCCTGATTCTCATCATTTGGATGGGTGGCCAAATACTTTTGGTAATATAGTGTATGTTACTCTGCGATGTACACCTGGGAAAAATGTGCTAAAAATGCTACAATGCTAACATTGGCATACATCAAGTACCAAAATATGACACCTGTATCATTTGCAAAACAAAAAGCTATCATACTAGAATGTTAAAAAAATTAGCAACGGGGCCACACTTTGGACACCCCTGGGTTAGAGCGTAGTAAAACTGGGTAATCGCACACTTTCACGTTCTTAGACACATGAAAATGTAGGAACTTATGTACAAATCCCGACTCCTCAAAACGCTCTTTTTCTTTTGCGGCCATTTCCAAATGAAGGAGTATCTTACAAATATTATTGGTTGCAGGTCTGAACAGTTGGTGTCCTGATCCACGTTCACAGATTCAAGTTGTCACAAATAGTTCCTTTCAGACTAATGCCCGAATGGTGGGCTTCTCACAGCGCATCATTTGGACCAACTGGCTGCACTTCCCCGTCATATGAACTCCAGCTTGAATTCTTCTGATATGGCGTTGGACAGAATGTTGCTGGGTGCGTTGTGGCCCTCACGGGACCCCACGGGTGCAGGCGGGGTGCTGGTGGACGTGGACGGCTGCTGGGAGTCCTGCAGCTTCTTCTTGTTTACCTTCCTCTCTTTGGCGCGTCGGTTCTGGAACCAGATCTTCACCTGGATCAAAAGCACACTTTTTAATAGAAAAAATAAATTAATTAATAAAATTAAAAAATAAATTAAAATTAAATTTAAAAAAAGAAATGTCCGATAATGGCTTTTTTTGCCAATATCCGATATTCCGATATTGTCCAACTCTTAATTACCGATTCCGATATCAACCGATACCGATAAACACAGTTGTAGAATTAACACATTATTATTAGGGATTATTTATTATAATGTCTTTTTTGCCGATATCTGATATTCCGATATTGTCCAACTCTTAATTACCGATTCCGATATCAACCGATACCGATAAACACAGTTGTAGAATTAACACATTATTATTAGGGATGTCCGATAATGTCTTTTTTGCCGATATCCGATATTCCGATATTGTCCAACTCTTAATTACCGATTCCGATATCAACCGATACCGATAAACACAGTTGTAGAATTAACACATTATTATTAGGGATGTCCGATAATGTCTTTTTTGCCGATATCCGATATTCCGATATTGTCCAACTCTTAATTACCGATTCCGATATCAACCGATACCGATATATACAGTTGTAGAATTAACACATTATTATTAGGGATGTCCGATAATGGCTTTTTTGCCGATATCCGATATTCCGATATTGTCCAACTCTTAATTACCGATTCCGATATCAACCGATACCGATAAACACAGTTGTAGAATTAACACATTATTATTAGGGATGTCCGATAATGGCTTTTTTGCCGATATCCGATATTCCGATGTTGTCCAACTCTTAATTACCGATTCCGATATCAACCGATACTGATAAACACAGTTGTAGAATTAACACATTATTATTAGGGATGTCCGATAATGGCTTTTTTGCCGATATCCGATATTCCGATGTTGTCCAACTCTTAATTACCGATTCCGATATCAACCGATACCGATAAACACAGTTGTAGAATTAACACATTATTATTAGGGATGTCCGATAATGGCTTTTTTGCCGATATCCGATATTCCGATATTGTCCAACTCTTAATTACCGATTCCGATATCAACCGATACCGATATATACAGTTGTAGAATTAACACATTATTATTAGGGATGTCCGATAATGGCTTTTTTGCCGATATCCGATATTCCGATATTGTCCAACTCTTAATTACTTTGTAATTCACAGCAATTACTAACACGTTTATTCACTTCCTGTTCTCAATTTGTACACAATTCACATCAATGAATTCTAAATACAACAATTCTCTTCATAAATAGTTAAGTCATTCACTTAACGAAATGAATGATAAATTATTTTTCAATAAGTTCAATACATTTATCATAATTCTTCTTCTTTGTACTTTGTAAACACTTGGACTTTAACTGGAATATATTAGTACATATGACTTGTTTGCTTAATCCATTCCATAACTTGATTCCACATACTGAAGGTTTTAAATGTTATACATGCATACAAATATTTATTGTCTCTAAGGTTATATTTCTCCTCTTTTGTTGAGAAAAAAATGGTGCATTCTTTGGTAGGAGGTTATAGTTTGCTTTGTGCATAATTGTAGCTTTTATGTAATTACAAATCCTCATCAGTGGGTGCTTAGAATTATTGAAAATGTTTGAAGTTGGTTGTACTTTAAAAGTTTAAACAGCTCAATTGAATTTGAAGTAATACTAGATAATTGTAAGTTCTTGAAATTGGCAATAATATTATTCTAAATGATTTACTGAAGATATGGCTGGATAAGTAAATAAATTAATGAATATTATGTAGAAATGTGAAATTGACCAAAGCTATAACAAAAATGTTATGTTATAGAACAGGTGTGTCAAAGTCATTTTCATTGAGGGCCACATCGCAGTAATGGCTGCTTTTTAAAAATTAATTTACATTATGCATGCGGGTAATAACCTGGGATTAATCATGATTAATCGAAATGCATATGCATTTGATTATTAGATTATTTTTTTATGTATAACTTGCTTTAAAATCATAAATAAAAGGTACATATTTGTTTTTATCTCACAAAAATAGTTTGGCAATACAGTATATAATAATATAATTTGCAATATCAGATAATATATAAAAGTTTAAAATATGCATTTTTTTCTGTCAAAATTGAAAGAAAGAATGCATTTAGTAAAAAAATATATATTATTATTAATTTTTTTTATTATTCTATTTTTTTTTAATTGAAACCCATTTTTTCCAGGCTTTAGCGTGCCACATAAAATGATGTGGCGGGCCAGAAGTGGCCCCCGGCCCTTGAGTTTGACACCTGTGTTATAGCATATAAAAGCATACCATAATGTACTGTAATCCGACATAAGTATACTACAGTATCGTGCTGTATCATGACCACTGCCACCTCACCTGTCTTTCGGAGAGGCCGAGTGCCATGGAAAGCTCCGACTTGCGCCTCATTGTGATGTAGCTGTTGAACTGAAACTCATTCTCCAGCTCCTGGCGCTGGTGGTCCGTGTACACCACCCTGTACTTGTCCTTCGTCCGAGTCTTCCCTCCTAAAACACACAAATAAGCCCAGTTAGAAACGATAATATTACGTGTCTTTGCCCTCTCTCGAATCTGTTGTCAGTTCCACCTCCACAAACAATAAGAATAAATCATTTTTTTATGTGCTTTGCTTTTTCAATTTCCAATGAGCCTCGGCCATTTTTGAATCATTGAAAAAAAACGACACAAGTGAAATAAACTGTCAAATAGAGAGGATGTGCATTGGCGTTGTGGAACATTTTGCTATAGGAAAATGTTCCATAGGGCACTTGTTGCTAGGCAGAATTGGGGAGCACTCATCATTTGTACTCCATTAGCCACTGAAAACATGTACTTAAGGATTGAGATACTTGCATTGACACAGAACTATTAGGACTTTAAGACATTGAATTTCACTAGTCTGTATTAAATATATTATTTCCATTAGGTTTACAATACCACTTGTTGCTAGGCCATCATTTGAGCCCCATCAGCTAATAACAACATTAGCATGTTTACTCCAAACAAAGCAAGGGACAAGTTTATTCCTGCCAATCAAAGATGGGCACGTTTCCCATTCGAGTCAACACCGTGCTAATTCCTGGTACCTGGGAAGAGTTAGGACTTGTGTGTGTGTTTATGTTGGTAAATATTGTTTATATATCATTTTGTCCACCAAACCTTTTATACTGTGCGTGAATGCACAAAGGTGAACTGTGTTGATGTTATTGACTTGTGTGGAATGCTAATCAGGCATATTTGGTCAGTGCATGACTGCGAGCTAATCAATGCTAACATGCTATTTAGGCTAGCTGTATGTACATATTGCATCATTATGCCTCGTTTGTAGGTATATTCAATATCCTTCACTCTTACCATCTTTGTATATCATTTAGTTTTGCATGTCTCATGACACATTATCTGTATGTAATATTGGCTGCATTTCTGATTGTTGTTTGTGTGCCATGTTGTTCCAGACCACAGCAAACAGTAGCAACATTTCTGTCAACAAAGATTTGCTTCAGCCTGCGACACAGTCATTTTGATAGTAGGCTAATATAGACACTTTATGTCATGAGTTCATTTTTTGCTGCTCCAGACAGATTACTTTTTTGTCATTTTGGTCCAATATGGCGTTTTGGGTTGCCGACCCCTGCCTTAACATATTTAAAACAGAAAAAAACATCTAAGAAAGAACTATTAAAAGAACGCAAAACAAATAATTTACTCCTTAAAACCAATAATATAAAGCATCTGTTTATTGGTTTATTTATCATCTTAATGGTTCATCAACAAAAGAGCTGCTCTTTTATATGGTAGGGCTTCCAATATTACCCAGAATGCCCCACTGTTGCACATAGGTTGGCTAAGCTAACATTAGAAACAACATCCCACAAAGCTGGATGACCATACTTTCTTCTCGACATCCTGCTGGTGTGTTTGTCTATCCCTCTCAGACCTGGCGCCACGGGCTGGGATTACTCATAGATATGAATACATGGACGACGCCTTCGGGCTTGTCAGGCGCGTCAACACGGCCGCCATCTTGAGCAGGGGTTTCGTCGGAGCCATCAGATTGGTGTGCGTCTGACTGGCACCAAAATGTCAATCATTGATAAAACTCTTGTCACGTTCGGGGCGCATGGTGCTGCGGGATTTTTGTTCTCCCAAGATGCAAAGGACGAAAACCGGACAGGACTTGCAGGTAACGACATGATTTAATTATCAAATAACACAAAACTGGTACAAAACAGAAAACAACCCGACAGGACGAGGTGCCGAGCGCACCGGAAGCTAAGGCTAACACTTAGCACAGATTGTATCTACTAGCAGGAGTTTAGGAAACGAGAACAAACCTATTTGGCAGTCGCGGGATGCAAAACAAAGAAGCCATCACGACTGACTGAGAAGGCAGGCTTTAAATAATAATGTCAATGATGACTAACAGGTGCGTGTCGGGAACCCCAGCGGCAGGTGAACGTAATTAGTTACTATGGTAACCAAACTCAGAGGTGCTTAAACAGATACTAAGAAGGAGTCCAAGACTAGCAGAAAAACACAAACGACTAGAAAACATAAACAGAAATATGATCCGGGCAGCGGATCATAACAACTCTGTCCCAGTTGGCTGAGACTCAGATTCGCCCTGCTCAAGATGGCGGCCGCGTTGACTCGTCGTTCCAATGGACAGCAGTGTCAGAGGTGGCGTCTACGTATTCATATCTACGGCGCTTACTTCCGAGTCCCGAGCTAACTTTTGGTGTGTTTTGAAGCGAAGTGAAGTGAATTATATTTATATAGCACTTTTCTCTAGTGACTCAAAGCGCTTTACATAGTGAAACCCAATATCTAAGTTACATTTAAACCAGTGTGGGTGGCACTGGGAGCAGGTGGGTAAAGTGTCTTGCCCAAGGACACAACAGCAGTAACTAGGATGGCGGATGTGGGGATCGAACCTGCAACCCTTAAGTTGCTGGCACGGCCGCTCTACCAACCGAGCTATACCGCCCCAATTTTCCTCGGTTTGTATGTGTTTTGAGGGGTTTTTGCTCAAAACTTGGTGACGGTAAGTACAGTAAGAATTAAGTGGACATTTGGAAAGTATTTGCAATCATATAGCAAACTAGGTACGGGTGTACAGTACAGAACGCATCGTGAAAGTCAAGACTGCGAATGATTTGAGCATGTGCGAAACGCTGCAATTCATGGTACTCACAGTAGCACCCGCCACTGCTCGTTGAGGACAACTGCTGGGTGTCAGAGTATCCAAGACACAAAAAAGTCGCTAGTAGCTGTTCACAAAAAGGGTCGCCATGAGGATGTGAAAGTCCTCATGGAAATTGTGTGGGTTTTGGGCTTTGCCGTCTGCATATGTGCCCCGACGAAACCTTCAGAATAAAAGCACATTCACAACTTGAATTGCCGACCTTTAGTTTAGTCATTATGTGCTCTCCAATTGTAATATATGACTATTTATATCAACAATTAGATATGTTTGGGTTTAAACTCAGATTCAGGAGGAACAGTGTGGTTTTCGTCCTGGTCGTGGAACTGTGGACCAGCTCTATACTCTCGGCAGGGTCCTTGAGGGTGCATGGGAGTTTGCCCAACCAGTCTACATGTGCTTTGTGGACTTGGAGAAGGCATTCGACCGTGTCCCTCGGGAAGTCCTGTGGGGAGTGCTCGGAGAGTACGTGGTATCGGACTGTCTGATTGTGGCGGTCCGCTCCCTGTATGATCAGTGTCAGAGCTTGGTCCGCATTGCCGGCAGTAAGTCGGACCCGTTTCCAGTGAGGGTTGGACTCTGCCAAGGCTGCCCTTTGTCACCCATTCTGTTCATTACTTTTATGGACAGAATTTCTAGGTGCAGTCAAGGCGTTGAGGGGATCTGGTTGGGTGGCTGCAGGATTAGGTCTCTGCTTTTTGCAGATGATGTGGTCCTGATGGCTTCATCTGGCCAAGATTTTCAGCTCTCACTGGATCGGTTCGCAACCGAGTGTGAAGCGACTGGGATGGGAATCAGCACCTCCAAGTCAGAGTCAATGGTTCTCGCCCGGAAAATGGTGGAGTGCCATCTCCGGGTTGGGGAGGAGACCCTGCCCCAAGTGGAGGAGTTCAAGTATCTCGGAGTCTTGTTCACGAGTGGGGGAAGAGTGGATCGTGAGATCGACAGGCGGATCGGTGCGGCGTCTTCAGTAATGCGGACGCTGTATCGATCCGTTGTGGTGAAGAAGGAGCTGAGCCGGAAGGCAAAGCTCTCAATTTACCGGTCGATCTACGTTCCCATCCTCACTTATGGTCATGAGCTTTGGGTTATGACCGAAAGGACAAGATCACGGGTACAAGCGGCTTAAATGAGTTTCCTCCACCGGGTGGCGGGGCTCTCCCTTAGAGATAGGGTGAGAAGCTCTGTCATCCGGGAGGAGCTCAAACTAAAGCCGCTGCTTCTCCACATGGAGAGGAGCCAGATGAGGTGGTTCGGGCATCTGGTCAGGATGCCACCCGAACGCATCCATAGGGAGGTGTTTCGGGCACGTCTGACCGGTAGGAGGCCACGGGGAAGGCCCAGGACACGTTGGGAAGACTATGTCTCCCGGCTGGCCTGGGAACGCCTTGAGATCGCCCGGGAGGAGCTGGACGAAGTGGCTGGGGAGAGGGAAGTCTGGGCTTCCCTGCTTAGGCTGCTGCCCCCGCGACCCGACCTCGGATAAGCGGAAGAAGATGGATGGATGGATGGATGGATGGATGGATGGATGGATGGATGGACGGTTTACCGGTTTCCCACCTGTTTCTGTAAGGGGCGCCAGAAGTTGTCCGACCCGTCAGCGATCCTGTTCTGTCTCCCTGGAATGTAATGTCAATTTCCCCTCAGGGATTAATAAAGAATTTCTGATCCTGATTCTGAATATAAGAAATAGCATATGAAAGGAAACCGCTCCAACATGGCCTTACAAGTAAATATTTACACACATGAGAAACGAATCCCTACTCTTGATTGAAAACAGGCGAGCGAAGCGAAAGAAAGGTGAGTCACATGTCGTGCAGTCAAGTAGACGACTTTTTGGAGTGTTGAAGTTCAGGCGCCACTTAAAGACCCATCACTTCTATTAATCAAACTAATGTAAAGACTCTCCAGTTCATTGCAACAGGACTTTTTCTTATCGCCGCCAGCCATGTTTACACAGGCAGCTATTCATTGACGCACACACATTCGCAGGCGAGGGCGAGTCCGTTATTGATCGGGAAAATCTCGTGCGACGCCACGGCACGTAGGGGAGAAACTGAGTAGACTCGTACGCGGGCTCAGTCCGCGCACCGCGGCCTCCCTAAGCTCTATTATCTCGCCAGGCTGTCACCCACGGAGGGCGGGGAGCGACCCTTTGGCGGCCTCCAGCGCCTCTTTTGTTAGCTTTGTGTTGACGTCCCACGCAGGCTCGCGGAAGGGAGAGGCGAAAAGGCTTGATGGATGTGTGTGCGAGTGTGCAGTCGGCCCGACTCCACTCAGGGTATGAATACATGTTGAAATACTCGCTGCCAGTGAGGGTCATGTGACAGCTCCATTGATAAAAATGACGCCCCAATCAAACAGTAAGTTGTAGACATTATTAGTACGCTTTTCACATGACAAAGTACACTTGAGCTGTCATACTGTTGCTTAGACTGTAAGCAGCGGAAAGTACCGTATTTTCCGGACTATAAGGCGCACTTAAAATCCTTTTTTTTTTTCAAAACTCGACAGTGCGCCTTATAACCCTGCACTGCAAAAAGTCAGTGTTCAAAAACAAGGAAAAAAAATACAAAAATGAGGGGTATTTTATTTGAACTAAGCAAAATTATCTGCCAAAGAACAAGAAAATTCGGCTTGTCAAGACTTTCCAAAACAAGTCAAATTAGCTAACCTCAATGGACCCAAAAATACCTTAAAGGCCTACTGAAATGATTTTTTTTTATTTAAACGGGGATAACAGATCCATTCTATGTGTCATACTTGATCATTTCGCGATATTGCCATATTTTTGCTAAAAGGATTTAGTATAAAACAACATCGATAAAGTTCGCAACTTTTGGTCTCTGATAAAAAAAACGCCTTGCCCCTACCGGAAGTAGCGTGACGTCACCGGTTGTGGAGCTCCTCACATCTGCACATTGTTTACAATCATGGCCACCAGCAGCGAGAGAGATTCGGACCGAGAAAGCGACGATCACCCCATTAATTTGAGCGAGGATGAAAGATTTGTGGATGAGGAACGTTAGAGTGAAGTACTAGAGAGGCAGTGCAAGACATATCTTTTTTCGCTCTGACCATAACTTAGGTACAAGCTGGCTCATTGGATTCCACACTCTCTCCTTTTTCTATTGTGGATCACGGATTTGTATTTTAAACCACCTGGGATACTATATCCTCTTGAAAATGAGAGTCGAGAACGCGAAATGGACATTCACAGTGACTTTTATCTCCACGACAATACATCGATGAAACACTTTAGCTACTGAGCTAACGTGATAGCATCTGGCTCAAATGCAGATATTAACAAAATAAATAAATCCCTGACTGGAAGGATAGACAGAAGATCAACAATACTATTAAACCATGTACATGTAACTACACGGTTAATGCTTTCCAGCTTGGCGAGGCTTAAAAATGCTGCTGCTAACGACGCCATTGAAGCTAACTTAGTAACGGGACCTCACAGAGCTATGATAAAAACATTAGCGCTCCACCTACGCCAGCCAGCCCTCATCTGCTCATCAACACCCGTGCTCACCTGCGTTCCAGCGATCGACGGAAGGATGAAGGACTTCACCACGATCATCCGTGCGGTCGGTGGCTAGCGTCGGTTAGCGCGTCTGCTATCCAAGTCAAAGTCTTCCTGGTTGTGTTGCTGTAGTCCGCCGCTAATCCACCGATCCCACCTACAACTTTCTTCTTTGCAGTCTCCATTGTTCATTAAACAAATTGCAAAAGATTCACCAACACAGATGTCCAGAATACTGTGGAATAATGAGATGAAAACAGAGCTATTTTGTATTGGCTTCAATGGGCTACCGATACTTCTGTTTCACTGGCTACGTCACGCGCATACGTCATCATCCAAAGGCGTTTTCAAGCGGAAGTTTAGCGGGAAATTTAAAATGTCACTTTATAAGTTAACCCGGCCGTATTGGCATGTGTTGCAATGTTAAGATTTCATCATTGATGTATAAACTATCAGACTGCGTGGTCGCTAGTAGTGGCTTTCAGTAGGCCTTTAAAATAAGTATATTCTCACTAATAACAAGTGCACTTTTATTGGTATAAAAAAAAGAGACCTTTTTGCTCAATATGTTGAAAAATATTCTTAAATTACGTAAATGCTAGTGCGATTATCTTGACATAATGATATGCGCTCGGCATCATGATTTTTTTTTTCATGCTTGAAGTAATAAATGATGACTTTAAAAAAGTAGTTTTCTACTTGTGAGTGTTGATGACACAGCTTTGCAACACTTGATATTCTAGTTTCAAGCATGTTTTACTCAATATAGCTCATCAAATCTCAGCAACAAGCTGTAATATCTTACTGACATCATTTAGGACCAAAACACTTAAAACAAGTAAAACACTCTAACATAAAATCTGCTTAGTGAGAAGAATGATCTTATCAGACAGAAAATAAGCAAATATCACCCTTATTTGACATATTTCATCTTACTTAGATTCCAGTTTGTGCAGTGCGGTGCGCCTAATGTACAGAATAATTCTGGTTTTGCTCACCGACCTTGAATCAATTTTATTTGGTACATGGTGTAAGGATAAGTGTGACCAGTAGATGGCAGTCAAACATAAGAGATACGTGTAGACTGCACTATGATGGCAAAATGACTCAAGTAAACAACACCAACATTTTATATGTTCCATTGAGAATATAGAACATTACACACGACGCTCAAAAATCTATCAAAATGTTTTAGTACGACTTTGGTAAACTATGAAGCCGCACTGCTTGATGGATTGTCGGCACATTAATACTATAATACAAACCCCGTTTCCATATGAGTTGGGGAATTGTGTTAGATGTAAATATAAACGGAATACAATGATTTGCAAATCCTTTTCAAGCCATATTCAGTTGAATATGCTACAAAGACAACATATTTCATGTTCAAACTCATAAAACATTTTTTTTGTTGCAAATAATCATTAAGTTTAGAATTTGATGTCAGCAACACGTGACAAAGAAGTTGGGAAAGGTGGCAATAAATACTGATAAAGTTGAGGAATGCTCATCAAACACTTATTTGGAACATCCCACAGGTGTGCAGGCTAATTGGGAACAGGTGGGTGCCATGATTGGCTATAAAAGTAGATTCCATGAAATGCTCAGTCATTCACAAACAAGGATGGGGCGAGGGTCACCACTTTGTCAACAAATGCCTGAGCAAATTGTTGAACAGTTTAAGAAACACCTTTCTCAAGCAGCTATTGCAAGGAATTTAGGGATTTCACCATCTACGCTCCGTAATATCATCAAAGGGTTCAGAGAATGTGGAGAAATCACTGCACGTAAGCAGCTAAGCCCGTGACCTTCCATCCCTCAGGCTGTACTGCATCAACAAGCCACATCAGTGTGTAAAGGATATCACCACATGGGCTCAGGAACACTTCAGAAACCCACTGTCAGTAACTACAGTTGGTCGCTACATCTGTAAGTGCAAGTTAAAACTCTCCTATGCAAGGCGACAACCGTTTATCAACAACACCCAGAAACGCAGTCGGCTTCGCTGGGCCTGAGCTCATCTAAGATGGACTGATACAAAGTGGAAAAGTGTTCTGTGGTCTGACGAGTCCACATTTCAAATTGTTTTTGGAAACTGTGGACGTCGTGTCCTCCGGACCAAAGAGGAAAAGAACCATCCGGATTGTTATAGGCGCAAAGTGTAAAAGGCAGCATGTGTGATGGTATGGGGGTGTATTAGTGCCCAAGACATGGGTAACTTACACATCTGTGAAGGTGCCATTAATGCTAAAAGGTACATACAGGTTTTGGAGCAACATATGTTGCCATCCAAGCAACGTTACCATGGACGCCCCTGCTTATTTTAGCAAGACAATGCCAAGCCACGTGTTACATCAACTCTTTCATAGACAATTTACAACCTGCTAGCCAGGCTCCGCGATGTGCTCAGCGTACTCCGTTCACCGTAGCGGCAATGGGGAAGATGTCGGTGCCACAGAGGGAAGAGTGCCACAGAAAGGTCACTGCACACATAGTCAAAAGACTGCATCCCTTTTCAGAGGTGGAATCTCCAACATTTAGGTTAGTTAAGCAATAACGTTAGAGCTAAGCTACTTGATACTGGGCTAAACAGTAACAGCAACATTACATGTTTGTTTATGTTTGCATGGATATGGTGAAAACTCTCAACCCAAAATACATACCACCTTCCAGGGACTACCTGTCAAACACATTGATCCCGGCATGGTAGAAGAAGAATCGGAACCGAGAATCGCCAGGAATCGGAATCGAAACAAGGAATCGGAATCGGAATCAGAATCGTTCGAATTCAAACGATACCCAACCCTAATCACAACATCTGGTTTCGGTTTTTATTTAAGACGACCAAATTTTCGGTGCGTCACTATCAATCAATCAATCAATCAAAGTTTATTTATATAGCCCTAAATCACGAGTGCCTAAAAGGGCTGCACAAGCCACAACGACATCCTCGGCTCAGATCCCACATCAGGGCAAGGAAAAACTCAACCCAATGGGACAATGAGAAACCTTGGAGGGGACCGCAGATGTGGGGTCACCACCCTGGGCGACCGGTGCAATGGACGTCGAGTGGATCTAGCATAATATTGTGAGAGTCCAGTCCATAGTGGATCTAGTCTCTAGATCAACTAGATCATCACTAGTCAATAGTGTGAAAATAATAGGCCAGTGGTGTGTCGTCAGGGCCAGCAAGGCCTTCTCTGCTGGCCTAACAACCAGAAAACATGATCATAATTACAGATAAAAGTAATTTTTTATTTACTTTCCCTAAATATCTAAAAGTATTCATATTCTCTTCATGTCATATTATGCTCCTTCCAGTGCTGTTGTTTTTAGTTTTAGTTTGTATCCAATCAGAATTCAGCGAGCTTATGTTGCCATGCTGTACCAAATCTGCCCAGAGCCTTCAGAATCAACAATGCGGGCGTCTTTGTGCTGTAAGTCAACGGGCGCATACAGTTGATAGATAATTGCGATAGCCAATGAGATCACCAGTTGTTGTCAGTAAGGCCTTCTAGATGGCCTCACGCTGTGATTGGATACTCACTTGGGAGTCCCAAGTGACTTCGATTAGGTGGCAGATATATATTTGCAAGGCCATTTTCAAGAAGGATCCTTAAGAGACGTTCCACATAAGTTATGTTTTAATTGCTGATGCAAGCTTATTCATTTTTAAATGCGCCAGAAAATAACCCGTTTTGTACACTGTTGATGTGGTTCAATGAAAAGTGGTGCGTAAATGTGTTCCTGTAAAGTATTTGTCCAGCAATGGTCATGTGGGGACATCAATTATGGCATACACTCATGCACATAATCACGTTTCATCAAACATATATTAACGTTGTTGCCCTAGGGTAAACTGGGTATAACACATGGCACAATGACAAAGCTTAACCTATTGTTACTATAACAATCTACAAGGTTAATGTAGGTTGCTTCTCTTTCTTCCCCTCCATTTTTCTGCATTCTTTCGTATCTCTAGTTATCATTACGTATATGTATTGTTGCATTTGAACAATTGTATTGTTGATAATAAAGGTAAAGTATTGGTATTGTTTATTATCAATAGCACTATTTCTATTGGTATTTGTATTGCTCCATTTTTAGTGTAATAATGCTCATTGTCATTTCTGTATTATTTTTTCGCTAACTGCTTATTTGCTATTACTTTTACCATCATATTTGTACATGTCGTATTTGCTGATGTTGCTCTGTTGTTGTTGTTGTTGTTGTGTTTGCTGTTGTTGTTTTTGTCTCTCTGTCTAATCCCCCTCTTGTCCCCACAATTCCCCCCTCTGTCTTCCTTTTTTTCTCTTTCTATCCCCTCCTGCTCCGGCCCGGCTGCACCAATGTTGTAACAAATAATATTTCTATTAAATAGGCTTTACTTTGCATTTTAATTAACGTGGGATTATTTTTTGTATTTAGAAATAATAGTACCAACTTTTTTTTTTTTTCTTTTTTTTTTCCTCCACCATTTGTGGCACTGGCGTGGCGCCCCCTGATGGACGGCGCTCTTAGCGTTTGCCTATACGGCCTAAGCCACGGGCCGGCCCTGGTACTGTGCAATCTACTAATAAAAGTCTCAATCAATCAATCAATCAATCAAACCAAGCCTGCCATCTCTGCATCTTGGAGTTCGTATTTGGCTGTCACGTAAATGTGGTGACGAACCCCAAGATGCAGAGATGGCAGGCTTGGTGCAGGAAAACATGATTTAATGTCCAAAATTCAGGAAAAACACAAACCAGGAACCAGGAACAGGCAAACTGGAAACAGGGAACAGGAACCAGCCAACGAGGAACAAGAAGACAGCGCGCTGCAAACAGCTATCGGCATACAGCAAACAGTCCACAGCTTACAGCAAACAAGACTCCAGCCCTGACTGGAGGGCGAGGCAAGTCTTAAATAGTGGCCTGATTGGCAATTGCCACCAGGTGTGCCAGACTGCCACTCAGGGACAGGTAAGGGAAAACAGCGCTCAGGGAGACAAGCAGGAAACTGGACCAAAATAAGAGCGCTGACAGGAAATAAAACAAACACAGAGGAAAAACTAAAACATAACCAAACTGTCAGTGACAAGCCTGACAGTGTCTTCTCTACTTAAAGGCCTACTGAAAGCCACTACTAGCAACCACGCAGTCTGATAGTTTATATATCAATGATGAAATCTTAACATTGCAACACATGCCAATACGGCCGGGTTAACTTATAAAGTGACATTTTAAATTTCCCGGGAAATATCCGGCTTTAACGTCGCGGTATGATGACGTATGCGCGTGACGTAGTCAGTTAAACGGAAGTTATGGTACCCCGTAGAATCCTATACAAAAAGCTCTGTTTTCATTTCATAATTCCACAGTATTCTGGACATCTTTTGCAATTTGTTTAATGAACAATGAAGGCTGCAAAGAAGAAAGTTGTAGGTGGGATCGGTGTATTAGCAGCGGATTACAGCAACACAACCAGGAGGACTTTGTTGGAGAGCAGACGCGCTAGCCGGCGACCTCACCTTGACTTCCTACGTCTCCGGGCCGCCAAACGCATCGGGTGAAGTCCTTCGTCCTTCCGTCGATCGCTGGAACTCCGGTGAGCACGGGTGTTGATGAGCAGATGAAGGCTGGCTGGCGTAGGTGGAGAGCTAATGTTTTTAGCATAGCTCTGTGAGGTCCGGTTGCTAAGTAGGCTTCAATGGCGTCGTTAGCACAGCATTGTTAACCTTCGCCAGCTTGGAAAGCATTAACCGTGTATTTACATGTCCACGGTTTAATAGCATTGTTGATTTTCTATCTATCCTTCCAGTCAGGGGTTTATTTTTTTTGTTTCTATATGCAGTTAAAGCACGATGCTATCACGTTAGCTCGTAGCTAAAGCGTTTCGCCGATGTATTGTCGTGGAGATAAAAGGCACTGAATGTCCATTTAACGTTCTCGACTCTCATTTTCAAGAGGATATAGTATCCCAGGTGGTTTAAAATACAAATCCGTGATCCACAATAGAAAAAGGAGAGAGTGTGGAATCCAATGAGCCAGCTTGTACCTAAGTTACGGTCAGAGCGAAAAAAAATATGTATTTCACTGCATTCTAGTCCGTCACTCTAACGTTCCTCGTCCACGAATCTTTCATCCTAGTTTCAAATTAATGGGGTAATGGTCCGAATAACTCTAGCTGCGTTGAAAACAATAGGAAATAATGAGGGAGTGAACAACTGACAACGTCACGCTACTTCCAGTAGGGGCAAGGTTTTTTTTATCAGAGACCAAAAGTTGCGAACTTTATCGACGTTGTTCTATACTAAATCCTTTCAGCAAAAATATGGCAATATCGCAAAATGATCAAGTATGACACATAGAATGGATCTGCTATCCCCGTTTAAATAAAAACATTTCATTTCAGTAGGCCTTTAACAGCCATAAAAAGATTACAACCCTTCCAAATATATTACACTACATACATCCATTCATACATTATATTACTTTCATTTACTAATTTTTAAGATGTTGCGACCTTTATTTTATTTTGTAGTAGTAGCGACTTCCTCCCGGTCAACTTCCTTTGTTTTCACTTGATCTAAGTGTGCATGCAAGCGACGTCGAGGCCACATTGGGGCCACATTGGGGCCAGTGCGCCTTTGCACTGGGGTCTGATAAAAATCACATTTTACTTGCAGTGTAAACAGTCAGCTGGAAAAAATCACGTCTAAAAAAAAATCAGATTTGGGCCACTTTGGTGTGACTGTAAGCATTTGAAGGAAGCTGTAGAACGAGGCGAGTATCTGTGGATGAAGAATCTTCAGGACTCCCAGTCAACATTCTCTTGATATTTCACAGTTTTGTAATTAATTGTAACGCGCAGAAGTAATTCTGCCTCGTCGTCTCTCCAAACCAGGGGTCGGTTGGGTTGGGCTCCCTTCATACATTTAAAAAAATGTATGATAATGGAAAAAATGGTGGAAAAAATATAATTTTTGTTTTAATATTGTTTCTGTAAGAGAGAAAATGACACAAACGTTCCTAATTGTTAGAAATCCCACTGTTTATATTAAACATGCTTCACTGACAGGGTTTGGCGAGCGCCGTTTTGTCCTACTAATTTTGGCGGTCCTTGAATGCACCTTAGTTTGTTTCCATGTACAACTTTTTTCTCGACGCTGCCACAGTAAGACGTGTTTTATGCCACTCCTTCTTTGTCTTATTTTGTCCACCAAACGTTTCATGATGTGTGTAGATGCACAAAGGTGAGCTTTGTGGATGTTATTGACTTGTGTGGAGTGCTAATCAGGCATATTTGGTCAGTGCATGACTGCAAGCTAGTCAATGCTAACATGCTATTTAGGCTAGCTGTATGTACATATGGGTGAGGGCCGACATCCGGGCAACTGAGCTACATACGGGTTCTTCGAGGCATAGCAACCAGACTGGCGTTGAAAACAAACCGTTGCCATTACTCTTTAACCTGTCGACCTACGCTGGTTAAACCCGTCATTCTGCCTCCAAAATGCCGAAAAACTGTGTTGTTTTTGGTTGTGCTAACCACAACTGGAAACAGGGAAAACAAAGGTTGTATTTTGTTCTGCCAAAGCGCGATAAAAGC